>NC_133859.1:26941746-27248678 GCF_047830755.1 Zonotrichia albicollis
CTCCTGAAAATCCACGATACGCATGATGTTTCCCTGACCCAAGGTGGCACCGCTGCCACGTCGGACTGGTATGATAGCACAAAGTGGCTTCTGCAATCTACCATCCAAAAGCGGGGCAGCTGAGTTTTTTTCCAGGGAAAAGGGCTGTGGTATATCTTTTGTGGCCTGTGGCTGGGAGTGGCCAGCTGGCTCCTGAAAATTCACGATACGCAGGATGGTTCCCAGATGAAAGGTGGAACCAGTGCCAAGTCAGACTGGTATGATAGCACAAAGTGGCTCCTACCATCTACCATCCAGAAGCGGGGCAGCTGAGTTTTTTTTCTTGGGAAAAGTGCCATTGTATGTGTTTGGGGGCCTGTGGCTGGGAGTGGCCGGCTGGCTCCTGAAAATCCAGGATACGCAGGATGGTTCCAAGATGAAAGGTGGCACCAGTGCCAAGTCGGCCTGGTTTGATACAGCCAAGAGGCTCCTGCAATCTGCCAGCCAGAAGATGGGCAGGTCATATTTACTTCCAGGGAAAAGAGCGTGGTTTTTTTTTGGGGCCTGTGGCTGGGAGTGGCTGGCTGGCTCCTGAAAATCCACGCCGCGCAGTATGGTTGCCAGACCCAAGGGGGCACCAGTGCCGAGTCGGGCTGGTTTGATAGAGGCAAGTGGCTCCTGCAATCTGCCAGCAGGAAGCGGGGCGGGTGAGTTTTGTTTGCCAGGGAAAAGGGCCGTGGTTTGTGTTTGGGGGCCTGTGGCTGGGAGTGGCTGGCTGGCTCCTGAAAATCCACGATACGTAGGATGGTTCCCAGATGAAAGGTGGCAGCAGTGCCAAGTCGGGCTGGTTTGATAGAGGCAAATGTCTCCTGAAATCTGCCAGCCAGAAGCGGGGCGGATGAGTTTTTTTTGCCCGGGAAAAGGGCCGTGGTTTGTGATCGGGGGCCTGTGGCTGGGAGTGGTCGGCTGGCTCCTGAAAATCCACGCCGCGCAGGATGGTTCCCAGACCCAAAGGGGCACCAGTGCCGAGTTGGGCTGGCTTGATAGTGGCAAGTGGCTCCTGCAATCTGCCAGCCAGAAGCGGGGCAGCAGAGTTTTGTTGTCCAGGGAAAAGGGCCGTGGTTTGTGCTTGGGGGCCTGTGGCTGGGAGTGGCCGGCTGGCTCCTGAAAATCCACGATACGCAGGATGGTTCCCAGATGAAAGGTGGCACCAGTGCCGAGTCGGGCTGGTTTGATAGAGCCAAGTGGCTCATGCAATCTGCCAGCCAGAAGCGGAGGGGGTGAGTTTTTTTTGCCAGGGAAAAGGGCCGTGGTTTGTGTTTGGGGTCCTGTGGCCGGGAGTGGCCGGCTGGCTCCTGAAAATCCACGATACGCTGGATGATTCCCAGGCTGTCATGGTTTGAGCCTGGCACAGAGCCAGTGCCCCCCCATGAAAATGCCTCACCCTGGTGTCTGCTGTGAGATGTGACCAGGAATAAGCAAAACAGGCTCCAACTTAAACATAAAGGACACTTTATTACTTAAACTACAGGAAAATAGGGAAAGACCATAAGGAAAAAGAAGAAAAGAATTGAAAACCTTACAAAACCACTTTCCTCCTCCCCACTCCCTGACTTTCTCAATCCAATACATTCTCTCAAAAACACCAACTGCCCAGCCCGGCACGATACTTTAGTATACTCAAACTGCAGTTCATGAAGTGGAAAGGAGTCCTTCTTGTTCCATAGGCTTCTCCTGGAAACACACTGAAACCTCGGATGCTTCCTTGTCACTTCGGCACCGCCCGGAAAAAAAAGTCCTTTTGCCGCTTGTGACATGTTCCTTCCATGCCCAGTGCTCTCACCACCGAGACATGGCCAGAGCTGCTTTTAGGGTTGTCTTTCAAGGATGCCTTGTCTCACTCCAAAAAGGCACAGTCTCTGCTTTTGGGACATCTGTCCCCCCCATATTTTTCCAACCCCCTGGGGCCGGGGGGTCCTCACGAATGAACCCTCCTGGTTTTGAGGCACTGCCTCCCCCTAAATGCAGTCTGTGTCACAGGAACAACTGAGTCCATGGCTACAAGAAAAAGTCCAGCCAAAAGGCCACTCCAAATCATCTCTCCCCATCCAATCATCTCCACATTCTTAGGGCCAGGTCCTTGTCTCATCTCATCTCCTATCTCCCTTCTTATTCAGCTTCGAGGAGGATTAGCATTTTTGCAAGGCCCCAATCATGCAAGAAAGGTTTAAAAGTTTTCAGTCTCTGTCAGTCCCGGAGCGACTCCCACGCACGCTGCCCACACGCTGCCGCTCCGGCCGGGCAGTCTTCCTCCCCCCTTCTCCTCCTGGCTGGCTGCTCTCCTGGGGGGAAGGGGGGGGGGGGCGGGGGCTGGCTGCCCGATGTCTCGATGTCTCTTGGGGCTCCTCCACCCTTCCATCCTTGAAAGCCCCTCAACCCCCACCTCTGTCCAGGCCCCGGGCCTACCGCATGACCGCCCCTCCCCCGCCCAGCAGCAGCGGGCTGGACGGGGGGAGAGATCTGACCTCCTCGCCGCGATGTCAGAAAAGAGGGAGTGCCAAGGGCAGTGCCCTGCTTTTAACCCCTGTGTATTCTGGGAGGTGTGTCCAAACCCCACTGGCTACACCGGGTGCCAGTCTCAAACCCAAAACCTTCATTGGTTTGACCACAGCTTCCCAGAATTCCCACTCCTTCCTGGTCAAACCACCACACAGGCCCAAGTGGCACCATTGACAAGTCGGACTGGTATGACAGTACAAAGTGGCTCCTGCAATCTACCAGCCAGAAGCGGGGCAGCTGAGATTTTTTTCCAGGGAAAAGGGCCGTGGTTTGCGTTCAGGGGCCGGTGGCTGGGAGTGCCCGGCTGGCTCCAGAAAATCCACGATACGCAGGATGGTTCCCAGATGAAAGGTGGCAGCAGTGCCAAGTCGGGCTGGTTTGATAGTTCCAAGTGTCTCCTGCAATCTGCCATCCAGAAGCGGGGCAGCTGAGTTTTACTTCCAGGGAAAAGGGCAGTAGAATGTGTTTGGGGGCCTGTGGCTGGGAGTGGCCGGCTGGCTCCTGAAAATCCACGATACGCAGGATGGTTCCCAGATGAAATGTTGCACCAGTGCCAAGTCGGGCTGGTTTGATAGAGCCAAGTGTCTCATGCATTCTGCCAGCCAGAAGCGGGGCGGGTGGGTTTTGTTTGCCAGGGAAAAGGGCCGTGGTTTGTGTTCGGGGACCTGTGGCTGGGAGTGGCTGGCTGGCACCTGAAAATCCACGATACGCAGGATGGTTCCCAGATGAAAGGTGGCAGGAGTGCCAAGTCAGTCTGGTTTGATAGAGCCAAGGGGCTCCTGCAATATGACAGCCAGAAGATGGGCAGGTCATTTTTACTTCCAGGGAAAAGGGCCGTAGTTTGTGTTCGGGGGCCTGTGGCTGGGAGTGGCCGACTGGCTCCTGAAAATCCACGATACGCAGGATGATTCCCTGACCCAAGGTGGCACCACTGCCAAGTCAGACTGGTATGATAGCACAAAGTGGCCCCTGCAATCTGCCAGCCAGAAGATGGGCAGGTCAGTTTTTCTTCCAGGGAAAAGGGCCGTAGTTTGTTTTTTGGGGGCCTGTGGCTGGGAGTGGCCGGCTGCCTCCTGAAAATCCACGATACGCAGGATGATTCCCAGACCCAAGGTGGCACCACTGCCAAGTCGGACTGGGAGGAGAGTACAATGTGGCTCCTGCAATCTACCATAAAGAAGGGGGGCAGCTGAGTTTTTTTTCCAGGGAAAAGGGTCGTGGTATTTGTTTGGGGGCCTGTGGCTGGGAGTGGCCGGCTGGCTCCTGAAAATTCACGATACGCAGGATGTTTCCCAGACCCAAGGGGGCACCAGTGCCATGAGGGACTGGGATGATAGTACAAAGTGGCTCCTGCAATCTACCATCCAGAAGCGGGGCAGCTGAGTTTTTTTTCCAGGGAAACGGGCCATGGTATATGTTTGGGGGCCTGTGGCTGGGAGTGGCCGGCTGGCTCCTGAAAATCCACGATACGCAGGATGATTCCCGGACCCAAGGCGGCACCACTGCCACGTCGGACTGGTATGATAGTACAAAGTGGCTCCTGCAATCTACCATCAAGAAGCGGGGCAGCTGAGTTTTTTTTCCTGGGAAAAGGGCCGTGGTATGTGTTTGGGGGCTAGTGGCTGGGAGTGGCCGGCTGGTTCCTGAAAATCCACGATACGCAGGATTGTTCCCAGATGAAATGTGGCACCAGTGCCGAGTCGGGCTGATTTGATAGAGTCAAGTGTCTCCTGCAATCTGCCAGCCAGAAGCGGGGCGGGTGAGTTTTGTTTGCCAGGGCAAAGGGCCGTTGCATGTGTTTGGGGGCCTGTGGCTGGGAGTGGCCGGCTGGCTCCTGAAAATCCACGATACGTAGGATGGTTCCCAGATGAAAGGTGGCACCAGTGCCAAGTCGGGCTGGTGTGATGGAGGCAAGTGGCTCCTGCAATCTGCCAGCCAGAAGATGGGCAGGTCAGTTTTACTTCCATGGAAAAGGGCCGTAGTTTGTTTACAGGACTTTGGCTGGGAGTGGCCGGCTGGCTCCTGAAAATCCACGATACGCAGGATGTTTCCCTGACCCAAGGTGGCACCGCTGCCAAGTCGGACTGGTATGATAGTACAAAGTGGCTCCTGCAATCTACCATCCAAAAGCGGGGCAGCTGAGTTTGCTTTCCAGGGAAAAGGGCTGTGGTATATCTTTTGTGGCCTGTGGCTGGGAGTGGCCGGCTGGCTCCTGAAAATTCACGATACGCAGGATGGTTCCCAGATGAAAGGTGGAACCAGTGCCAAGTCGGACTGGTATGATAGTATAACGTGGCTCCTACCATCTACCATCCAGAAGCGGGGCAGCTGAGTTTTTTTTCCAGGGAAACGGGCCCTGGTATGTGTTTGTGGGCCTGTGGCTGGGAGTGGCCGGCTGGCTCCTGAAAATCCACGATACACAGGATGGTTCCAAGATGAAAGGTGGCACCAGTGCCAAGTCGGCCTGGTTTGATACAGCCAAGAGGCTCCCGCAATCTGCCAGCCAGAAGATGGGCAGGTCATGTTTACTTCCAGGGAAAAGAGCGTGGTTTTTTTTGGGGGCCTGTGGTTGGGAGTGGCTGCCTGGCTCCTGAAAATCCACGCCGCGCAGTATGGTTGCCAGACCCAAGGGGGCAGCAGTGCCGAGTCGGGCTGGTTTGATAGAGGCAAGTGTCTCCTGAAATCTGCCAGCCAGAAGCGGGGCGGGTGAGTTTTGTTTGCCAGGGAAAAGGGCCGTAGGTTTTTTTTGCGGGGCTGTGGCTGGGAGTGGCCTGCTGGCTCCTGAAAATCCACGATACGCAGGATGGTTCCCAGATGAAAGGTGGCACCAGTGCCAAGTCAGTCTGGTTTGATAAAGCCAAGGGGCTCCTGCAATCTGCCAGCCAGAAGATGGGCAGGTCAGTTTTACTTCCAGGGAAAAGGGCCGTAGTTTGTGTTTGGGGGCCTGTGGCTGGGAGTGGCCGGCTGGCTCCTGAAAATCCACGATACGCAGGATGATTCCCTGACCCAAGGTGGCACCACTGCCAAGTCAGACTGGTATGATAGCACAAAGTGGCTCCTGCAATCTGCCAGCCAGAAGATGGGCAGGTCAGTTTTACTTCCAGGGAAAAGGGCCGTAGTTTGTTTTTTTGGGGCCTGTGGCTGGGAGTGGCCGGCTGCCTCCTGAAAATCCACGATACGCAGGATGATTCCCAGACCCAAGGTGGCACCACATCCAAGTCGGACTGGTATGAGAGTACAAAGTGTCTCCTGCAATCTACCATAAAGAAGGGGGGCAGCTGAGTTTTTTTTCCAGCGAAAAGTGTCGTGGTATGTGTTTGGGGGCCTGTGGCTGGGAGTGACTGGCTGGCTCCTGAAAATCCACGCCGCGCAGTATGGTTGCCAGACCCAAGGGGGCACCAGTGCCGAGTTGGGCTGGCTTGATAGTGGCAAGTGGCTCCTGCAATCTGCCAGCCAGAAGCGGGGCAGCAGAGTTTTGTTTGCCAGGGAAAAGGGCCGTGGTTTGTTTTTGGGGGCCTGTGGCTGGGAGTGGCTGGCTGGGTCCTGAAAATCCACGATACGCAGGATGGTTCCCAGATGAAAGGTGGCAGCAGTGCCATGTCGGGCTGGTTTGATAGAGGCAAATGTCTCCTGAAATCTGTAAGCCAGAAGCGGGGCGGGTGAGTTTTGTTTGCCAGGGAAAAGGGCCGTGGTTTGTGATCGGGGGCCTGTGGCTGGGAGTGGCCGGCTGGCTCCTGAAAATCCAGGCCGCGCAGGATGGTTCCCAGACCCAAAGGGGCACCAGTGCCGAGTTGGGCTGGCTTGATAGTGGCAAGTGGCTCCTGCAATCTGCCAGCCAGAAGCGGGGCAGCAGAGTTTTGTTGTCCAGGGAAAAGGGCCGTGGTTTATGCTTGGGAGCCTGTGACTGGGAGTGGCCGGCTGGCTCCTGAAAATCCACGATACGCAGGATGGTTCCCAGATGAAAGGTGGCACCAGTGCCGAGTCGCGCTGGTTTGATAGAGGCAAGTGGCTCCTGCAATCTGCCAGCCAGAAGCGGGGCGGGAGAGTTTTTTTTGCCAGGGGAAAGGGCCGTGGTTTGTGTTTGGGGTCCTGTGGCTGGGAGTGGCCGGCTGGCTCCTGAAAATCCACGATACGCAGGATGGTTCCCAGACCCAAGGGGGCACCAGTGCCGAGTCGGGCATGTTTGATACAGCCAAGAGGCTCCTGCAATCTGCCAGCCAGAAGATGGGAAGGTCATATTTACTTCCAGGGAAAAGAGCGTGGTTTTTTTTTGGGGCCTGTGGATGGGAGTGGCTGGCTGGCTCCTGAAAATCCACGCCGCGCAGTATGGTTGCCAGACCCAAGGGGGCACCAGTGCCGAGTCGGGCTGGTTTGATTGAGACCAGTGGCTCCTGCAATCTGCCAGCAAGAAGCGGGGCGGGTGAGTTTTGTTTGCCAGGGAAAATGGCCGTGGTTTGTGTTTGGGGGCCTGTGGCTGGGAGTGGCTGGCTGGCTCCTGAAAATCCACGATACGCAGGATGGTTCCCAGACCCAAAGGGGCACCAGTGCCGAGTTGGGCTGTCTTGATAGTGGCAAGTGGCTCCTGCAATCTGCCAGCAAGAAGCGGGGCGGGTGAGTTTTGTTTGCCAGGGAAAAGGGCCGTGGTTTGTTTTTGGGGGCCTGTGGCTGGGAGTGGCCGGCTGGCTCCTGAAAATCCACGATACGCTGGATGATTCCCAGGCCCAAGTGGCACCATTGACAAGTCGGACTGGTATGACAGTGCAAAGTGGCTCCTGCAATCTACCAGCCAGAAGCGGGGCAGCTGAGTTTTTTTTCCAGGGAAAAGGGCCGTGGTTTGCGTTCGGGGGCCTGTGGCTGGGAGTGGCCGGCTGGCTCCAGAAAATCCACGATACGCAGGATGGTTCCCAGATGAAAGTTGGCAGCAGTGTCAAGTCGGGCTGGTTTGATAGTTCCAAGTGGCTCCTGCAATCTGCCATCCAGAAGATGGGCAGATCATTTTTACTTCCAGGGAAAAGGGCAGTAGAATGTGTTTGGGGGCCTGTGGCTGGGAGTGGCTGCCTGGCTCCTGAAAATCCACGATACGCAGGATGGTTCCCGTATGAAAGGTGGCAGCAGTGCCAAGTCGGGCTGGTTTGATAGAGGCAAGTGTCTCCTGCTATCTGCCAGCCAGAAATGGTCAGGTCAGTCTTACTACCAGGGAAAAGGGCCGTAGTTTTTCTTTGGGGGCCAGTGGCTGGGAGTGGCCGGCTGGCTCCTGAAAATCCACGATACGCCGGATGGTTCCCAGATTAAAGGTGGTACCAGTGCCGAGTCGGGCTGGTTTGATAGAGGCAAGCGGCTCCTGCAATCTGCCAGCCAGAAGCGGGGCGGGAGAGTTTTTTTTGCCAGGGAAAAGGGCCGTGGTTTGTGTTTGGGGTCCTGTGCCTGGAAGTGGCCGGCTGGCTCCTGAAAATCCACGATACGCTGGATGCTTCCCAGGCCCAAGTGGCACCATTGACAAGTAGGACTGGTATGAAAGTACAAAGTGGCTCCTGCAATCTACCAGCCAGAAGCGGGGCAGCTGAGTTTTTTTTCCAGGGAAAAAGGCCGTGGATTGCGTTCAGGGGCCTGTGGCTGGGAGTGGCCGGCTGGCTCCAGAAAATCCACGATACGCAGGATGGTTCCCAGATGAAATGTTGCACCAGTGCCAAGTCGGGCTGGTTTGATAGAGCCAAGTGTCTCATGCATTCTGCTAGCCAGAAGCGGGGCGGGTGGGTTTTGTTTGCCAGGGAAAAGGGCCGTGGTTTGTGTTCGGGGGCCTGTGGCTGGGAGTGGCCGGCTGGCACCTGAAAATCCACGATACGCAGGATGGTTCCCAGATGAAAGGTGGCAGGAGTGCCAAGTCAGTCTGGTTTGATAGAGCCAAGGGGCTCCTGCAATCTGCCAGCCAGAAGAGGGGCAGGTCAGTTTTACTTCCAGGGAAAAGGGCCGTAGTTTGTGTTCGGGGGCCAGTGGCTGGGAGTGGCCGGCTGCCTCCTGAAAATCCACGATACGCAGGATGATTCCCAGACCCAAGGTGGCACCACTGCCAAGTCGGACAGGTAGGAGAGTACAAAGTGGCTCCTGCAATCTACCATAAAGAAGGAGGGCAGCTGAGTTTTTTTTCCAGGGAAAAGGGTCGTGGTATGTGTTTGGGGGCCTGTGGCTGGGAGTGGCCGGCTGGCTCCTGAAAATCCAGGATAAGCAGGATTGTTCCCAGATGAAAGGCTGCACCAGTGCCAAGTCGGGCTGGTTTGATAGAGCCAAGGGGCTCCTGCAATCTGCCAGCCAGAATTGGGGCGGGTGAGTGTTGTTTGCCAGGGAAAAGGGCCGTGGTTTGTGTTTGAGGGCCTGTGGCTGGGAGTGGCCGGCTGGCTCCTGAAAATCCACGATACGCAGGATGGTTCCCAGATGAAAGGTGGCACCAGTGCCAAGTCGGGCTGGTTTGATAGAGGCAAGTGGCTCCTGCAATCTGCCAGCCAGAAGATGGGCAGGTCAGTTTTACTTCCATGGAAAAGGGCCGTAGTTTGTTTACGGGGGCCTTTGGCTGGGAGTGGCCGGCTGGCTCCTGAAAATTCACGATACGCAGGATGGTTCCCAGATGAAAGGTGGAACCAGTGCCAAGTCGGACTGGTATGATAGTATAATGTGGCTCCTACCATCTACCATCCATAAGCGGGGCAGCTGAGATTTTTTTCTTGGGAAAAGATCCATTGTATGTGTTTGGGGGCCTGTGGCTGGGAGTGGCCGGCTGGCTCCTGAAAATCCACGATACGCAGGATGGTTCCCAGATGAAAGGTGGCAGCAGTGCCAAGTCGGGCTGGTTTGATAGTTCCAAGTGGCTCCTGCAATCTGCCAGCCAGAAGCGGGGCGGGTGAGTGTTGTTTGCCAGGGAAAAGGGCCGTGGTTTGTGTTTGAGGGCCTGTGGCTGGGAGTGGCCGGCTGGCTCCTGAAAATCCACGATACGCAGGATGGTTCCCAGATGAAAGGTGGCAGCAGTGCCAAGTCGGGCTGGTTTGATAGAGGCAAGTGTCTCCTGAAATCTGCCAGCCAGAAGCGGGGCGGGTGAGTTTTGTTTGCCAGGGAAAAGGGCCGTGGTTTGTGTTTGAGGGCCT
The DNA here is from genome assembly GCF_047830755.1 of Zonotrichia albicollis. NCBI lineage: Eukaryota > Metazoa > Chordata > Aves > Passeriformes > Passerellidae > Zonotrichia > Zonotrichia albicollis. The sequence continues at coordinate 26,951,418 of NC_133859.1, forward strand.
GTGGCTGGGAGTGGCCGGCTGGCTCCTGAAAATCCACGATACGCTGGATGATTCCCAGATGAAAGGTGGCACCAGTGCCAAGTCGGGCTGGTTTGATAGAGGCAAGTGGCTCCTGCAATCTGCCAGCCAGAAGATGGGCAGGTCAGTTTTACTTCCATGGAAAAGGGCCGTAGTTTGTTTACGGGGGCCTTTGGCTGGGAGTGGCCGGCTGGCTCCTGAAAATTCACGATACGCAGGATGGTTCCCAGATGAAAGGTGGAACCAGTGCCAAGTCGGACTGGTATGATAGTATAACGTGGCTCCTACTATCTACCATCCAGAAGCGGGGCAGCTGAGTTTTTTTTCTTGGGAAAAGTGCCATTGTATGTGTTTGGGGGCCTGTGGCTGGGAGTGGCCGGCTGGCTCCTGAAAATCCACGATACGCAGGATGGTTCCCAGACCCAAGGGGGCACCAGTGCCGAGTCGGGCTGGTTTGATTGAGGCAAGTGGCTCCTGCAATCTGCTAGCCAGAAGTGGGGCGGATGAATTTTGTTTGCCAGGGAAAATGGCCGTGGTTTGTGTTTGGGGGCCTGTGGCTGGGAGTGGCTGGCTGGCTCCTGAAAATCCACGATACGCAGGATGGTTCCCAGACCCAAAGGGGCACCAGTGCCGAGTTGGGCTGTCTTGATAGTGGCAAGTGGCTCCTGCAATCTGCCAGCCAGAAGCGAGGCAGCAGAGTTTTGTTGTCCAGGGAAAAGGGCCGTGGTTTGTGCTTGGGGGCCTGTGGCTGGGAGTGGCCGGCTGGCTCCAGAAAATCCACGATACGCAGGATGGTTCCCAGATGAAAGGTGGCAGCAGTGCCAAGTCGGGCTGGTTTGATAGTTCCAAGTGGCTCCTGCAATCTGCCATCCAGAAGATGGGCAGGTCAGTTTTACTTCCAGGGAAAAGGGCAGTAGAATGTGTTAGGGGGCCTGTGGCTGGGAGTGGCCGGCTGGCTCCTGAAAATCCACGATACGCAGGATGGTTCCCAGATGATAGGTGGTACCAGTGCCGAGTCGGGCTGGTTTGATAGAAGCAAGTGGCTCCTGCAATCTGCCAGCCAGAAGCGGGGCAGCTGAGTTTTTTTCCAGGGAAAAGGGCCGTGGTTTGCGTTCGGGGGCCTGTGGCTGGGAGTGGCCGGCTGGCTCCAGAAAATCCACGATACGCAGGATGGTTCCCAGATGAAAGGTGGCAGCAGTGCCAAGTCGGGCTGGTTTGATAGTTCCAAGTGGCTCCTGCAATCTGCCATCCAGAAGATTGGCAGGTCAGTTTTACTTCCAGGGAAAAGGGCAGTAGAATGTGTTTGGGGGCCTGTGGCTGGGAGTGGCCGGCTGGCTCCTGAAAATCCACGATACGCAGGATGGTTCCCAGATGATAGGTGGTACCAGTGCCGAGTCGGGCTGGTTTGATAGAGGCAAGTGTCTCCTGCAATCTGCCAGCCAGAAATGGGCAGGTCAGTCTTACTTCCAGGGAAAAGGGCCGTAGTTTTTCTTTGGGGGCCTGTGGCTGGGAGTGGCCGGCTGGCTCCTGAAAATCCACGATACGCCGGATGGTTCCCAGATGAAAGGTGGTACCAGTGCCGAGTCGGGCTGGTTTGATAGAGGCAAGCGGCTCCTGCAATCTGCCAGCCAGAAGCGGGGCAGCTGAGTTTTTTTTCCAGGGAAAAGGGCCGTGGTTTGTGTTTGGGGGCCTGTGGCTGGGAGTGGCTGCCTGGCTCCTGAAAATTCAGGATACGCAGGGTGGTTCCCAGATGAAAGTTGGCACCAGTGCCAAGTCGGGCTGGTATGATAGAGCCAAGTGGCTCCTGCAATCTGCCAGCCAGAAGCGGGGCGGGAGAGTTTTTTTTGCCAGGGAAAAGGGCCGTGGATTGCGTTTGGGGTCCTGTGGCTGGGAGTGGCCGGCTGGCTCCTGAAAATCCACGATACGCTGGATGATTCCCAGGCCCAAGTGGCACCATTGACAAGTCGGACTGGTATGACAGTACAAAGTGGCTCCTGCAATCTACCAGACAGAAGCGGGGCAGCTGAGTTTTTTTTCCACGGAAAAGGGCCGTGGTTTGCGTTCGGGGGCCTGTGGCTGGGAGTGGCCGGCTGGCTCCTGAAAATCCACGATACGCAGGATGGTTCCCGTATGAAAGGTGGCAGCAGTGCCAAGTCAGGCTGGTTTGATAGAGGCAAGTGTCTCCTGCAATCTGCCAGCCAGAAATGGGCAGGTCAGTCTTACTTCCAGGGAAAAGGGCCGTAGTTTTTCTTTGGGGGCCTGTGACTGGGAGTGGCCGGCTGGCTCCTGAAAATCCACGAGACGCCGGATGGTTCCCAGATGAAAGGTGGTACCAGTGCCAAGTCGGGCTGGTATGATAGTACAAAGTGGCTCCTGCAATCTGCCAGCCAGAAGCGGGGCGGGAGAGGTTTTTTTGCCAGGGAAAAAGGCCGTGGTTTGTGTTTGGGGTCCTGTGGCTGGGAGTGGCCGGCTGGTTCCTGAAAATCCACGATACGCAGGATGATTCCCAGATAAAAGGTGGAACCAGGGCCGAGTCGGGCTGGTTTTATAGAGCCAAGTGGCTCCTGCAATCTGCCAGCCAGAAGCGGGGCAGCTGAGTTTTTTTTCAAGGGAAAAGGGCCGTTGAATATGTTTGGGGGCCTGTGGCTGGGAGTGGCCGGCTGGCTCCTGAAAATCCACGATACGCAGGATGGTTCCCAGACCCAAAGGGGCACCAGTGCCGAGTTGGGCTGTCTTGATAGTGGCAAGTGGCTCCTGCAATCTGCCAGCCAGAAGCGGGGCAGCAGAGTTTTGTTGTCCAGGGAAAAGGGCCGTGGTTTGTGCTTGGGGGCCTGTGGCTGGGAGTGGCTGGCTGGCTCCTGAAAATCCACGCCGCGCAGTATGGTTGCCAGACCCAAGGTGGCACCACTGCCAAGTCGGACTGGTATGATAGTACAAAGTGGCTCCTGCAATCTACCATCAAGAAGCGGGGCAGCTGTGTTTTTTTTCCAGGGAAAAGGGCCGTTGTATGTGTTTGGGGGCCTGTGGCTGGGAGTGGCCGGCTGGCTCCTGAAAATCCACGATACGCAGGATGATTCCTAGATGAAATATTGCACCAGTGCAAAGTCGGGCTGGTTTGATAGAGGCAAATGTGTCCTGAAATCTGCCAGCCAGAAGCGGGGCGGGTGAGTTTTGTTTGCCAGGGAAAAGGGCCGTGGTTTGTGTTTGGGGGCCTGTGGCTGGGTGTCGACGGCTGGCTCCTGAAAATCCACGCCGCGCGGGATGGTTCCCACACCCAAGGGGGCACCAGTGCCGAGTTGGGCTGGTTTGATAGAGGCAAGTGTCTCATGCATTCTGCCAGCCAGAAGATGGGCGGGTGAGTTTTGTTTGCCAGGGAAAAGGGCAGTAGGTTGTTTTTGGGGGCCTGTGGCTGGGAGTGGCCGGCTGGCTCCTGAAAATCCACGATACGCAGGATGATTCCCAGATGAAAGGTGGCACCAGTGCCAAGTCAGACTGGTATGATAGTGCAAAGTGGCTCCTGCAATCTGCCAGCCAGAAGCGGGGCGGGTGGGTTTTGTTTGCCAGGGAAAAGGGCCGTGGTTTGTGTTCGGGGGCCTGTGGCTGGGAGTGGCCGGCTGGCTCCTGAAAATCCACGATACGCAGGATGGTTCCCAGATGAAAGGTGGCAGGAGTGCCAAGTCGAACTGGTTTGATAGAGGCAAGTGTCTCCTGAAATCTGCCAGCCAGAAGCGGGGCGGGTGAGTTTTGTTTCCCAGGGAAAAGGGCCGTAGGTTGTTTTTGAAGGCCTGTGGCTGGGAGTGGCCGGCTGGCTCCTGAAAATCCACGATACGCAGGATGGTTCCCAGATGAAAGGTGGCAGGAGTGCCAAGTCGAACTGGTTTGATAGAGGCAAGTGTCTCCTGAAATCTGCCAGCCAGAAGCGGGGCGGGTGAGTTTTGTTTCCAAGGGAAAAGGGCCGTAGGTTGTTTTTAAAGGCCTGTGGCTGGGAGTGGCCGGCTGGCTCCTGAAAATCCACGATACGCAGGATGATTCCCAGATGAAAGGTGGCACCAGTGCCAAGTCGGACTGGTATGATAGCACAAAGTGGCTCCTGCAATCTGCCAGCCAGAAGATGGGCAGGTCAGTTTTACTTCCAGGGAAAAGGGCCGTAGTTTGTTTTTTGGGGGTCTGTGGCTGGGAGTGGCCGGCTGGCTCCTGAAAATCCACGATACGCATGATGTTTCCCTGACCCAAGGTGGCACCGCTGCCACGTCGGACTGGTATGATAGCACAAAGTGGCTTCTGCAATCTACCATCCAAAAGCGGGGCAGCTGAGTTTTTTTCCAGGGAAAAGGGCTGTGGTATATCTTTTGTGGCCTGTGGCTGGGAGTGGCCAGCTGGCTCCTGAAAATTCACGATACGCAGGATGGTTCCCAGATGAAAGGTGGAACCAGTGCCAAGTCAGACTGGTATGATAGCACAAAGTGGCTCCTACCATCTACCATCCAGAAGCGGGGCAGCTGAGTTTTTTTTCTTGGGAAAAGTGCCATTGTATGTGTTTGGGGGCCTGTGGCTGGGAGTGGCCGGCTGGCTCCTGAAAATCCAGGATACGCAGGATGGTTCCAAGATGAAAGGTGGCACCAGTGCCAAGTCGGCCTGGTTTGATACAGCCAAGAGGCTCCTGCAATCTGCCAGCCAGAAGATGGGCAGGTCATATTTACTTCCAGGGAAAAGAGCGTGGTTTTTTTTTGGGGCCTGTGGCTGGGAGTGGCTGGCTGGCTCCTGAAAATCCACGCCGCGCAGTATGGTTGCCAGACCCAAGGGGGCACCAGTGCCGAGTCGGGCTGGTTTGATAGAGGCAAGTGGCTCCTGCAATCTGCCAGCAGGAAGCGGGGCGGGTGAGTTTTGTTTGCCAGGGAAAAGGGCCGTGGTTTGTGTTTGGGGGCCTGTGGCTGGGAGTGGCTGGCTGGCTCCTGAAAATCCACGATACGTAGGATGGTTCCCAGATGAAAGGTGGCAGCAGTGCCAAGTCGGGCTGGTTTGATAGAGGCAAATGTCTCCTGAAATCTGCCAGCCAGAAGCGGGGCGGATGAGTTTTTTTTGCCCGGGAAAAGGGCCGTGGTTTGTGATCGGGGGCCTGTGGCTGGGAGTGGTCGGCTGGCTCCTGAAAATCCACGCCGCGCAGGATGGTTCCCAGACCCAAAGGGGCACCAGTGCCGAGTTGGGCTGGCTTGATAGTGGCAAGTGGCTCCTGCAATCTGCCAGCCAGAAGCGGGGCAGCAGAGTTTTGTTGTCCAGGGAAAAGGGCCGTGGTTTGTGCTTGGGGGCCTGTGGCTGGGAGTGGCCGGCTGGCTCCTGAAAATCCACGATACGCAGGATGGTTCCCAGATGAAAGGTGGCACCAGTGCCGAGTCGGGCTGGTTTGATAGAGCCAAGTGGCTCATGCAATCTGCCAGCCAGAAGCGGAGGGGGTGAGTTTTTTTTGCCAGGGAAAAGGGCCGTGGTTTGTGTTTGGGGTCCTGTGGCCGGGAGTGGCCGGCTGGCTCCTGAAAATCCACGATACGCTGGATGATTCCCAGGCTGTCATGGTTTGAGCCTGGCACAGAGCCAGTGCCCCCCCATGAAAATGCCTCACCCTGGTGTCTGCTGTGAGATGTGACCAGGAATAAGCAAAACAGGCTCCAACTTAAACATAAAGGACACTTTATTACTTAAACTACAGGAAAATAGGGAAAGACCATAAGGAAAAAGAAGAAAAGAATTGAAAACCTTACAAAACCACTTTCCTCCTCCCCACTCCCTGACTTTCTCAATCCAATACATTCTCTCAAAAACACCAACTGCCCAGCCCGGCACGATACTTTAGTATACTCAAACTGCAGTTCATGAAGTGGAAAGGAGTCCTTCTTGTTCCATAGGCTTCTCCTGGAAACACACTGAAACCTCGGATGCTTCCTTGTCACTTCGGCACCGCCCGGAAAAAAAAGTCCTTTTGCCGCTTGTGACATGTTCCTTCCATGCCCAGTGCTCTCACCACCGAGACATGGCCAGAGCTGCTTTTAGGGTTGTCTTTCAAGGATGCCTTGTCTCACTCCAAAAAGGCACAGTCTCTGCTTTTGGGACATCTGTCCCCCCCATATTTTTCCAACCCCCTGGGGCCGGGGGGTCCTCACGAATGAACCCTCCTGGTTTTGAGGCACTGCCTCCCCCTAAATGCAGTCTGTGTCACAGGAACAACTGAGTCCATGGCTACAAGAAAAAGTCCAGCCAAAAGGCCACTCCAAATCATCTCTCCCCATCCAATCATCTCCACATTCTTAGGGCCAGGTCCTTGTCTCATCTCATCTCCTATCTCCCTTCTTATTCAGCTTCGAGGAGGATTAGCATTTTTGCAAGGCCCCAATCATGCAAGAAAGGTTTAAAAGTTTTCAGTCTCTGTCAGTCCCGGAGCGACTCCCACGCACGCTGCCCACACGCTGCCGCTCCGGCCGGGCAGTCTTCCTCCCCCCTTCTCCTCCTGGCTGGCTGCTCTCCTGGGGGGAAGGGGGGGGGGGCGGGGGCTGGCTGCCCGATGTCTCGATGTCTCTTGGGGCTCCTCCACCCTTCCATCCTTGAAAGCCCCTCAACCCCCACCTCTGTCCAGGCCCCGGGCCTACCGCATGACCGCCCCTCCCCCGCCCAGCAGCAGCGGGCTGGACGGGGGGAGAGATCTGACCTCCTCGCCGCGATGTCAGAAAAGAGGGAGTGCCAAGGGCAGTGCCCTGCTTTTAACCCCTGTGTATTCTGGGAGGTGTGTCCAAACCCCACTGGCTACACCGGGTGCCAGTCTCAAACCCAAAACCTTCATTGGTTTGACCACAGCTTCCCAGAATTCCCACTCCTTCCTGGTCAAACCACCACACAGGCCCAAGTGGCACCATTGACAAGTCGGACTGGTATGACAGTACAAAGTGGCTCCTGCAATCTACCAGCCAGAAGCGGGGCAGCTGAGATTTTTTTCCAGGGAAAAGGGCCGTGGTTTGCGTTCAGGGGCCGGTGGCTGGGAGTGCCCGGCTGGCTCCAGAAAATCCACGCGGCGCCGGATGGTTCCCTGATGAAAGGTGGCAGCAGTGCCAAGTCGGGCTGGTTTGATAGTTCCAAGTGTCTCCTGCAATCTGCCATCCAGAAGCGGGGCAGCTGAGTTTTACTTCCAGGGAAAAGGGCAGTAGAATGTGTTTGGGGGCCTGTGGCTGGGAGTGGCCGGCTGGCTCCTGAAAATCCACGATACGCAGGATGGTTCCCAGATGAAATGTTGCACCAGTGCCAAGTCGGGCTGGTTTGATAGAGCCAAGTGTCTCATGCATTCTGCCAGCCAGAAGCGGGGCGGGTGGGTTTTGTTTGCCAGGGAAAAGGGCCGTGGTTTGTGTTCGGGGACCTGTGGCTGGGAGTGGCTGGCTGGCACCTGAAAATCCACGATACGCAGGATGGTTCCCAGATGAAAGGTGGCAGGAGTGCCAAGTCAGTCTGGTTTGATAGAGCCAAGGGGCTCCTGCAATATGACAGCCAGAAGATGGGCAGGTCATTTTTACTTCCAGGGAAAAGGGCCGTAGTTTGTGTTCGGGGGCCTGTGGCTGGGAGTGGCCGACTGGCTCCTGAAAATCCACGATACGCAGGATGATTCCCTGACCCAAGGTGGCACCACTGCCAAGTCAGACTGGTATGATAGCACAAAGTGGCCCCTGCAATCTGCCAGCCAGAAGATGGGCAGGTCAGTTTTTCTTCCAGGGAAAAGGGCCGTAGTTTGTTTTTTGGGGGCCTGTGGCTGGGAGTGGCCGGCTGCCTCCTGAAAATCCACGATACGCAGGATGATTCCCAGACCCAAGGTGGCACCACTGCCAAGTCGGACTGGGAGGAGAGTACAATGTGGCTCCTGCAATCTACCATAAAGAAGGGGGGCAGCTGAGTTTTTTTTCCAGGGAAAAGGGTCGTGGTATTTGTTTGGGGGCCTGTGGCTGGGAGTGGCCGGCTGGCTCCTGAAAATTCACGATACGCAGGATGTTTCCCAGACCCAAGGGGGCACCAGTGCCATGAGGGACTGGGATGATAGTACAAAGTGGCTCCTGCAATCTACCATCCAGAAGCGGGGCAGCTGAGTTTTTTTTCCAGGGAAACGGGCCATGGTATATGTTTGGGGGCCTGTGGCTGGGAGTGGCCGGCTGGCTCCTGAAAATCCACGATACGCAGGATGATTCCCGGACCCAAGGCGGCACCACTGCCACGTCGGACTGGTATGATAGTACAAAGTGGCTCCTGCAATCTACCATCAAGAAGCGGGGCAGCTGAGTTTTTTTTCCTGGGAAAAGGGCCGTGGTATGTGTTTGGGGGCTAGTGGCTGGGAGTGGCCGGCTGGTTCCTGAAAATCCACGATACGCAGGATTGTTCCCAGATGAAATGTGGCACCAGTGCCGAGTCGGGCTGATTTGATAGAGTCAAGTGTCTCCTGCAATCTGCCAGCCAGAAGCGGGGCGGGTGAGTTTTGTTTGCCAGGGCAAAGGGCCGTTGCATGTGTTTGGGGGCCTGTGGCTGGGAGTGGCCGGCTGGCTCCTGAAAATCCACGATACGTAGGATGGTTCCCAGATGAAAGGTGGCACCAGTGCCAAGTCGGGCTGGTGTGATGGAGGCAAGTGGCTCCTGCAATCTGCCAGCCAGAAGATGGGCAGGTCAGTTTTACTTCCATGGAAAAGGGCCGTAGTTTGTTTACAGGACTTTGGCTGGGAGTGGCCGGCTGGCTCCTGAAAATCCACGATACGCAGGATGTTTCCCTGACCCAAGGTGGCACCGCTGCCAAGTCGGACTGGTATGATAGTACAAAGTGGCTCCTGCAATCTACCATCCAAAAGCGGGGCAGCTGAGTTTGCTTTCCAGGGAAAAGGGCTGTGGTATATCTTTTGTGGCCTGTGGCTGGGAGTGGCCGGCTGGCTCCTGAAAATTCACGATACGCAGGATGGTTCCCAGATGAAAGGTGGAACCAGTGCCAAGTCGGACTGGTATGATAGTATAACGTGGCTCCTACCATCTACCATCCAGAAGCGGGGCAGCTGAGTTTTTTTTCCAGGGAAACGGGCCCTGGTATGTGTTTGTGGGCCTGTGGCTGGGAGTGGCCGGCTGGCTCCTGAAAATCCACGATACACAGGATGGTTCCAAGATGAAAGGTGGCACCAGTGCCAAGTCGGCCTGGTTTGATACAGCCAAGAGGCTCCCGCAATCTGCCAGCCAGAAGATGGGCAGGTCATGTTTACTTCCAGGGAAAAGAGCGTGGTTTTTTTTGGGGGCCTGTGGTTGGGAGTGGCTGCCTGGCTCCTGAAAATCCACGCCGCGCAGTATGGTTGCCAGACCCAAGGGGGCAGCAGTGCCGAGTCGGGCTGGTTTGATAGAGGCAAGTGTCTCCTGAAATCTGCCAGCCAGAAGCGGGGCGGGTGAGTTTTGTTTGCCAGGGAAAAGGGCCGTAGGTTTTTTTTGCGGGGCTGTGGCTGGGAGTGGCCTGCTGGCTCCTGAAAATCCACGATACGCAGGATGGTTCCCAGATGAAAGGTGGCACCAGTGCCAAGTCAGTCTGGTTTGATAAAGCCAAGGGGCTCCTGCAATCTGCCAGCCAGAAGATGGGCAGGTCAGTTTTACTTCCAGGGAAAAGGGCCGTAGTTTGTGTTTGGGGGCCTGTGGCTGGGAGTGGCCGGCTGGCTCCTGAAAATCCACGATACGCAGGATGATTCCCTGACCCAAGGTGGCACCACTGCCAAGTCAGACTGGTATGATAGCACAAAGTGGCTCCTGCAATCTGCCAGCCAGAAGATGGGCAGGTCAGTTTTACTTCCAGGGAAAAGGGCCGTAGTTTGTTTTTTTGGGGCCTGTGGCTGGGAGTGGCCGGCTGCCTCCTGAAAATCCACGATACGCAGGATGATTCCCAGACCCAAGGTGGCACCACATCCAAGTCGGACTGGTATGAGAGTACAAAGTGTCTCCTGCAATCTACCATAAAGAAGGGGGGCAGCTGAGTTTTTTTTCCAGCGAAAAGTGTCGTGGTATGTGTTTGGGGGCCTGTGGCTGGGAGTGACTGGCTGGCTCCTGAAAATCCACGCCGCGCAGTATGGTTGCCAGACCCAAGGGGGCACCAGTGCCGAGTTGGGCTGGCTTGATAGTGGCAAGTGGCTCCTGCAATCTGCCAGCCAGAAGCGGGGCAGCAGAGTTTTGTTTGCCAGGGAAAAGGGCCGTGGTTTGTTTTTGGGGGCCTGTGGCTGGGAGTGGCTGGCTGGGTCCTGAAAATCCACGATACGCAGGATGGTTCCCAGATGAAAGGTGGCAGCAGTGCCATGTCGGGCTGGTTTGATAGAGGCAAATGTCTCCTGAAATCTGTAAGCCAGAAGCGGGGCGGGTGAGTTTTGTTTGCCAGGGAAAAGGGCCGTGGTTTGTGATCGGGGGCCTGTGGCTGGGAGTGGCCGGCTGGCTCCTGAAAATCCAGGCCGCGCAGGATGGTTCCCAGACCCAAAGGGGCACCAGTGCCGAGTTGGGCTGGCTTGATAGTGGCAAGTGGCTCCTGCAATCTGCCAGCCAGAAGCGGGGCAGCAGAGTTTTGTTGTCCAGGGAAAAGGGCCGTGGTTTATGCTTGGGAGCCTGTGACTGGGAGTGGCCGGCTGGCTCCTGAAAATCCACGATACGCAGGATGGTTCCCAGATGAAAGGTGGCACCAGTGCCGAGTCGCGCTGGTTTGATAGAGGCAAGTGGCTCCTGCAATCTGCCAGCCAGAAGCGGGGCGGGAGAGTTTTTTTTGCCAGGGGAAAGGGCCGTGGTTTGTGTTTGGGGTCCTGTGGCTGGGAGTGGCCGGCTGGCTCCTGAAAATCCACGATACGCAGGATGGTTCCCAGACCCAAGGGGGCACCAGTGCCGAGTCGGGCATGTTTGATACAGCCAAGAGGCTCCTGCAATCTGCCAGCCAGAAGATGGGAAGGTCATATTTACTTCCAGGGAAAAGAGCGTGGTTTTTTTTTGGGGCCTGTGGATGGGAGTGGCTGGCTGGCTCCTGAAAATCCACGCCGCGCAGTATGGTTGCCAGACCAAAGGGGGCACCAGTGCCGAGTCGGGCTGGTTTGATTGAGACCAGTGGCTCCTGCAATCTGCCAGCAAGAAGCGGGGCGGGTGAGTTTTGTTTGCCAGGGAAAATGGCCGTGGTTTGTGTTTGGGGGCCTGTGGCTGGGAGTGGCTGGCTGGCTCCTGAAAATCCACGATACGCAGGATGGTTCCCAGACCCAAAGGGGCACCAGTGCCGAGTTGGGCTGTCTTGATAGTGGCAAGTGGCTCCTGCAATCTGCCAGCAAGAAGCGGGGCGGGTGAGTTTTGTTTGCCAGGGAAAAGGGCCGTGGTTTGTTTTTGGGGGCCTGTGGCTGGGAGTGGCCGGCTGGCTCCTGAAAATCCACGATACGCTGGATGATTCCCAGGCCCAAGTGGCACCATTGACAAGTCGGACTGGTATGACAGTGCAAAGTGGCTCCTGCAATCTACCAGCCAGAAGCGGGGCAGCTGAGTTTTTTTTCCAGGGAAAAGGGCCGTGGTTTGCGTTCGGGGGCCTGTGGCTGGGAGTGGCCGGCTGGCTCCAGAAAATCCACGATACGCAGGATGGTTCCCAGATGAAAGTTGGCAGCAGTGTCAAGTCGGGCTGGTTTGATAGTTCCAAGTGGCTCCTGCAATCTGCCATCCAGAAGATGGGCAGATCATTTTTACTTCCAGGGAAAAGGGCAGTAGAATGTGTTTGGGGGCCTGTGGCTGGGAGTGGCTGCCTGGCTCCTGAAAATCCACGATACGCAGGATGGTTCCCGTATGAAAGGTGGCAGCAGTGCCAAGTCGGGCTGGTTTGATAGAGGCAAGTGTCTCCTGCTATCTGCCAGCCAGAAATGGTCAGGTCAGTCTTACTACCAGGGAAAAGGGCCGTAGTTTTTCTTTGGGGGCCAGTGGCTGGGAGTGGCCGGCTGGCTCCTGAAAATCCACGATACGCCGGATGGTTCCCAGATTAAAGGTGGTACCAGTGCCGAGTCGGGCTGGTTTGATAGAGGCAAGCGGCTCCTGCAATCTGCCAGCCAGAAGCGGGGCGGGAGAGTTTTTTTTGCCAGGGAAAAGGGCCGTGGTTTGTGTTTGGGGTCCTGTGCCTGGAAGTGGCCGGCTGGCTCCTGAAAATCCACGATACGCTGGATGCTTCCCAGGCCCAAGTGGCACCATTGACAAGTAGGACTGGTATGAAAGTACAAAGTGGCTCCTGCAATCTACCAGCCAGAAGCGGGGCAGCTGAGTTTTTTTTCCAGGGAAAAAGGCCGTGGATTGCGTTCAGGGGCCTGTGGCTGGGAGTGGCCGGCTGGCTCCAGAAAATCCACGATACGCAGGATGGTTCCCAGATGAAATGTTGCACCAGTGCCAAGTCGGGCTGGTTTGATAGAGCCAAGTGTCTCATGCATTCTGCTAGCCAGAAGCGGGGCGGGTGGGTTTTGTTTGCCAGGGAAAAGGGCCGTGGTTTGTGTTCGGGGGCCTGTGGCTGGGAGTGGCCGGCTGGCACCTGAAAATCCACGATACGCAGGATGGTTCCCAGATGAAAGGTGGCAGGAGTGCCAAGTCAGTCTGGTTTGATAGAGCCAAGGGGCTCCTGCAATCTGCCAGCCAGAAGAGGGGCAGGTCAGTTTTACTTCCAGGGAAAAGGGCCGTAGTTTGTGTTCGGGGGCCAGTGGCTGGGAGTGGCCGGCTGCCTCCTGAAAATCCACGATACGCAGGATGATTCCCAGACCCAAGGTGGCACCACTGCCAAGTCGGACAGGTAGGAGAGTACAAAGTGGCTCCTGCAATCTACCATAAAGAAGGAGGGCAGCTGAGTTTTTTTTCCAGGGAAAAGGGTCGTGGTATGTGTTTGGGGGCCTGTGGCTGGGAGTGGCCGGCTGGCTCCTGAAAATCCAGGATAAGCAGGATTGTTCCCAGATGAAAGGCTGCACCAGTGCCAAGTCGGGCTGGTTTGATAGAGCCAAGGGGCTCCTGCAATCTGCCAGCCAGAATTGGGGCGGGTGAGTGTTGTTTGCCAGGGAAAAGGGCCGTGGTTTGTGTTTGAGGGCCTGTGGCTGGGAGTGGCCGGCTGGCTCCTGAAAATCCACGATACGCAGGATGGTTCCCAGATGAAAGGTGGCACCAGTGCCAAGTCGGGCTGGTTTGATAGAGGCAAGTGGCTCCTGCAATCTGCCAGCCAGAAGATGGGCAGGTCAGTTTTACTTCCATGGAAAAGGGCCGTAGTTTGTTTACGGGGGCCTTTGGCTGGGAGTGGCCGGCTGGCTCCTGAAAATTCACGATACGCAGGATGGTTCCCAGATGAAAGGTGGAACCAGTGCCAAGTCGGACTGGTATGATAGTATAATGTGGCTCCTACCATCTACCATCCATAAGCGGGGCAGCTGAGATTTTTTTCTTGGGAAAAGATCCATTGTATGTGTTTGGGGGCCTGTGGCTGGGAGTGGCCGGCTGGCTCCTGAAAATCCACGATACGCAGGATGGTTCCCAGATGAAAGGTGGCAGCAGTGCCAAGTCGGGCTGGTTTGATAGTTCCAAGTGGCTCCTGCAATCTGCCATCCAGAAGCGGGGCGGGTGAGTGTTGTTTGCCAGGGAAAAGGGCCGTGGTTTGTGTTTGAGGGCCTGTGGCTGGGAGTGGCCGGCTGGCTCCTGAAAATCCACGATACGCAGGATGGTTCCCAGATGAAAGGTGGCAGCAGTGCCAAGTCGGGCTGGTTTGATAGAGGCAAGTGTCTCCTGAAATCTGCCAGCCAGAAGCGGGGCGGGTGAGTTTTGTTTGCCAGGGAAAAGGGCCGTGGTTTGTGTTTGAGGGCCTGTGGCTGGGAGTGGCCGGCTGGCTCCTGAAAATCCACGATACGCAGGATGATTCCCAGATGAAAGGTGGCACCAGTGCCAAGTCGGGCTGGTTTGATAGAGGCAAGTGGCTCCTGCAATCTGCCAGCCAGAAGATGGGCAGGTCAGTTTTACTTCCATGGAAAAGGGCCGTAGTTTGTTTACGGGGGCCTTTGGCTGGGAGTGGCCGGCTGGCTCCTGAAAATTCACGATACGCAGGATGGTTCCCAGATGAAAGGTGGAACCAGTGCCAAGTCGGACTGGTATGATAGTATAACGTGGCTCCTACTATCTACCATCCAGAAGCGGGGCAGCTGAGTTTTTTTTCTTGGGAAAAGTGCCATTGTATGTGTTTGGGGGCCTGTGGCTGGGAGTGGCCGGCTGGCTCCTGAAAATCCACGATACGCAGGATGGTTCCCAGACCCAAGGGGGCACCAGTGCCGAGTCGGGCTGGTTTGATTGAGGCAAGTGGCTCCTGCAATCTGCTAGCCAGAAGTGGGGCGGATGAATTTTGTTTGCCAGGGAAAATGGCCGTGGTTTGTGTTTGGGGGCCTGTGGCTGGGAGTGGCTGGCTGGCTCCTGAAAGTCCACGATACGCAGGATGGTTCCCAGACCCAAAGGGGCACCAGTGCCGAGTTGGGCTGTCTTGATAGTGGCAAGTGGCTCCTGCAATCTGCCAGCCAGAAGCGAGGCAGCAGAGTTTTGTTGTCCAGGGAAAAGGGCCGTGGTTTGTGCTTGGGGGCCTGTGGCTGGGAGTGGCCGGCTGGCTCCAGAAAATCCACGATACGCAGGATGGTTCCCAGATGAAAGGTGGCAGCAGTGCCAAGTCGGGCTGGTTTGATAGTTCCAAGTGGCTCCTGCAATCTGCCATCCAGAAGATGGGCAGGTCAGTTTTACTTCCAGGGAAAAGGGCAGTAGAATGTGTTAGGGGGCCTGTGGCTGGGAGTGGCCGGCTGGCTCCTGAAAATCCACGATACGCAGGATGGTTCCCAGATGATAGGTGGTACCAGTGCCGAGTCGGGCTGGTTTGATAGAAGCAAGTGGCTCCTGCAATCTGCCAGCCAGAAGCGGGGCAGCTGAGTTTTTTTCCAGGGAAAAGGGCCGTGGTTTGCGTTCGGGGGCCTGTGGCTGGGAGTGGCCGGCTGGCTCCAGAAAATCCACGATACGCAGGATGGTTCCCAGATGAAAGGTGGCAGCAGTGCCAAGTCGGGCTGGTTTGATAGTTCCAAGTGGCTCCTGCAATCTGCCATCCAGAAGATTGGCAGGTCAGTTTTACTTCCAGGGAAAAGGGCAGTAGAATGTGTTTGGGGGCCTGTGGCTGGGAGTGGCCGGCTGGCTCCTGAAAATCCACGATACGCAGGATGGTTCCCAGATGATAGGTGGTACCAGTGCCGAGTCGGGCTGGTTTGATAGAGGCAAGTGTCTC
Source organism: Zonotrichia albicollis (assembly GCF_047830755.1). Lineage (NCBI taxonomy): Eukaryota > Metazoa > Chordata > Aves > Passeriformes > Passerellidae > Zonotrichia > Zonotrichia albicollis. The sequence continues at coordinate 26,966,740 of NC_133859.1, forward strand.
CTGCAATCTGCCAGCCAGAAATGGGCAGGTCAGTCTTACTTCCAGGGAAAAGGGCCGTAGTTTTTCTTTGGGGGCCTGTGGCTGGGAGTGGCCGGCTGGCTCCTGAAAATCCACGATACGCCGGATGGTTCCCAGATGAAAGGTGGTACCAGTGCCGAGTCGGGCTGGTTTGATAGAGGCAAGCGGCTCCTGCAATCTGCCAGCCAGAAGCGGGGCAGCTGAGTTTTTTTTCCAGGGAAAAGGGCCGTGGTTTGTGTTTGGGGGCCTGTGGCTGGGAGTGGCTGCCTGGCTCCTGAAAATTCAGGATACGCAGGGTGGTTCCCAGATGAAAGTTGGCACCAGTGCCAAGTCGGGCTGGTATGATAGAGCCAAGTGGCTCCTGCAATCTGCCAGCCAGAAGCGGGGCGGGAGAGTTTTTTTTGCCAGGGAAAAGGGCCGTGGATTGCGTTTGGGGTCCTGTGGCTGGGAGTGGCCGGCTGGCTCCTGAAAATCCACGATACGCTGGATGATTCCCAGGCCCAAGTGGCACCATTGACAAGTCGGACTGGTATGACAGTACAAAGTGGCTCCTGCAATCTACCAGACAGAAGCGGGGCAGCTGAGTTTTTTTTCCACGGAAAAGGGCCGTGGTTTGCGTTCGGGGGCCTGTGGCTGGGAGTGGCCGGCTGGCTCCTGAAAATCCACGATACGCAGGATGGTTCCCGTATGAAAGGTGGCAGCAGTGCCAAGTCAGGCTGGTTTGATAGAGGCAAGTGTCTCCTGCAATCTGCCAGCCAGAAATGGGCAGGTCAGTCTTACTTCCAGGGAAAAGGGCCGTAGTTTTTCTTTGGGGGCCTGTGACTGGGAGTGGCCGGCTGGCTCCTGAAAATCCACGAGACGCCGGATGGTTCCCAGATGAAAGGTGGTACCAGTGCCAAGTCGGGCTGGTATGATAGTACAAAGTGGCTCCTGCAATCTGCCAGCCAGAAGCGGGGCGGGAGAGGTTTTTTTGCCAGGGAAAAAGGCCGTGGTTTGTGTTTGGGGTCCTGTGGCTGGGAGTGGCCGCCTGGCTCCTGAAAATCCACGATACGCAGGATGATTCCCAGATAAAAGGTGGAACCAGTGCCGAGTCGGGCTGGTTTGATAGAGCCAAGTGGCTCCTGCAATCTGCCAGCCAGAAGCGGGGCGGGAGAGGTTTTTTTGCCAGGGAAAAAGGCCGTGGTTTGTGTTTGGGGTCCTGTGGCTGGGAGTGGCCGGCTGGCTCCTGAAAATCCACGATACGCAGGATGATTCCCAGATAAAAGGTGGAACCAGGGCCGAGTCGGGCTGGTTTTATAGAGCCAAGTGGCTCCTGCAATCTGCCAGCCAGAAGCGGGGCAGCTGAGTTTTTTTTCAAGGGAAAAGGGCCGTTGAATATGTTTGGGGGCCTGTGGCTGGGAGTGGCCGGCTGGCTCCTGAAAATCCACGATACGCAGGATGGTTCCCAGACCCAAAGGGGCACCAGTGCCGAGTTGGGCTGTCTTGATAGTGGCAAGTGGCTCCTGCAATCTGCCAGCCAGAAGCGGGGCAGCAGAGTTTTGTTGTCCAGGGAAAAGGGCCGTGGTTTGTGCTTGGGGGCCTGTGGCTGGGAGTGGCCAGCTGGCTCCTGAAAATCCACGATACGCTGGATGATTCCCAGGCCCAAGTGGCACCATTGACAAGTCGCACTGGTATGACAGTACAAAGTGGCTCCTGCAATCTACCAGCCAGAAGCGGGGCAGCTGAGTTTTTTTTCCAGGGAAAAGGGCCGTGGTTTGCGTTCGGGGGCCTGTGGCTGGGAGTGACCGGCTGGCTCCAGAAAATCCACGATACGCAGGATGGTTCCCAGATGAAAGGTGGCAGCAGTGCCAAGTCGGGCTGGTTTGATAGTTCCAAGTGGCTCCTGCAATCTGCCATCCAGAAGATGGGCAGGTCAGTTTTACTTCCAGGGAAAAGGGCAGTAGAATGTGTTTGGGGGCCTGTGGCTGGGAGTGGCCGGCTGGCTCCTGAAAATCCACGATACGCAGGATGGTTCCCAGATGATAGGTGGCACCAGTGCCGAGTCGGGCTGGTTTGATAGAGGCAAGTGTCTCCTGCAATCTGCCAGCCAGAAATGGGCAGGTCAGTCTTACTTCCAGGGAAAAGGGCCGTAGTTTTTCTTTGGGGGCCTGTGGCTGGGAGTGGCCGGCTGGCTCCTGAAAATCCACAATACGCCGGATGGTTCCCAGATGAAAGGTGGTACCAGTGCCGAGTCGGGCTGGTTTGATAGAGGCAAGCGGCTCCTGCAATCTGCCAGCCAGAAGCGGGGCAGCTGAGTTTTTTTTCCAGGGAAAAGGGCCGTGGTTTGTGTTTGGGGGCCTGTGGCTGGGAGTGGCTGCCTGGCTCCTGAAAATTCAGGATACGCAGGGTGGTTCCCAGATGAAAGTTGGCACCAGTGCCAAGTCGGGCTGGTATGATAGTACAAAGTGGCTCCTGCAATCTGCCAGCCAGAAGCGGGGTAGCTGAGTTTTTTTTCCAGGGAAAATGGCCGTTGTATGTGTTTGGGGGCCTGTGGCTGGGAGTGGCCGGCTGGCTCCTGAAAATCCACGATACGCAGGATGGTTCCCAGATAAAAGGTGGCACCAGTGCCGAGTCGGGCTGGTTTGATAGAGCCAAGTGACTCCTGCAATCTGCCAGCCAGAAGCGGGGCGGGAGAGTTTTTTTTGCCAGGGAAAAGGGCCGTGGATTGCGTTTGGGGACCTGTGGCTAGGAGTGGCCGGCTGGCTCCTGAAAATCCACGATACGCTGGATGATTCCCAGGCCCAAGTGGCACCATTGACAAGTAGGACTGGTATGAAAGTACAAAGTGGCTCCTGCAATCTACCAGCCAGAAGCGGGGCAGCTGAGTTTTTTTTCCAGGGAAAAAGGCCGTGGATTGCGTTCAGGGGCCGGTGGCTGGGAGTGGCCGGCTGGCTCCTGAAAATCCACGATACGCAGGATGGTTCCCAGATGAAAGGTGGCAGGAGTGCCAAGTCAGTCTGGTTTGATAGAGCCAAGGGGCTCCTGCAATCTGCCAGCCAGAAGAGGGGCAGGTCAGTTTGACTTCCAGGGAAAAGGGCCGTCGTTTGTGTTCGGGGGCCTGTGGCTGGGAGTGGCCGGCTGGCTCCTGAAAATCCACGATACGCAGGATGATTCCCTGACCCAAGGTGGCACCACTGCCAAGTCAGACTGGTATGATAGCACAAAGTGGCTCCTGCAATCTGCCAGCCAGAAGATGGGCAGGTCAGTTTTACTTCCAGGGAAAAGGGCCGTAGTTTGTTTTTTGGAAGCCTGTGGCTGGGAGTGGCCGGCTGCCTCCTGAAAATCCACGATACGCAGGATGATTCCCAGACCCAAGGTGGCACCACTGCCAAGTCGGACTGGTAGGAGAGTACAAAGTGGCTCCTGCAATCTACCATAAAGAAGGGGGGCAGCTGAGTTTTTTTTCCAGGGAAAAGGGTCGTGGTATGTGTTTGGGGGCCTGTGGCTGGGAGTGGCCGGCTGGCTCCTGAAAATCCAGGATAAGCAGGATTGTTCCCAGATGAAAGGCTGCACCAGTGCCAAGTCGGGCTGGTTTGATAGAGGCAAGTGTCTCCTGCAATCTGCCAGCCAGAAGCGGGGCGGGTGAGTGTTGTTTGCAGGGAAAAGGGCCGTGGTTTGTGCTTGGGGGCCTGTGGCTGGGAGTGGCCGGCTGCCTCCTGAAAATCCACGATACGCTGGATGATTCCCAGGCCCAAGTGGCACCATTGACAAGTCGGACTGGTATGACAGTACAAAGTGGCTCCTGCAATCTACCAGCCAGAAGCGGGGCAGCTGAGTTTTTTTTCCAGGGAAAAGGGCCGTGGTTTGCGTTCGGGGGGGGGTGGCTGGGAGTGGCCGGCTGGCTCCAGAAAATCCACGATACGCAGGATGGTTCCCAGATGAAAGGTGGCAGCAGTGCCAAGTCGGGCTGGTTTGATAGTTCCAAGTGGCTCCAGCAATCTGCCATCCAGAAGATGGGCAGGTCAGTTTTACTTCCAGGGAAAAGGGCAGTAGAATGTGTTAGGGGGCCTGTGGCTGGGAGTGGCCGGCTGGCTCCTGAAAATCCACGATACGCAGGATGGTTCCCAGATGATAGGTGGTACCAGTGCCGAGTCGGGCTGGTTTGATAGAAGCAAGTGGCTCCTGCAATCTGCCAGCCAGAAGCGGGGCAGCTGAGTTTTTTTCCAGGGAAAAGGGCCGTTGTATGTGTTCGGGGGCCTGTGGCTGGGAGTGGCCGGCTGGCTCCTGAAAATCCACGATACGCAGGATGGTTCCCAGATGAAAGGTGGCAGCAGTGCCAAGTCGGGCTGGTTTGATAGAGGCAAGTGTCTCCTGCAATCTGCCAGCCAGAAATGGGCAGGTCAGTCTTACTTCCAGGGAAAAGGGCCGTAGTTTTTCTTTGGGGGCCTGTGACTGGGAGTGGCCGGCTGGCTCCTGAAAATCCACGAGACGCCGGATGGTTCCCAGATGAAAGGTGGTACCAGTGCCAAGTCGGGCTGGTATGATAGTACAAAGTGGCTCCTGCAATCTGCCAGCCAGAAGCGGGGTAGCTGAGTTTTTTTTCCAGGGAAAATGGCCGTTGTATGTGTTTGGGGGCCTGTGGCTGGGAGTGGCCGGCTGGCTCCTGAAAATCCACGATACGCAGGATGATTCCCAGATAAAAGGTGGCACCAGTGCCGAGTCGGGCTGGTTTGATAGAGCCAAGTGGCTCCTGCAATCTGCCAGCCAGAAGCGGGGCGGGAGAGTTTTTTTTGCCAGGGAAAAAGGCCGTGGTTTGTGTTTGGGGTCCTGTGGCTGGGAGTGGCCGGCTGGCTCCTGAAAATCCACGATACGCTGGATGATTCCCAGGCCCAAGTGGCACCATTGACAAGTAGGACTGGTATGAAAGTACAAAGTGGCTCCTGCAATCTACCAGCCAGAAGCGGGGCAGCTGAGTTTTTTTTCCAGGGAAAAAGGCCGTGGATTGCGTTCATTGGCCGGTGGCTGGGAGTGGCCGGCTGGCTCCAGAAAATCCACGATACGCAGGATGGTTCCCAGAAGAAAGGTGGCAGCAGTGCCAAGTCGGGCTGGTTTGATAGTTCCAAGTGGCTCCTGCAATCTGCCATCCAGAAGATGGGCAGGTCAGTTTTACTTCCAGGGAAAAGGGCAGTAGAAGGTGTTTGGGGGCCTGTGGCTGGGAGTGGCCGGCTGGCTCCTGAAAATCCACGATACGCAGGATGGTTCCCAGATGATAGGTGGTACCAGTGCCGAGTCGGGCTGGTTTGATAGAGGCAAGTGTCTCCTGCAATCTGCCAGCCAGAAATGGGCAGGTCAGTCTTACTTCCAGGGAAAAGGGCCGTAGTTTTTCTTTGGGGGCCTGTGGCTGGGAGTGGCCGGCTGGCTCCTGAAAATCCACGATACGCCGGATGGTTCCCAGATGAAAGGTGGTACCAGTGCCGAGTCGGGCTGGTTTGATAGAGGCAAGCGGCTCCTGCAATCTGCCAGCCAGAAGCGGGGCAGCTGAGTTTTTTTTCCAGGGAAAAGGGCCGTGGTTTGTGTTTGGGGGCCTGTGGCTGGGAGTGGCTGCCTGGCTCCTGAAAATTCAGGATACGCAGGGTGGTTCCCAGATGAAAGTTGGCACCAGTGCCAAGTAGGACTGGTATGAAAGTACAAAGTGGCTCCTGCAATCTACCAGCCAGAAGCGGGGCAGCTGAGTTTTTTTTACAGGGAAAAAGGCCGTGGATTGCGTTCAGGGGCCGGTGGCTGGGAGTGGCCGGCTGGCTCCAGAAAATCCACGATACGCAGGATGGTTCCCAGATGAAATGTTGCACCAGTGCCAAGTCGGGCTGGTTTGATAGAGCCAAGTGTCTCATGCATTCTGCCAGCCAGAAGCGGGGCGGGTGGGTTTTGTTTGCCAGGGAAAAGGGCCGTGGTTTGTGTTCGGGGGCCTGTGGCTGGGAGTGGCCGTCTGGCACCTGAAAATCCACGATACGCAGGATGGTTCCCAGATGAAAGGTGGCAGGAGTGCCAAGTCAGTCTGGTTTGATAGAGCCAAGGGGCTCCTGCAATCTGCCAGCCAGAAGAGCGGCAGGTCAGTTTTACTTCCAGGGAAAAGGGCCGTAGTTTGTGTTCGGGGGCCAGTGGCTGGGAGTGGCCGGCTGGCTCCTGAAAATCCAGGATAAGCAGGATGATTCCCTGACCCAAGGTGGCACCACTGCCAAGTCAGACTGGTATGATAGCACAAAGTGGCTCCTGCAATCTGCCAGCCAGAAGATGGGCAGGTCAGTTTTACTTCCAGGGAAAAGGGCCGTAGTTTGTTTTTTGGAAGCCTGTGGCTGGGAGTGGCCGGCTGCCTCCTGAAAATCCACGATACGCAGGATGATTCCCAGACCCAAGGTGGCACCACTGCCAAGTCGGACTGGTAGGAGAGTACAAAGTGGCTCCTGCAATCTACCATAAAGACAGGGGGGCAGCTGAGTTTTTTTTCCAGGGAAAAGGGTCGTGGTATGTGTTTGGGGGCCTGTGGCTGGGAGTGGCCGGCTGGCTCCTGAAAATCCAGGATACGCAGGATTGTTCCCAGATGAAAGGCTGCACCAGTGCCAAGTCGGGCTGGTTTGATAGAGCCAAGGGGCTCCTGCAATCTGCCAGCCAGAAGCGGGGCGGGTGAGTGTTGTTTGCCAGGGAAAAGGGCCGTGGTTTGTGTTTGAGGGCCTGTGGCTGGGAGTGGCCGGCTGGCTCCTGAAAATCCAGGATACGCAGGATTGTTCCCAGATGAAAGGCTGCACCAGTGCCAAGTCGGGCTGGTTTGATAGAGCCAAGGGGCTCCTGCAATCTGCCAGCCAGAAGCGGGGCGGGTGAGTGTTGTTTGCCAGGGAAAAGGGCCGTGGTTTGTGTTTGAGGGCCTGTGGCTGGGAGTGGCCGGCTGGCTCCTGAAAATCCACGATACGCAGGATGGTTCCCAGATGAAAGGCGGCACCAGTGCCAAGTCGGGCTGGTTTGATAGAGGCAAGTGTCTCCTGAAATCTGCCAGCCAGAAGCGGGGCGGGTGAGTTTTGTTTGCCAGGGAAAAGGGCCGTAGGTTTTTTTTGCGGGGCTGTGGATGGGAGTGGCCTGCTGGCTCCTGAAAATCCACGATACGCAGGATGATTCCCAGATGAAAGGTGGCACCAGAGCCAAGTCGGGCTGGTTTGATAGAGGCAAGTGGCTCCTGCAATCTGCCAGCCAGAAGATGGGCAGGTCAGTTTTACTTCCATGGAAAAGGGCCGTAGTTTGTTTACGGGGGCCTTTGGCTGGGAGTGGCCGGCTGGCTCCTGAAAATTCACGATACGCAGGATGGTTCCCAGATGAAAGGTGGAACCAGTGCCAAGTCGGACTGGTATGATAGTATAATGTGGCTCCTACCATCTACCATCCAGAAGCGGGGCAGCTGAGTTTTTTTTCTTGGGAAAAGTGCCATTGTATGTGTTTGGGGGCCTGTGGCTGGGAGTGGCCGCTGGCTCCTGAAAATCCACGATACGCAGGATGGTTCCCAGACCCAAGGGGGCACCAGTGCCGAGTCGGGCATGTTTGATACAGCCAAGAGGCTCCTGCAATCTGCCAGCCAGAAGATGGGAAGGTCATATTTACTTCCAGGGAAAAGAGCGTGGTTTTTTTTTGGGGCCTGTGGATGGGAGTGGCTGGCTGGCTCCTGAAAATCCACGCCGCGCAGTATGGTTGCCAGACGCAAGGGGGCACCAGTGCCGAGTCGGGCTGGTTGTATTGAGGCAAGTGGCTCCTGCAATCTGCCAGCAAGAAGCGGGGCGGGTGAGTTTTGTTTCCCAGGGAAAATGGCCGTGGTTTGTGTTTGGGGGCCTGTGGCTGAGAGTGGCTGGCTGGCTCCTGAAAATCCACGATACGCAGGATGGTTCCCAGACCCAAAGGGGCACCAGTGCCGAGTTGGGCTGTCTTGATAGTGGCAAGTGGCTCCTGCAATCTGCCAGCCAGAAGCGGGGCAGCAGAGTTTTGTTGTCCAGGGAAATAGGCCGTGGTTTGTGCTTGGGGGCCTGTGGCTGGGAGTGGCCGGCTGGCTCCTGAAAATCCACGATACGCTGGATGATTCCCAGGCCCAAGTGGCACCATTGACAAGTCGGACTGGTATGAAAGTACAAAGTGGCTCCTGCAATCTACCAGCCAGAAGCGGGGCAGCTGAGTTTTTTTTCCAGGGAAAAGGGCCGTGGTTTGCGTTCGGGGGCCTGTGGCTGGGAGTGGCCGGCTGGCTCCAGAAAATCCACGATACGCAGGATGGTTCCCAGATGAAAGGTGGCAGCAGTGCCAAGTCGGGCTGGTTTGATAGTTCCAAGTGGCTCCTGCAATCTGCCATCCAGAAGATGGGCAGGTCAGTTTTACTTCCAGGGAAAAGGGCAGTAGAATGTGTTTGGGGGCCTGTGGCTGGGAGTGGCCGGCTGGCTCCTGAAAATCCACGATACGCAGGATGGTTCCCAGATGATAGGTGGCACCAGTGCCGAGTCGGGCTGGTTTGATAGAGGCAAGTGTCTCCTGCAATCTGCCAGCCAGAAATGGGCAGGTCAGTCTTACTTCCAGGGAAAAGGGCCGTAGTTTTTCTTTGGGGGCCTGTGGCTGGGAGTGGCCGGCTGGCTCCTGAAAATCCACGATACGCCGGATGGTTCCCAGATGAAAGGTGGTACCAGTGCCGAGTCGGGCTGGTTTGATAGAGGCAAGCGGCTCCTGCAATCTGCCAGCCAGAAGCGGGGCAGCTGAGTTTTTTTTCCAGGGAAAAGGGCCGTGGTTTGTGTTTGGGGGCCTGTGGCTGGGAGTGGCTGCCTGGCTCCTGAAAATTCAGGATACGCAGGGTGGTTCCCAGATGAAAGTTGGCACCAGTGCCAAGTCGGGCTGGTATGATAGTACAAAGTGGCTCCTGCAATCTGCCAGCCAGAAGCGGGGTAGCTGAGTTTTTTTTCCAGGGAAAATGGCCGTTGTATGTGTTTGGGGGCCTGTGGCTGGGAGTGGCCGGCTGGCTCCTGAAAATCCACGATACGCAGGATGGTTCCCAGATAAAAGGTGGCACCAGTGCCGAGTCGGGCTGGTTTGATAGAGCCAAGTGGCTCCTGCAATCTGCCAGCCAGAAGCGGGGCGGGAGAGTTTTTTTTGCCAGGGAAAAGGGCCGTGGATTGCGTTTGGGGTCCTGTGGCTGGGAGTGGCCGGCTGGCTCCTGAAAATCCACGATACGCTGGATGATTCCCAGGCCCAAGTGGCACCATTGACAAGTAGGACTGGTATGAAAGTACAAAGTGGCTCCTGCAATCTACCAGCCAGAAGCGGGGCAGCTGAGTTTTTTTTCCAGGGAAAAAGGCCGTGGATTGCGTTCAGGGGCCGGTGGCTGGGAGTGGCCGGCTGGCTCCAGAAAATCCACGATACGCAGGATGGTTCCCAGATGAAATGTTGCACCAGTGCCAAGTCGGGCTGGTTTGATAGAGCCAAGTGTCTCATGCATTCTGCCAGCCAGAAGCGGGGCGGGTGGGTTTTGTTTGCCAGGGAAAAGGGCCGTGGTTTGTGTTCGGGGGCCTGTGGCTGGGAGTGGCCGGCTGGCACCTGAAAATCCACGATACGCAGGATGGTTCCCAGATGAAAGGTGGCACCAGTGCCAAGTCGGGCTGGTTTGATAGAGGCAAGTGGCTCCTGCAATCTGCCAGCCAGAAGATGGGCAGGTCAGTTTTACTTCCATGGAAAAGGGCCGTAGTTTGTTTACGGGGGCCTTTGGCTGGGAGTGGCCGGCTGGCTCCTGAAAATTCACGATACGCAGGATGGTTCCCAGATGAAAGGTGGAACCAGTGCCAAGTCGGACTGGTATGATAGTATAATGTGGCTCCTACCATCTACCATCCATAAGCGGGGCAGCTGAGATTTTTTTCTTGGGAAAAGATCCATTGTATGTGTTTGGGGGCCTGTGGCTGGGAGTGGCCGGCTGGCTCCTGAAAATCCACGATACGCAGGATGGTTCCCAGATGAAAGGTGGCAGCAGTGCCAAGTCGGGCTGGTTTGATAGTTCCAAGTGGCTCCTGCAATCTGCCAGCCAGAAGCGGGGCGGGTGAGTGTTGTTTGCCAGGGAAAAGGGCCGTGGTTTGTGTTTGAGGGCCTGTGGCTGGGAGTGGCCGGCTGGCTCCTGAAAATCCACGATACGCAGGATGGTTCCCAGATGAAAGGTGGCAGCAGTGCCAAGTCGGGCTGGTTTGATAGAGGCAAGTGTCTCCTGAAATCTGCCAGCCAGAAGCGGGGCGGGTGAGTTTTGTTTGCCAGGGAAAAGGGCCGTGGTTTGTGTTTGAGGGCCTGTGGCTGGGAGTGGCCGGCTGGCTCCTGAAAATCCACGATACGCAGGATGATTCCCAGATGAAAGGTGGCACCAGTGCCAAGTCGGGCTGGTTTGATAGAGGCAAGTGGCTCCTGCAATCTGCCAGCCAGAAGATGGGCAGGTCAGTTTTACTTCCATGGAAAAGGGCCGTAGTTTGTTTACGGGGGCCTTTGGCTGGGAGTGGCCGGCTGGCTCCTGAAAATTCACGATACGCAGGATGGTTCCCAGATGAAAGGTGGAACCAGTGCCAAGTCGGACTGGTATGATAGTATAACGTGGCTCCTACTATCTACCATCCAGAAGCGGGGCAGCTGAGTTTTTTTTCTTGGGAAAAGTGCCATTGTATGTGTTTGGGGGCCTGTGGCTGGGAGTGGCCGGCTGGCTCCTGAAAATCCACGATACGCAGGATGGTTCCCAGACCCAAGGGGGCACCAGTGCCGAGTCGGGCTGGTTTGATTGAGGCAAGTGGCTCCTGCAATCTGCTAGCCAGAAGTGGGGCGGATGAATTTTGTTTGCCAGGGAAAATGGCCGTGGTTTGTGTTTGGGGGCCTGTGGCTGGGAGTGGCTGGCTGGCTCCTGAAAATCCACGATACGCAGGATGGTTCCCAGACCCAAAGGGGCACCAGTGCCGAGTTGGGCTGTCTTGATAGTGGCAAGTGGCTCCTGCAATCTGCCAGCCAGAAGCGAGGCAGCAGAGTTTTGTTGTCCAGGGAAAAGGGCCGTGGTTTGTGCTTGGGGGCCTGTGGCTGGGAGTGGCCGGCTGGCTCCAGAAAATCCACGATACGCAGGATGGTTCCCAGATGAAAGGTGGCAGCAGTGCCAAGTCGGGCTGGTTTGATAGTTCCAAGTGGCTCCTGCAATCTGCCATCCAGAAGATGGGCAGGTCAGTTTTACTTCCAGGGAAAAGGGCAGTAGAATGTGTTAGGGGGCCTGTGGCTGGGAGTGGCCGGCTGGCTCCTGAAAATCCACGATACGCAGGATGGTTCCCAGATGATAGGTGGTACCAGTGCCGAGTCGGGCTGGTTTGATAGAAGCAAGTGGCTCCTGCAATCTGCCAGCCAGAAGCGGGGCAGCTGAGTTTTTTTCCAGGGAAAAGGGCCGTGGTTTGCGTTCGGGGGCCTGTGGCTGGGAGTGGCCGGCTGGCTCCAGAAAATCCACGATACGCAGGATGGTTCCCAGATGAAAGGTGGCAGCAGTGCCAAGTCGGGCTGGTTTGATAGTTCCAAGTGGCTCCTGCAATCTGCCATCCAGAAGATGGGCAGGTCAGTTTTACTTCCAGGGAAAAGGGCAGTAGAATGTGTTTGGGGGCCTGTGGCTGGGAGTGGCCGGCTGGCTCCTGAAAATCCACGATACGCAGGATGGTTCCCAGATGATAGGTGGTACCAGTGCCGAGTCGGGCTGGTTTGATAGAGGCAAGTGTCTCCTGCAATCTGCCAGCCAGAAATGGGCAGGTCAGTCTTACTTCCAGGGAAAAGGGCCGTAGTTTTTCTTTGGGGGCCTGTGGCTGGGAGTGGCCGGCTGGCTCCTGAAAATCCACGATACGCCGGATGGTTCCCAGATGAAAGGTGGTACCAGTGCCGAGTCGGGCTGGTTTGATAGAGGCAAGCGGCTCCTGCAATCTGCCAGCCAGAAGCGGGGCAGCTGAGTTTTTTTTCCAGGGAAAAGGGCCGTGGTTTGTGTTTGGGGGCCTGTGGCTGGGAGTGGCCGGCTGGCTCCTGAAAATTCAGGATACGCAGGGTGGTTCCCAGATGAAAGTTGGCACCAGTGCCAAGTCGGGCTGGTATGATAGTACAAAGTGGCTCCTGCAATCTGCCAGCCAGAAGCGGGGTAGCTGAGTTTTTTTTCCAGGGAAAATGGCCGTGGATTGCGTTTGGGGACCTGTGGCTGGGAGTGGCCGGCTGGCTCCTGAAAATCCACGATACGCTGGATGATTCCCAGGCCCAAGTGGCACCATTGACAAGTAGGACTGGTATGAAAGTACAAAGTGGCTCCTGCAATCTACCAGCCAGAAGCGGGGCAGCTGAGTTTTTTTTCCAGGGAAAAGGGCCGTGGATTGCGTTCGGGGGCCGGTGGCTGGGAGTGGCCGGCTGGCTCCTGAAAATCCACGATACGCAGGATGGTTCCCAGATGAAAGGTGGCAGGAGTGCCAAGTCAGTCTGGTTTGATAGAGCCAAGGGGCTCCTGCAATCTGCCAGCCAGAAGAGGGGCAGGTCAGTTTGACTTCCAGGGAAAAGGGCCGTCGTTTGTGTTCGGGGGCCTGTGGCTGGGAGTGGCCGGCTGGCTCCTGAAAATCCACGATACGCAGGATGATTCCCTGACCCAAGGTGGCACCACTGCCAAGTCAGACTGGTATGATAGCACAAAGTGGCTCCTGCAATCTGCCAGCCAGAAGATGGGCAGGTCAGTTTTACTTCCAGGGAAAAGGGCCGTAGTTTGTTTTTTGGAAGCCTGTGGCTGGGAGTGGCCGGCTGCCTCCTGAAAATCCACGATACGCAGGATGATTCCCAGACCCAAGGTGGCACCACTGCCAAGTCGGACTGGTAGGAGAGTACAAAGTGGCTCCTGCAATCTACCATAAAGAAGGGGGGCAGCTGAGTTTTTTTTCCAGGGAAAAGGGTCGTGGTATGTGTTTGGGGGCCTGTGGCTGGGAGTGGCCGGCTGGCTCCTGAAAATCCAGGATAAGCAGGATTGTTCCCAGATGAAAGGCTGCACCAGTGCCAAGTCGGGCTGGTTTGATAGAGGCAAGTGTCTCCTGCAATCTGCCAGCCAGAAGCGGGGCGGGTGAGTGTTGTTTGCAGGGAAAAGGGCCGTGGTTTGTGCTTGGGGGCCTGTGGCTGGGAGTGGCCGGCTGCCTCCTGAAAATCCACGATACGCTGGATGATTCCCAGGCCCAAGTGGCACCATTGACAAGTCGGACTGGTATGACAGTACAAAGTGGCTCCTGCAATCTACCAGCCAGAAGCGGGGCAGCTGAGTTTTTTTTCCAGGGAAAAGGGCCGTGGTTTGCGTTCGGGGGGGGGTGGCTGGGAGTGGCCGGCTGGCTCCAGAAAATCCACGATACGCAGGATGGTTCCCAGATGAAAGGTGGCAGCAGTGCCAAGTCGGGCTGGTTTGATAGTTCCAAGTGGCTCCAGCAATCTGCCATCCAGAAGATGGGCAGGTCAGTTTTACTTCCAGGGAAAAGGGCAGTAGAATGTGTTAGGGGGCCTGTGGCTGGGAGTGGCCGGCTGGCTCCTGAAAATCCACGATACGCAGGATGGTTCCCAGATGATAGGTGGTACCAGTGCCGAGTCGGGCTGGTTTGATAGAAGCAAGTGGCTCCTGCAATCTGCCAGCCAGAAGCGGGGCAGCTGAGTTTTTTTCCAGGGAAAAGGGCCGTTGTATGTGTTCGGGGGCCTGTGGCTGGGAGTGGCCGGCTGGCTCCTGAAAATCCACGATACGCAGGATGGTTCCCAGATGAAAGGTGGCAGCAGTGCCAAGTCGGGCTGGTTTGATAGAGGCAAGTGTCTCCTGCAATCTGCCAGCCAGAAATGGGCAGGTCAGTCTTACTTCCAGGGAAAAGGGCCGTAGTTTTTCTTTGGGGGCCTGTGACTGGGAGTGGCCGGCTGGCTCCTGAAAATCCACGAGACGCCGGATGGTTCCCAGATGAAAGGTGGTACCAGTGCCAAGTCGGGCTGGTATGATAGTACAAAGTGGCTCCTGCAATCTGCCAGCCAGAAGCGGGGTAGCTGAGTTTTTTTTCCAGGGAAAATGGCCGTTGTATGTGTTTGGGGGCCTGTGGCTGGGAGTGGCCGGCTGGCTCCTGAAAATCCACGATACGCAGGATGATTCCCAGATAAAAGGTGGCACCAGTGCCGAGTCGGGCTGGTTTGATAGAGCCAAGTGGCTCCTGCAATCTGCCAGCCAGAAGCGGGGCGGGAGAGTTTTTTTTGCCAGGGAAAAAGGCCGTGGTTTGTGTTTGGGGTCCTGTGGCTGGGAGTGGCCGGCTGGCTCCTGAAAATCCACGATACGCTGGATGATTCCCAGGCCCAAGTGGCACCATTGACAAGTAGGACTGGTATGAAAGTACAAAGTGGCTCCTGCAATCTACCAGCCAGAAGCGGGGCAGCTGAGTTTTTTTTCCAGGGAAAAAGGCCGTGGATTGCGTTCATTGGCCGGTGGCTGGGAGTGGCCGGCTGGCTCCAGAAAATCCACGATACGCAGGATGGTTCCCAGAAGAAAGGTGGCAGCAGTGCCAAGTCGGGCTGGTTTGATAGTTCCAAGTGGCTCCTGCAATCTGCCATCCAGAAGATGGGCAGGTCAGTTTTACTTCCAGGGAAAAGGGCAGTAGAAGGTGTTTGGGGGCCTGTGGCTGGGAGTGGCCGGCTGGCTCCTGAAAATCCACGATACGCAGGATGGTTCCCAGATGATAGGTGGTACCAGTGCCGAGTCGGGCTGGTTTGATAGAGGCAAGTGTCTCCTGCAATCTGCCAGCCAGAAATGGGCAGGTCAGTCTTACTTCCAGGGAAAAGGGCCGTAGTTTTTCTTTGGGGGCCTGTGGCTGGGAGTGGCCGGCTGGCTCCTGAAAATCCACGATACGCCGGATGGTTCCCAGATGAAAGGTGGTACCAGTGCCGAGTCGGGCTGGTTTGATAGAGGCAAGCGGCTCCTGCAATCTGCCAGCCAGAAGCGGGGCAGCTGAGTTTTTTTTCCAGGGAAAAGGGCCGTGGTTTGTGTTTGGGGGCCTGTGGCTGGGAGTGGCTGCCTGGCTCCTGAAAATTCAGGATACGCAGGGTGGTTCCCAGATGAAAGTTGGCACCAGTGCCAAGTAGGACTGGTATGAAAGTACAAAGTGGCTCCTGCAATCTACCAGCCAGAAGCGGGGCAGCTGAGTTTTTTTTACAGGGAAAAAGGCCGTGGATTGCGTTCAGGGGCCGGTGGCTGGGAGTGGCCGGCTGGCTCCAGAAAATCCACGATACGCAGGATGGTTCCCAGATGAAATGTTGCACCAGTGCCAAGTCGGGCTGGTTTGATAGAGCCAAGTGTCTCATGCATTCTGCCAGCCAGAAGCGGGGCGGGTGGGTTTTGTTTGCCAGGGAAAAGGGCCGTGGTTTGTGTTCGGGGGCCTGTGGCTGGGAGTGGCCGTCTGGCACCTGAAAATCCACGATACGCAGGATGGTTCCCAGATGAAAGGTGGCAGGAGTGCCAAGTCAGTCTGGTTTGATAGAGCCAAGGGGCTCCTGCAATCTGCCAGCCAGAAGAGCGGCAGGTCAGTTTTACTTCCAGGGAAAAGGGCCGTAGTTTGTGTTCGGGGGCCAGTGGCTGGGAGTGGCCGGCTGGCTCCTGAAAATCCAGGATAAGCAGGATGATTCCCTGACCCAAGGTGGCACCACTGCCAAGTCAGACTGGTATGATAGCACAAAGTGGCTCCTGCAATCTGCCAGCCAGAAGATGGGCAGGTCAGTTTTACTTCCAGGGAAAAGGGCCGTAGTTTGTTTTTTGGAAGCCTGTGGCTGGGAGTGGCCGGCTGCCTCCTGAAAATCCACGATACGCAGGATGATTCCCAGACCCAAGGTGGCACCACTGCCAAGTCGGACTGGTAGGAGAGTACAAAGTGGCTCCTGCAATCTACCATAAAGACAGGGGGGCAGCTGAGTTTTTTTTCCAGGGAAAAGGGTCGTGGTATGTGTTTGGGGGCCTGTGGCTGGGAGTGGCCGGCTGGCTCCTGAAAATCCAGGATACGCAGGATTGTTCCCAGATGAAAGGCTGCACCAGTGCCAAGTCGGGCTGGTTTGATAGAGCCAAGGGGCTCCTGCAATCTGCCAGCCAGAAGCGGGGCGGGTGAGTGTTGTTTGCCAGGGAAAAGGGCCGTGGTTTGTGTTTGAGGGCCTGTGGCTGGGAGTGGCCGGCTGGCTCCTGAAAATCCAGGATACGCAGGATTGTTCCCAGATGAAAGGCTGCACCAGTGCCAAGTCGGGCTGGTTTGATAGAGCCAAGGGGCTCCTGCAATCTGCCAGCCAGAAGCGGGGCGGGTGAGTGTTGTTTGCCAGGGAAAAGGGCCGTGGTTTGTGTTTGAGGGCCTGTGGCTGGGAGTGGCCGGCTGGCTCCTGAAAATCCACGATACGCAGGATGGTTCCCAGATGAAAGGCGGCACCAGTGCCAAGTCGGGCTGGTTTGATAGAGGCAAGTGTCTCCTGAAATCTGCCAGCCAGAAGCGGGGCGGGTGAGTTTTGTTTGCCAGGGAAAAGGGCCGTAGGTTTTTTTTGCGGGGCTGTGGATGGGAGTGGCCTGCTGGCTCCTGAAAATCCACGATACGCAGGATGATTCCCAGATGAAAGGTGGCACCAGTGCCAAGTCGGGCTGGTTTGATAGAGGCAAGTGGCTCCTGCAATCTGCCAGCCAGAAGATGGGCAGGTCAGTTTTACTTCCATGGAAAAGGGCCGTAGTTTGTTTACGGGGGCCTTTGGCTGGGAGTGGCCGGCTGGCTCCTGAAAATTCACGATACGCAGGATGGTTCCCAGATGAAAGGTGGAACCAGTGCCAAGTCGGACTGGTATGATAGTATAATGTGGCTCCTACCATCTACCATCCAGAAGCGGGGCAGCTGAGTTTTTTTTCTTGGGAAAAGTGCCATTGTATGTGTTTGGGGGCCTGTGGCTGGGAGTGGCCGCTGGCTCCTGAAAATCCACGATACGCAGGATGGTTCCCAGACCCAAGGGGGCACCAGTGCCGAGTCGGGCATGTTTGATACAGCCAAGAGGCTCCTGCAATCTGCCAGCCAGAAGATGGGAAGGTCATATTTACTTCCAGGGAAAAGAGCGTGGGTTTTTTTTGGGGCCTGTGGATGGGAGTGGCTGGCTGGCTCCTGAAAATCCACGCCGCGCAGTATGGTTGCCAGACGCAAGGGGGCACCAGTGCCGAGTCGGGCTGGTTGTATTGAGGCAAGTGGCTCCTGCAATCTGCCAGCAAGAAGCGGGGCGGGTGAGTTTTGTTTCCCAGGGAAAATGGCCGTGGTTTGTGTTTGGGGGCCTGTGGCTGAGAGTGGCTGGCTGGCTCCTGAAAATCCACGATACGCAGGATGGTTCCCAGACCCAAAGGGGCACCAGTGCCGAGTTGGGCTGTCTTGATAGTGGCAAGTGGCTCCTGCAATCTGCCAGCCAGAAGCGGGGCAGCAGAGTTTTGTTGTCCAGGGAAATAGGCCGTGGTTTGTGCTTGGGGGCCTGTGGCTGGGAGTGGCCGGCTGGCTCCTGAAAATCCACGATACGCTGGATGATTCCCAGGCCCAAGTGGCACCATTGACAAGTCGGACTGGTATGAAAGTACAAAGTGGCTCCTGCAATCTACCAGCCAGAAGCGGGGCAGCTGAGTTTTTTTTCCAGGGAAAAGGGCCGTGGTTTGCGTTCGGGGGCCTGTGGCTGGGAGTGGCCGGCTGGCTCCAGAAAATCCACGATACGCAGGATGGTTCCCAGATGAAAGGTGGCAGCAGTGCCAAGTCGGGCTGGTTTGATAGTTCCAAGTGGCTCCTGCAATCTGCCATCCAGAAGATGGGCAGGTCAGTTTTACTTCCAGGGAAAAGGGCAGTAGAATGTGTTTGGGGGCCTGTGGCTGGGAGTGGCCGGCTGGCTCCTGAAAATCCACGATACGCAGGATGGTTCCCAGATGATAGGTGGCACCAGTGCCGAGTCGGGCTGGTTTGATAGAGGCAAGTGTCTCCTGCAATCTGCCAGCCAGAAATGGGCAGGTCAGTCTTACTTCCAGGGAAAAGGGCCGTAGTTTTTCTTTGGGGGCCTGTGGCTGGGAGTGGCCGGCTGGCTCCTGAAAATCCACGATACGCCGGATGGTTCCCAGATGAAAGGTGGTACCAGTGCCGAGTCGGGCTGGTTTGATAGAGGCAAGCGGCTCCTGCAATCTGCCAGCCAGAAGCGGGGCAGCTGAGTTTTTTTTCCAGGGAAAAGGGCCGTGGTTTGTGTTTGGGGGCCTGTGGCTGGGAGTGGCTGCCTGGCTCCTGAAAATTCAGGATACGCAGGGTGGTTCCCAGATGAAAGTTGGCACCAGTGCCAAGTCGGGCTGGTATGATAGTACAAAGTGGCTCCTGCAATCTGCCAGCCAGAAGCGGGGTAGCTGAGTTTTTTTTCCAGGGAAAATGGCCGTTGTATGTGTTTGGGGGCCTGTGGCTGGGAGTGGCCGGCTGGCTCCTGAAAATCCACGATACGCAGGATGGTTCCCAGATAAAAGGTGGCACCAGTGCCGAGTCGGGCTGGTTTGATAGAGCCAAGTGGCTCCTGCAATCTGCCAGCCAGAAGCGGGGCGGGAGAGTTTTTTTTGCCAGGGAAAAGGGCCGTGGATTGCGTTTGGGGTCCTGTGGCTGGGAGTGGCCGGCTGGCTCCTGAAAATCCACGATACGCTGGATGATTCCCAGGCCCAAGTGGCACCATTGACAAGTAGGACTGGTATGAAAGTACAAAGTGGCTCCTGCAATCTACCAGCCAGAAGCGGGGCAGCTGAGTTTTTTTTCCAGGGAAAAAGGCCGTGGATTGCGTTCAGGGGCCGGTGGCTGGGAGTGGCCGGCTGGCTCCAGAAAATCCACGATACGCAGGATGGTTCCCAGATGAAATGTTGCACCAGTGCCAAGTCGGGCTGGTTTGATAGAGCCAAGTGTCTCATGCATTCTGCCAGCCAGAAGCGGGGCGGGTGGGTTTTGTTTGCCAGGGAAAAGGGCCGTGGTTTGTGTTCGGGGGCCTGTGGCTGGGAGTGGCCGGCTGGCACCTGAAAATCCACGATACGCAGGATGGTTCCCAGATGAAAGGTGGCACCAGTGCCAAGTCGGGCTGGTTTGATAGAGGCAAGTGGCTCCTGCAATCTGCCAGCCAGAAGATGGGCAGGTCAGTTTTACTTCCATGGAAAAGGGCCGTAGTTTGTTTACGGGGGCCTTTGGCTGGGAGTGGCCGGCTGGCTCCTGAAAATTCACGATACGCAGGATGGTTCCCAGATGAAAGGTGGAACCAGTGCCAAGTCGGACTGGTATGATAGTATAATGTGGCTCCTACCATCTACCATCCATAAGCGGGGCAGCTGAGATTTTTTTCTTGGGAAAAGATCCATTGTATGTGTTTGGGGGCCTGTGGCTGGGAGTGGCCGGCTGGCTCCTGAAAATCCACGATACGCAGGATGGTTCCCAGATGAAAGGTGGCAGCAGTGCCAAGTCGGGCTGGTTTGATAGTTCCAAGTGGCTCCTGCAATCTGCCAGCCAGAAGCGGGGCGGGTGAGTGTTGTTTGCCAGGGAAAAGGGCCGTGGTTTGTGTTTGAGGGCCTGTGGCTGGGAGTGGCCGGCTGGCTCCTGAAAATCCACGATACGCAGGATGGTTCCCAGATGAAAGGTGGCAGCAGTGCCAAGTCGGGCTGGTTTGATAGAGGCAAGTGTCTCCTGAAATCTGCCAGCCAGAAGCGGGGCGGGTGAGTTTTGTTTGCCAGGGAAAAGGGCCGTGGTTTGTGTTTGAGGGCCTGTGGCTGGGAGTGGCCGGCTGGCTCCTGAAAATCCACGATACGCAGGATGATTCCCAGATGAAAGGTGGCACCAGTGCCAAGTCGGGCTGGTTTGATAGAGGCAAGTGGCTCCTGCAATCTGCCAGCCAGAAGATGGGCAGGTCAGTTTTACTTCCATGGAAAAGGGCCGTAGTTTGTTTACGGGGGCCTTTGGCTGGGAGTGGCCGGCTGGCTCCTGAAAATTCACGATACGCAGGATGGTTCCCAGATGAAAGGTGGAACCAGTGCCAAGTCGGACTGGTATGATAGTATAACGTGGCTCCTACTATCTACCATCCAGAAGCGGGGCAGCTGAGTTTTTTTTCTTGGGAAAAGTGCCATTGTATGTGTTTGGGGGCCTGTGGCTGGGAGTGGCCGGCTGGCTCCTGAAAATCCACGATACGCAGGATGGTTCCCAGACCCAAGGGGGCACCAGTGCCGAGTCGGGCTGGTTTGATTGAGGCAAGTGGCTCCTGCAATCTGCTAGCCAGAAGTGGGGCGGATGAATTTTGTTTGCCAGGGAAAATGGCCGTGGTTTGTGTTTGGGGGCCTGTGGCTGGGAGTGGCTGGCTGGCTCCTGAAAATCCACGATACGCAGGATGGTTCCCAGACCCAAAGGGGCACCAGTGCCGAGTTGGGCTGTCTTGATAGTGGCAAGTGGCTCCTGCAATCTGCCAGCCAGAAGCGAGGCAGCAGAGTTTTGTTGTCCAGGGAAAAGGGCCGTGGTTTGTGCTTGGGGGCCTGTGGCTGGGAGTGGCCGGCTGGCTCCAGAAAATCCACGATACGCAGGATGGTTCCCAGATGAAAGGTGGCAGCAGTGCCAAGTCGGGCTGGTTTGATAGTTCCAAGTGGCTCCTGCAATCTGCCATCCAGAAGATGGGCAGGTCAGTTTTACTTCCAGGGAAAAGGGCAGTAGAATGTGTTAGGGGGCCTGTGGCTGGGAGTGGCCGGCTGGCTCCTGAAAATCCACGATACGCAGGATGGTTCCCAGATGATAGGTGGTACCAGTGCCGAGTCGGGCTGGTTTGATAGAAGCAAGTGGCTCCTGCAATCTGCCAGCCAGAAGCGGGGCAGCTGAGTTTTTTTCCAGGGAAAAGGGCCGTGGTTTGCGTTCGGGGGCCTGTGGCTGGGAGTGGCCGGCTGGCTCCAGAAAATCCACGATACGCAGGATGGTTCCCAGATGAAAGGTGGCAGCAGTGCCAAGTCGGGCTGGTTTGATAGTTCCAAGTGGCTCCTGCAATCTGCCATCCAGAAGATGGGCAGGTCAGTTTTACTTCCAGGGAAAAGGGCAGTAGAATGTGTTTGGGGGCCTGTGGCTGGGAGTGGCCGGCTGGCTCCTGAAAATCCACGATACGCAGGATGGTTCCCAGATGATAGGTGGTACCAGTGCCGAGTCGGGCTGGTTTGATAGAGGCAAGTGTCTCCTGCAATCTGCCAGCCAGAAATGGGCAGGTCAGTCTTACTTCCAGGGAAAAGGGCCGTAGTTTTTCTTTGGGGGCCTGTGGCTGGGAGTGGCCGGCTGGCTCCTGAAAATCCACGATACGCCGGATGGTTCCCAGATGAAAGGTGGTACCAGTGCCGAGTCGGGCTGGTTTGATAGAGGCAAGCGGCTCCTGCAATCTGCCAGCCAGAAGCGGGGCAGCTGAGTTTTTTTTCCAGGGAAAAGGGCCGTGGTTTGTGTTTGGGGGCCTGTGGCTGGGAGTGGCTGCCTGGCTCCTGAAAATTCAGGATACGCAGGGTGGTTCCCAGATGAAAGTTGGCACCAGTGCCAAGTCGGGCTGGTATGATAGTACAAAGTGGCTCCTGCAATCTGCCAGCCAGAAGCGGGGTAGCTGAGTTTTTTTTCCAGGGAAAATGGCCGTTGTATGTGTTTGGGGGCCTGTGGCTGGGAGTGGCCGGCTGGCTCCTGAAAATCCACGATACGCAGGATGGTTCCCAGATAAAAGGTGGCACCAGTGCCGAGTCGGGCTGGTTTGATAGAGCCAAGTGGCTCCTGCAATCTGCCAGCCAGAAGCGGGGCGGGAGAGTTTTTTTTGCCAGGGAAAAGGGCCGTGGATTGCGTTTGGGGTCCTGTGGCTGGGAGTGGCCGGCTGGCTCCTGAAAATCCACGATACGCTGGATGATTCCCAGGCCCAAGTGGCACCATTGACAAGTCGGACTGGTATGACAGTACAAAGTGGCTCCTGCAATCTACCAGCCAGAAGCGGGGCAGCTGAGTTTTTTTTCCAGGGAAAAGGGCCGTGGTTTGCGTTCGGGGGCCTGTGGCTGGGAGTGGCCGGCTGGCTCCTGAAAATCCACGATACGCAGGATGGTTCCCGTATGAAAGGTGGCAGCAGTGCCAAGTCAGGCTGGTTTGATAGAGGCAAGTGTCTCCTGCAATCTGCCAGCCAGAAATGGGCAGGTCAGTCTTACTTCCAGGGAAAAGGGCCGTAGTTTTTCTTTGGGGGCCTGTGACTGGGAGTGGCCGGCTGGCTCCTGAAAATCCACGAGACGCCGGATGGTTCCCAGATGAAAGGTGGTACCAGTGCCAAGTCGGGCTGGTATGATAGTACAAAGTGGCTCCTGCAATCTGCCAGCCAGAAGCGGGGCGGGAGAGGTTTTTTTGCCAGGGAAAAAGGCCGTGGTTTGTGTTTGGGGTCCTGTGGCTGGGAGTGGCCGGCTGGCTCCTGAAAATCCACGATACGCAGGATGATTCCCAGATAAAAGGTGGAACCAGTGCCGAGTCGGGCTGGTTTGATAGAGCCAAGTGGCTCCTGCAATCTGCCAGCCAGAAGCGGGGCGGGAGAGGTTTTTTTGCCAGGGAAAAAGGCCGTGGTTTGTGTTTGGGGTCCTGTGGCTGGGAGTGGCCGGCTGGCTCCTGAAAATCCACGATACGCAGGATGATTCCCAGATAAAAGGTGGAACCAGGGCCGAGTCGGGCTGGTTTTATAGAGCCAAGTGGCTCCTGCAATCTGCCAGCCAGAAGCGGGGCGGGAGAGGTTTTTTTGCCAGGGAAAAAGGCCGTGGTTTGTGTTTGGGGTCCTGTGGCTGGGAGTGGCCGGCTGGCTCCTGAAAATCCACGATACGCTGGATGATTCCCAGGCCCAAGTGGCACCATTGACAAGTCGGACTGGTATGAAAGTACAAAGTGGCTCCTGCAATCTGCCATCCAGAAGATGGGCAGCTGAGTTTTTTTTCAAGGGAAAAGGGCCGTTGAATATGTTTGGGGGCCTGTGGCTGGGAGTGGCCGGCTGGCTCCTGAAAATCCACGATACGCAGGATGGTTCCCAGACCCAAAGGGGCACCAGTGCCGAGTTGGGCTGTCTTGATAGTGGCAAGTGGCTCCTGCAATCTGCCAGCCAGAAGCGGGGCAGCAGAGTTTTGTTGTCCAGGGAAAAGGGCCGTGGTTTGTGCTTGGGGGCCTGTGGCTGGGAGTGGCCGGCTGGCTCCTGAAAATCCACGATACGCTGGATGATTCCCAGGCCCAAGTGGCACCATTGACAAGTCGCACTGGTATGACAGTACAAAGTGGCTCCTGCAATCTACCAGCCAGAAGCGGGGCAGCTGAGTTTTTTTTCCAGGGAAAAGGGCCGTGGTTTGCGTTCGGGGGCCTGTGGCTGGGAGTGACCGGCTGGCTCCAGAAAATCCACGATACGCAGGATGGTTCCCAGATGAAAGGTGGCAGCAGTGCCAAGTCGGGCTGGTTTGATAGTTCCAAGTGGCTCCTGCAATCTGCCATCCAGAAGATGGGCAGGTCAGTTTTACTTCCAGGGAAAAGGGCAGTAGAATGTGTTTGGGGGCCTGTGGCTGGGAGTGGCCGGCTGGCTCCTGAAAATCCACGATACGCAGGATGGTTCCCAGATGATAGGTGGTACCAGTGCCGAGTCGGGCTGGTTTGATAGAGGCAAGTGTCTCCTGCAATCTGCCAGCCAGAAATGGGCAGGTCAGTCTTACTTCCAGGGAAAAGGGCCGTAGTTTTTCTTTGGGGGCCTGTGGCTGGGAGTGGCCGGCTGGCTCCTGAAAATCCACGATACGCCGGATGGTTCCCAGAAGAAAGGTGGTACCAGTGCCGAGTCGGGCTGGTTTGATAGAGGCAAGCGGCTCCTGCAATCTGCCAGCCAGAAGCGGGGCAGCTGAGTTTTTTTTCCAGGGAAAAGGGCCGTGGTTTGTGTTTGGGGGCCTGTGGCTGGGAGTGGCTGCCTGGCTCCTGAAAATTCAGGATACGCAGGGTGGTTCCCAGATGAAAGTTGGCACCAGTGCCAAGTCGGGCTGGTATGATAGTACAAAGTGGCTCCTGCAATCTGCCAGCCAGAAGCGGGGTAGCTGAGTTTTTTTTCCAGGGAAAATGGCCGTTGTATGTGTTTGGGGGCCTGTGGCTGGGAGTGGCCGGCTGGCTCCTGAAAATCCACGATACGCAGGATGGTTCCCAGATAAAAGGTGGCACCAGTGCCGAGTCGGGCTGGTTTGATAGAGCCAAGTGGCTCCTGCAATCTGCCAGCCAGAAGCGGGGCGGGAGAGTTTTTTTTGCCAGGGAAAAGGGCCGTGGATTGCGTTTGGGGACCTGTGGCTAGGAGTGGCCGGCTGGCTCCTGAAAATCCACGATACGCTGGATGATTCCCAGGCCCAAGTGGCACCATTGACAAGTAGGACTGGTATGAAAGTACAAAGTGGCTCCTGCAATCTACCAGCCAGAAGCGGGGCAGCTGAGTTTTTTTTCCAGGGAAAAAGGCCGTGGATTGCGTTCAGGGGCCGGTGGCTGGGAGTGGCCGGCTGGCTCCTGAAAATCCACGATACGCAGGATGGTTCCCAGATGAAAGGTGGCAGGAGTGCCAAGTCAGTCTGGTTTGATAGAGCCAAGGGGCTCCTGCAATCTGCCAGCCAGAAGAGGGGCAGGTCAGTTTGACTTCCAGGGAAAAGGGCCGTCGTTTGTGTTCGGGGGCCTGTGGCTGGGAGTGGCCGGCTGGCTCCTGAAAATCCACGATACGCAGGATGATTCCCTGACCCAAGGTGGCACCACTGCCAAGTCAGACTGGTATGATAGCACAAAGTGGCTCCTGCAATCTGCCAGCCAGAAGATGGGCAGGTCAGTTTTACTTCCAGGGAAAAGGGCCGTAGTTTGTTTTTTGGAAGCCTGTGGCTGGGAGTGGCCGGCTGCCTCCTGAAAATCCACGATACGCAGGATGATTCCCAGACCCAAGGTGGCACCACTGCCAAGTCGGACTGGTAGGAGAGTACAAAGTGGCTCCTGCAATCTACCATAAAGAAGGGGGGCAGCTGAGTTTTTTTTCCAGGGAAAAGGGTCGTGGTATGTGTTTGGGGGCCTGTGGCTGGGAGTGGCCGGCTGGCTCCTGAAAATCCAGGATAAGCAGGATTGTTCCCAGATGAAAGGCTGCACCAGTGCCAAGTCGGGCTGGTTTGATAGAGGCAAGTGTCTCCTGCAATCTGCCAGCCAGAAGCGGGGCGGGTGAGTGTTGTTTGCAGGGAAAAGGGCCGTGGTTTGTGCTTGGGGGCCTGTGGCTGGGAGTGGCCGGCTGCCTCCTGAAAATCCACGATACGCTGGATGATTCCCAGGCCCAAGTGGCACCATTGACAAGTCGGACTGGTATGACAGTACAAAGTGGCTCCTGCAATCTACCAGCCAGAAGCGGGGCAGCTGAGTTTTTTTTCCAGGGAAAAGGGCCGTGGTTTGCGTTCGGGGGGGGGTGGCTGGGAGTGGCCGGCTGGCTCCAGAAAATCCACGATACGCAGGATGGTTCCCAGATGAAAGGTGGCAGCAGTGCCAAGTCGGGCTGGTTTGATAGTTCCAAGTGGCTCCAGCAATCTGCCATCCAGAAGATGGGCAGGTCAGTTTTACTTCCAGGGAAAAGGGCAGTAGAATGTGTTAGGGGGCCTGTGGCTGGGAGTGGCCGGCTGGCTCCTGAAAATCCACGATACGCAGGATGGTTCCCAGATGATAGGTGGTACCAGTGCCGAGTCGGGCTGGTTTGATAGAAGCAAGTGGCTCCTGCAATCTGCCAGCCAGAAGCGGGGCAGCTGAGTTTTTTTCCAGGGAAAAGGGCCGTTGTATGTGTTCGGGGGCCTGTGGCTGGGAGTGGCCGGCTGGCTCCTGAAAATCCACGATACGCAGGATGGTTCCCAGATGAAAGGTGGCAGCAGTGCCAAGTCGGGCTGGTTTGATAGAGGCAAGTGTCTCCTGCAATCTGCCAGCCAGAAATGGGCAGGTCAGTCTTACTTCCAGGGAAAAGGGCCGTAGTTTTTCTTTGGGGGCCTGTGACTGGGAGTGGCCGGCTGGCTCCTGAAAATCCACGAGACGCCGGATGGTTCCCAGATGAAAGGTGGTACCAGTGCCAAGTCGGGCTGGTATGATAGTACAAAGTGGCTCCTGCAATCTGCCAGCCAGAAGCGGGGTAGCTGAGTTTTTTTTCCAGGGAAAATGGCCGTTGTATGTGTTTGGGGGCCTGTGGCTGGGAGTGGCCGGCTGGCTCCTGAAAATCCACGATACGCAGGATGATTCCCAGATAAAAGGTGGCACCAGTGCCGAGTCGGGCTGGTTTGATAGAGCCAAGTGGCTCCTGCAATCTGCCAGCCAGAAGCGGGGCGGGTGAGTTTTTTTTTGCCAGGGAAAAGGGCCGTGGTTTTTGTTCGGGGGCCTGTGGCTGGGAGTGGCCGGCTGGCTCCTGAAAATCCACGTTACGCAGGATGGTTCCCAGACCCAAGGGGGCACCAGTGCCAAGTCAGGCTGGTTTGATAGAGCCAAGGTGGCTCCTGCAATCTGCCAGCCAGAAGCGGGGCGGGTGAGTGTTGTTTGCCAGGGAAAAGGGCCGTGGTTTGTGTTTGAGGGCCTGTGGCTGGGAGTGGCCGGCTGGCTCCTGAAAATCCAGGATACGCAGGATTGTTCCCAGATGAAAGGCTGCACCAGTGCCAAGTCGGGCTGGTTTGATAGAGCCAAGGGGCTCCTGCAATCTGCCAGCCAGAAGCGGGGCGGGTGAGTGTTGTTTGCCAGGGAAAAGGGCCGTGGTTTGTGTTTGAGGGCCTGTGGCTGGGAGTGGCCGGCTGGCTCCTGAAAATCCACGATACGCAGGATGGTTCCCAGATGAAAGGCGGCACCAGTGCCAAGTCGGGCTGGTTTGATAGAGGCAAGTGTCTCCTGAAATCTGCCAGCCAGAAGCGGGGCGGGTGAGTTTTGTTTGCCAGGGAAAAGGGCCGTAGGTTTTTTTTGCGGGGCTGTGGATGGGAGTGGCCTGCTGGCTCCTGAAAATCCACGATACGCAGGATGATTCCCAGATGAAAGGTGGCACCAGTGCCAAGTCGGGCTGGTTTGATAGAGGCAAGTGGCTCCTGCAATCTGCCAGCCAGAAGATGGGCAGGTCAGTTTTACTTCCATGGAAAAGGGCCGTAGTTTGTTTACGGGGGCCTTTGGCTGGGAGTGGCCGGCTGGCTCCTGAAAATTCACGATACGCAGGATGGTTCCCAGATGAAAGGTGGAACCAGTGCCAAGTCGGACTGGTATGATAGTATAATGTGGCTCCTACCATCTACCATCCAGAAGCGGGGCAGCTGAGTTTTTTTTCTTGGGAAAAGTGCCATTGTATGTGTTTGGGGGCCTGTGGCTGGGAGTGGCCGCTGGCTCCTGAAAATCCACGATACGCAGGATGGTTCCCAGACCCAAGGGGGCACCAGTGCCGAGTCGGGCATGTTTGATACAGCCAAGAGGCTCCTGCAATCTGCCAGCCAGAAGATGGGAAGGTCATATTTACTTCCAGGGAAAAGAGCGTGGTTTTTTTTTGGGGCCTGTGGATGGGAGTGGCTGGCTGGCTCCTGAAAATCCACGCCGCGCAGTATGGTTGCCAGACGCAAGGGGGCACCAGTGCCGAGTCGGGCTGGTTGTATTGAGGCAAGTGGCTCCTGCAATCTGCCAGCAAGAAGCGGGGCGGGTGAGTTTTGTTTGCCAGGGAAAATGGCCGTGGTTTGTGTTTGGGGGCCTGTGGCTGAGAGTGGCTGGCTGGCTCCTGAAAATCCACGATACGCAGGATGGTTCCCAGACCCAAAGGGGCACCAGTGCCGAGTTGGGCTGTCTTGATAGTGGCAAGTGGCTCCTGCAATCTGCCAGCCAGAAGCGGGGCAGCAGAGTTTTGTTGTCCAGGGAAATAGGCCGTGGTTTGTGCTTGGGGGCCTGTGGCTGGGAGTGGCCGGCTGGCTCCTGAAAATCCACGATACGCTGGATGATTCCCAGGCCCAAGTGGCACCATTGACAAGTCGGACTGGTATGAAAGTACAAAGTGGCTCCTGCAATCTACCAGCCAGAAGCGGGGCAGCTGAGTTTTTTTTCCAGGGAAAAGGGCCGTGGTTTGCGTTCGGGGGCCTGTGGCTGGGAGTGGCCGGCTGGCTCCAGAAAATCCACGATACGCAGGATGGTTCCCAGATGAAAGGTGGCAGCAGTGCCAAGTCGGGCTGGTTTGATAGTTCCAAGTGGCTCCTGCAATCTGCCATCCAGAAGATGGGCAGGTCAGTTTTACTTCCAGGGAAAAGGGCAGTAGAATGTGTTTGGGGGCCTGTGGCTGGGAGTGGCCGGCTGGCTCCTGAAAATCCACGATACGCAGGATGGTTCCCAGATGATAGGTGGTACCAGTGCCGAGTCGGGCTGGTTTGATAGAGGCAAGTGTCTCCTGCAATCTGCCAGGCAGAAATGGGCAGGTCAGTCTTACTTCCAGGGAAAAGGGCCGTAGTTTTTCTTTGGGGGCCTGTGGCTGGGAGTGGCCGGCTGGCTCCTGAAAATCCACGATACGCCGGATGGTTCCCAGATGAAAGGTGGTACCAGTGCCGAGTCGGGCTGGTTTGATAGAGGCAAGCGGCTCCTGCAATCTGCCAGCCAGAAGCGGGGCAGCTGAGTTTTTTTTCCAGGGAAAAGGGCCGTGGTTTGTGTTTGGGGGCCTGTGGCTGGGAGTGGCTGCCTGGCTCCTGAAAATTCAGGATACGCAGGGTGGTTCCCAGATGAAAGTTGGCACCAGTGCCAAGTCGGGCTGGTATGATAGTACAAAGTGGCTCCTGCAATCTGCCAGCCAGAAGCGGGGTAGCTGAGTTTTTTTTCCAGGGAAAATGGCCGTTGTATGTGTTTGGGGGCCTGTGGCTGGGAGTGGCCGGCTGGCTCCTGAAAATCCACGATACGCAGGATGGTTCCCAGATAAAAGGTGGCACCAGTGCCGAGTCGGGCTGGTTTGATAGAGCCAAGTGGCTCCTGCAATCTGCCAGCCAGAAGCGGGGCGGGAGAGTTTTTTTTGCCAGGGAAAAGGGCCGTGGATTGCGT
Organism: Zonotrichia albicollis; assembly: GCF_047830755.1. Taxonomy (NCBI): domain Eukaryota; kingdom Metazoa; phylum Chordata; class Aves; order Passeriformes; family Passerellidae; genus Zonotrichia; species Zonotrichia albicollis. Next base: position 26,995,884 of record NC_133859.1, read on the forward strand.
TTGGGGTCCTGTGGCTGGGAGTGGCCGGCTGGCTCCTGAAAATCCACGATACGCTGGATGATTCCCAGGCCCAAGTGGCACCATTGACAAGTAGGACTGGTATGAAAGTACAAAGTGGCTCCTGCAATCTACCAGCCAGAAGCGGGGCAGCTGAGTTTTTTTTCCAGGGAAAAAGGCCGTGGATTGCGTTCAGGGGCCGGTGGCTGGGAGTGGCCGGCTGGCTCCAGAAAATCCACGATACGCAGGATGGTTCCCAGATGAAATGTTGCACCAGTGCCAAGTCGGGCTGGTTTGATAGAGCCAAGTGTCTCATGCATTCTGCCAGCCAGAAGCGGGGCGGGTGGGTTTTGTTTGCCAGGGAAAAGGGCCGTGGTTTGTGTTCGGGGGCCTGTGGCTGGGAGTGGCCGGCTGGCACCTGAAAATCCACGATACGCAGGATGGTTCCCAGATGAAAGGTGGCAGGAGTGCCAAGTCAGTCTGGTTTGATAGAGCCAAGGGGCTCCTGCAATCTGCCAGCCAGAAGAGGGGCAGGTCAGTTTTACTTCCAGGGAAAAGGGCCGTAGTTTGTGTTCGGGGGCCAGTGGCTGGGAGTGGCCGGCTGGCTCCTGAAAATCCACGATACGCAGGATGATTCCCTGACCCAAGGTGGCACCACTGCCAAGTCAGACTGGTATGATAGCACAAAGTGGCTCCTGCAATCTGCCAGCCAGAAGATGGGCAGGTCAATTTTACTTCCAGGGAAAAGGGCCGTAGTTTGTTTTTTGGAAGCCTGTGGCTGGGAGTGGCCGGCTGCCTCCTGAAAATCCACGATACGCAGGATGATTCCCAGACCCAAGGTGGCACCACTGCCAAGTCGGACTGGTAGGAGAGTACAAAGTGGCTCCTGCAATCTACCATAAAGAAGGGGGGCAGCTGAGTTTTTTTTCCTAGGGAAAAGGGTCGTGGTATGTGTTTGGGGGCCTGTGGCTGGGAGTGGCCGGCTGGCTCCTGAAAATCCAGGATACGCAGGATTGTTCCCAGATGAAAGGCTGCACCAGTGCCAAGTCGGGCTGGTTTGATAGAGCCAAGGGGCTCCTGCAATCTGCCAGCCAGAAGCGGGGCGGGTGAGTGTTGTTTGCCAGGGAAAAGGGCCGTAGTTTGTGTTTGAGGGCCTGTGGCTGGGAGTGGCCGGCTGGCTCCTGAAAATCCACGATACGCAGGATGGTTCCCAGATGAAAGGTGGAACCAGTGCCAAGTCGGACTGGTATGATAGTATAACGTGGCTCCTACCATCTACCATCCAGAAGCGGGGCAGCTGAGTTTTTTTTCTTGGGAAAAGTGCCATTGTATGTGTTTGGGGGCCTGTGGCTGGGAGTGGCCGGCTGGCTCCTGAAAATCCACGATACGCAGGATGGTTCCCAGACCCAAGGGGGCACCAGTGCCGAGTCGGGCTGGTTTGATTGAGGCAAGTGGCTCCTGCAATCTGCTAGCCAGAAGTGGGGCGGATGAGTTTTGTTTGCCAGGGAAAATGGCCGTGGTTTGTGTTTGGGGGCCTGTGGCTGGGAGTGGCTGGCTGGCTCCTGAAAATCCACGATACGCAGGATGGTTCCCATACCCAAAGGGGCACCAGTGCCGAGTTGGGCTGTCTTGATAGTGGCAAGTGGCTCCTGCAATCTGCCAGCCAGAAGCGAGGCAGCTGAGTTTTGTTGTCCAGGGAAAAGGGCCGTGGTTTGTGCTTGGGGGCCTGTGGCTGGGAGTGGCCGGCTGGCTCCTGAAAATCCACGATACGCTGGATGATTCCCAGGCCCAAGTGGCACCATTGACAAGTCGGACTGGTATGACAGTACAAAGTGGCTCCTGCAATCTACCAGCCAGAAGCGGGGCAGCTGAGTTTTTTTTCCAGGGAAAAGGGCCGTGGTTTGCGTTCGGGGGCCTGTGGCTGGGAGTGGCCGGCTGGCTCCAGAAAATCCACGATACGCAGGATGGTTCCCAGATGAAAGGTGGCAGCAGTGCCAAGTCGGGCTGGTTTGATAGTTCCAAGTGGCTCCTGCAATCTGCCATCCAGAAGATGGGCAGGTCAGTTTTACTTCCAGGGAAAAGGGCAGTAGAATGTGTTAGGGGGCCGGTGGCTGGGAGTGGCCGGCTGGCTCCTGAAAATCCACGATACGCAGGATGGTTCCCAGATGATAGGTGGTACCAGTGCCGAGTCGGGCTGGTTTGATAGAAGCAAGTGGCTCCTGCAATCTGCCAGCCAGAAGCGGGGCAGCTGAGTTTTTTTCCAGGGAAAAGGGCCGTGGTTTGCGTTCGGGGGCCTGTGGCTGGGAGTGGCCGGCTGGCTCCAGAAAATCCACGATACGCAGGATGGTTCCCGGATGAAAGGTGGCAGCAGTGCCAAGTCGGGCTGGTTTGATAATTCCAAGTGGCTCCTGCAATCTGCCATCCAGAAGATGGGCAGGTCAGTTTTACTTCCAGGGAAAAGGGCAGTAGAATGTGTTTGGGGGCCTGTGGCTGGGAGTGGCCGGCTGGCTCCTGAAAATCCACGATACGCAGGATGGTTCCCAGATGATAGGTGGTACCAGTGCCGAGTCGGGCTGGTTTGATAGAGGCAAGTGTCTCCTGCAATCTGCCAGCCAGAAATGGGCAGGTCAGTCTTACTTCCAGGGAAAAGGGCCGTAGTTTTTCTTTGGGGGCCTGTGGCTGGGAGTGGCCGGCTGGCTCCTGAAAATCCACGATACGCCGGATGGTTCCCAGATGAAAGGTGGTACCAGTGCCGAGTCGGGCTGGTTTGATAGAGGCAAGTGGCTCCTGCAATCTGCCAGCCAGAAGCGGGGCAGCTGAGTTTTTTTTCCAGGGAAAAGGGCCGTGGTTTGTGTTTGGGGGCCTGTGGCTGGGAGTGGCTGCCTGGCTCCTGAAAATTCAGGATACGCAGGGTGGTTCCCAGATGAAAGTTGGCACCAGTGCCAAGTCGGGCTGGTATGATAGTACAAAGTGGCTCCTGCAATCTGCCAGCCAGAAGCGGGGTAGCTGAGTTTTTTTTCCAGGGAAAATGGCCGTTGTATGTGTTTGGGGGCCTGTGGCTGGGAGCGGCCGGCTGGCTCCTGAAAATCCACGATACGCAGGATGGTTCCCAGATAAAAGGTGGCACCAGTGCCGAGTCGGGCTGGTTTGATAGAGCCAAGTGGCTCCTGCAATCTGCCAGCCAGAAGCGGGGCGGGAGAGTTTTTTTTGCCAGGGAAAAGGGCCGTGGATTGCGTTTGGGGTCCTGTGGCTGGGAGTGGCCGGCTGGCTCCTGAAAATCCACGATACGCTGGATGATTCCCAGGCCCAAGTGGCACCATTGACAAGTCGGACTGGTATGACAGTACAAAGTGGCTCCTGCAATCTACCAGCCAGAAGCGGGGCAGCTGAGTTTTTTTTCCAGGGAAAAGGGCCGTGGTTTGCGTTCGGGGGCCTGTGGCTGGGAGTGGCCGGCTGGCTCCAGAAAATCCACGATACGCAGGATGGTTCCCGTATGAAAGGTGGCAGCAGTGCCAAGTCGGGCTGGTTTGATAGAGCCAAGTGTCTCCTGCAATCTGCCAGCCAGAAATGGGCAGGTCAGTCTTACTTCCAGGGAAAAGGGCCGTAGTTTTTCTTTGGGGGCCTGTGACTGGGAGTGGCCGGCTGGCTCCTGAAAATCCACGAGACGCCGGATGGTTCCCAGATGAAAGGTGGTACCAGTGCCAAGTCGGGCTGGTATGATAGTACAAAGTGGCTCCTGCAATCTGCCAGCCAGAAGCGGGGTAGCTGATTTTTTTTTCCAGGGAAAATGGCCGTTGTATGTGTTTGGGGGCCTGTGGCTGGGAGTGGCCGGCTGGCTCCTGAAAATCCACGATACGCAGGATGATTCCCAGATAAAAGGTGGCACCAGTGCCGAGTCGGGCTGGTTTGATAGAGCCAAGTGGCTCCTGCAATCTGCCAGCCAGAAGCGGGGCGGGAGAGGTTTTTTTGCCAGGGAAAAAGGCCGTGGTTTGTGTTTGGGGTCATGTGGCTGGGAGTGGCCGGCTGGCTCCTGAAAATCCACGATACGCTGGATGATTCCCAGGCCCAAGTGGCACCATTGACAAGTCGGACTGGTATGAAAGTACAAAGTGGCTCCTGCAATCTACCAGCCAGAAGCGGGTCAGCTGAGTTTTTTTTCCAGGGAAAAAGGCCGTGGATTGCGTTCATGGGCCGGTGGCTGGGAGTGGCCGGCTGGCTCCAGAAAATCCACGATACGCAGGATGGTTCCCAGATGAAAGGTGGCAGGAGTGCCAAGTCAGTCTGGTTTGATAGAGCCAAGGGGCTCCTGCAATCTGCCAGCCAGAAGAGGGGCAGGTCAGTTTGACTTCCAGGGAAAAGGGCCGTAGTTTGTGTTCGGGGGCCTGAGGCTGGGAGTGGCCGGCTGGCTCCTGAAAATCCACGATACGCAGGATGATTCCCTGACCCAAGGTGGCACCACTGCCAAGTCAGACTGGTATGATAGCACAAAGTGCCTCCTGCAATCTGCCAGCCAGAAGATGGGCAGGTCAGTTTTACTTCCAGGGAAAAGGGCCGTAGTTTGTTTTTTGGAAGCCTGTGGCTGGGAGTGGCCGGCTGCCTCCTGAAAATCCACGATACGCAGGATGATTCCCAGACCCAAGGTGGCACCACTGCCAAGTCGGACTGGTAGGAGAGTACAAAGTGGCTCCTGCAATCTACCATAAAGAAGGGGGGCAGCTGAGTTTTTTTTCCAGGGAAAAGGGTCGTGGTATGTGTTTGGGGGCCTGTGGCTGGGAGTGGCCGGCTGGCTCCTGAAAATCCAGGATACGCAGGATTGTTCCCAAATGAAAGGCTGCACCAGTGCCAAGTCGGGCTGGTTTGATAGAGCCAAGGGGCTCCTGCAATCTGCCAGCCAGAAGCGGGGCGGGTGAGTGTTGTTTGCCAGGGAAAAGGGCCGTGGTTTGTGTTTGAGGGCCTGTGGCTGGGAGTGGCCGGCTGGCTCCGGAAAATCCAGGATACGCAGGATTGTTCCCAGATGAAAGGCTGCACCAGTGCCAAGTCGGGCTGGTTTGATAGAGCCAAGGGGCTCCTGCAATCTGCCAGCCAGAAGCGGGGCGGGTGAGTGTTGTTTGCCAGGGAAAAGGGCCGTGGTTTGTGTTTGAGGGCCTGTGGCTGGGAGTGGCCGGCTGGCTCCTGAAAATCCACGATACGCAGGATGGTTCCCAGATGAAAGGCGGCACCAGTGCCAAGTCGGGCTGGTTTGATAGAGGCAAGTGTCTCCTGAAATCTGCCAGCCAGAAGCGGGGCGGGTGAGTTTTGTTTGCCAGGGAAAAGGGCCGTAGGTTTTTTTTGCGGGGCTGTGGCTGGGAGTGGCTTGCTGGCTCCTGAAAATCCACGATACGCAGGATGATTCCCAGATGAAAGGTGGCACCAGTGCCAAGTCGGGCTGGTTTGATAGAGGCAAGTGGCTCCTGCAATCTGCCAGCCAGAAGATGGGCAGGTCAGTTTTACTTCCATGGAAAAGGGCCGTAGTTTGTTTACGGGGGCCTTTGGCTGGGAGTGGCCGGCTGGCTCCTGAAAATTCACGATACGCAGGATGGTTCCCAGATGAAAGGTGGAACCAGTGCCAAGTCGGACTGGTATGATAGTATAATGTGGCTCCTACCATCTACCATCCAGAAGCGGGGCAGCTGAGTTTTTTTTCTTGGGAAAAGTGCCATTGTATGTGTTTGGGGGCCTGTGGCTGGGAGTGGCCGGCTGGCTCCTGAAAATCCACGATACGCAGGATGGTTCCCAGACCCAAGGGGGCACCAGTGCCGAGTCGGGCATGTGTGATACAGCCAAGAGGCTCCTGCAATCTGCCAGCCAGAAGATGGGAAGGTCATATTTACTTCCATGGAAAAGGGCCGTAGTTTGTTTACGGGGGCCTTTGGCTGGGAGTGGCCGGCTGGCTCCTGAAAATTCACGATACGCAGGATGGTTCCCAGATGAAAGGTGGCAGCAGTGCCAAGTCGGGCAGGTTTGATAGTTCCAAGTGGCTCCTGCAATCTGCCATCCAGAAGATGGGCAGGTCAGTCTTACTACCAGGGAAAAGGGCCGTGGTTTGTGTTTGGGGGCCTGTGGCTGGGAGTGGCCGGCTGGCTCCTGAAAATCCACGATACGCAGGATGGTTCCCAGACCCAAAGGGGCACCAGTGCCGAGTTGGGCTGTCTTGATAGTGGCAAGTGGCTCCTGCAATCTGCCAGCCAGAAGCGGGGCAGCAGAGTTTTGTTGTCCAGGGAAAAGGGCCGTGGTTTGTGCTTGGGGGCCTGTGGCTGGGAGTGGCCGGCTGGCTCCTGAAAAATCCACGATACGCTGGATGATTCCCAGGCCCAAGTGGCACCATTGACAAGTAGGACTGGTATGACAGTACAAAGTGGCTCCTGCAATCTACCAGCCAGAAGCGGGGCAGCTGAGTTTTTTTTCCAGGGAAAAGGGCCGTGGTTTGCGTTCGGGGGCCTGTGGCTGGGAGTGGCCGGCTGGCTCCAGAAAATCCACGATACGCAGGATGGTTCCCAGATGAAAGGTGGCAGCAGTGCCAAGTCGGGCTGGTTTGATAGTTCCAAGTGGCTCCTGCAATCTGCCATCCAGAAGATGGGCAGGTCAGTTTTACTTCCAGGGAAAAGGGCAGTAGAATGTGTTTGGGGGCCTGTGGCTGGGAGTGGCCGGCTGGCTCCTGAAAATCCACGATACGCAGGATGGTTCCCAGATGATAGGTGGTACCAGTGCCGAGTCGGGCTGGTTTGATAGAGGCAAGTGTCTCCTGCAATCTGCCAGCCAGAAATGGGCAGGTCAGTCTTACTTCCAGGGAAAAGGGCCGTAGTTTTTCTTTGGGGGACTGTGGCTGGGAGTGGCCGGCTGGCTCCTGAAAATCCACGATACGCCGGATGGTTCCCAGATGAAAGGTGGTACCAGTGCCGAGTCGGGCTGGTATGATAGTACAAAGTGGCTCCTGCAATCTGCCAGCCAGAAGCGGGGCAGCTGAGTTTTTTTTCCAGGGAAAAGGGCCGTGGTTTGTGTTTGGGGGCCTGTGGCTGGGAGTGGCTGCCTGGCTCCTGAAAATTCAGGATACGCAGGGTGGTTCCCAGATGAAAGTTGGCACCAGTGCCAAGTCGGGCTGGTATGATAGTACAAAGTGGCTCCTGCAATCTGCCAGCCAGAAGCGGGGTAGCTGAGTTTTTTTTCCAGGGAAAATGGCCGTTGTATGTGTTTGGGGGCCTGTGGCTGGGAGTGGCCGGCTGGCTCCTGAAAATCCACGATACGCAGGATGGTTCCCAGATAAAAGGTGGCACCAGTGCCGAGTCGGGCTGGTTTGATAGAGCCAAGTGGCTCCTGCAATCTGCCAGCCAGAAGCGGGGCGGGAGAGTTTTTTTTGCCAGGGAAAAGGGCCGTGGATTGCGTTTGGGGACCTGTGGCTAGGAGTGGCCGGCTGGCTCCTGAAAATCCACGATACGCTGGATGATTCCCAGGCCCAAGTGGCACCATTGACAAGTAGGACTGGTATGAAAGTACAAAGTGGCTCCTGCAATCTACCAGCCAGAAGCGGGGCAGCTGAGTTTTTTTTCCAGGGAAAAAGGCCGTGGATTGCGTTCAGGGGCCGGTGGCTGGGAGTGGCCGGCTGGCTCCAGAAAATCCACGATACGCAGGATGGTTCCCAGATGAAATGTTGCACCAGTGCCAAGTCGGGCTGGTTTGATAGAGCCAAGTGTCTCATGCATTCTGCCAGCCAGAAGCGGGGCGGGTGGGTTTTGTTTGCCAGGGAAAAGGGCCGTGGTTTGTGTTCGGGGGCCTGTGGCTGGGAGTGGCCGGCTGGCTCCTGAAAATCCACGATACGCAGGATGGTTCCCAGATGAAAGGTGGCAGGAGTGCCAAGTCAGTCTGGTTTGATAGAGCCAAGGGGCTCCTGCAATCTGCCAGCCAGAAGAGGGGCAGGTCAGTTTGACTTCCAGGGAAAAGGGCCGTAGTTTGTGTTCGGGGGCCTGAGGCTGGGAGTGGCCGGCTGGCTCCTGAAAATCCACGATACGCAGGATGATTCCCTGACCCAAGGTGGCACCACTGCCAAGTCAGACTGGTATGATAGCACAAAGTGCCTCCTGCAATCTGCCAGCCAGAAGATGGGCAGGTCAGTTTTACTTCCAGGGAAAAGGGCCGTAGTTTGTTTTTTGGAAGCCTGTGGCTGGGAGTGGCCGGCTGCCTCCTGAAAATCCACGATATGCAGGATGATTCCCAGACCCAAGGCGGCACCACTGCCAAGTCGGACTGGTAGGAGAGTACAAAGTGGCTCCTGCAATCTACCATAAAGAAGGGGGGCAGCTGAGTTTTTTTTCCAGGGAAAAGGGTCGTGGTATGTGTTTGGGGGCCTGTGGCTGGGAGTGGCCGGCTGGCTCCTGAAAATCCAGGATACGCAGGATTGTTCCCAAATGAAAGGCTGCACCAGTGCCAAGTCGGGCTGGTTTGATAGAGCCAAGGGGCTCCTGCAATCTGCCAGCCAGAAGCGGGGCGGGTGAGTGTTGTTTGCCAGGGAAAAGGGCCGTGGTTTGTGTTTGAGGGCCTGTGGCTGGGAGTGGCCGGCTGGCTCCTGAAAATCCAGGATACGCAGGATTGTTCCCAGATGAAAGGCTGCACCAGTGCCAAGTCGGGCTGGTTTGATAGAGCCAAGGGGCTCCTGCAATCTGCCAGCCAGAAGCGGGGCGGGTGAGTGTTGTTTGCCAGGGAAAAGGGCCGTGGTTTGTGTTTGAGGGCCTGTGGCTGGGAGTGGCCGGCTGGCTCCTGAAAATCCACGATACGCAGGATGGTTCCCAGATGAAAGGCGGCACCAGTGCCAAGTCGGGCTGGTTTGATAGAGGCAAGTGTCTCCTGAAATCTGCCAGCCAGAAGCGGGGCGGGTGAGTTTTGTTTGCCAGGGAAAAGGGCCGTGGTTTGTGTTCGGGGGCCTGTGGCTGGGAGTGGCCGGCTGGCACCTGAAAATCCACGATACGCAGGATGGTTCCCAGATGAAAGGTGGCAGGAGTGCCAAGTCAGTCTGGTTTGATAGAGCCAAGGGGCTCCTGCAATCTGCCAGCCAGAAGAGGGGCAGGTCAGTTTTACTTCCAGGGAAAAGGGCCGTAGTTTGTGTTCGGGGGCCAGTGGCTGGGAGTGGCCGGCTGGCTCCTGAAAATCCACGATACGCAGGATGATTCCCTGACCCAAGGTGGCACCACTGCCAAGTCAGACTGGTATGATAGCACAAAGTGGCTCCTGCAATCTGCCAGCCAGAAGATGGGCAGGTCAGTTTTACTTCCAGGGAAAAGGGCCGTAGTTTGTTTTTTGGAAGCCTGTGGCTGGGAGTGGCCGGCTGCCTCCTGAAAATCCACGATACGCAGGATGATTCCCAGACCCAAGGTGGCACCACTGCCAAGTCGGACTGGTAGGAGAGTACAAAGTGGCTCCTGCAATCTACCATAAAGAAGGGGGGCAGCTGAGTTTTTTTTCCAGGGAAAAGGGTCGTGGTATGTGTTTGGGGGCCTGTGGCTGGGAGTGGCCGGCTGGCTCCTGAAAATCCAGGATAAGCAGGATTGTTCCCAGATGAAAGGCTGCACCAGTGCCAAGTCGGGCTGGTTTGATAGAGCCAAGGGGCTCCTGCAATCTGCCAGCCAGAAGCGGGGCGGGTGAGTGTTGTTTGCCAGGGAAAAGGGCCGTGGTTTGTGTTTGAGGGCCTGTGGCTGGGAGTGGCCTGCTGGCTCCTGAAAATCCACGATACGCAGGATGGTTCCCAGACGAAAGGTGGCACCAGTGCCAAGTCGGGCTGGTTTGATAGAGGCAAGTGGCTCCTGCAATCTGCCAGCCAGAAGATGGGCAGGTCAGTTTTACTTCCATGGAAAAGGGCCGTAGTTTGTTTACGGGGGCCTTTGGCTGGGAGTGGCCGGCTGGCTCCTGAAAATTCACGATACGCAGGATGGTTCCCAGATGAAAGGTGGAACCAGTGCCAAGTCGGACTGGTATGATTGTATAACGTGGCTCCTACCATCTACCATCCAGAAGCGGGGCAGCTGAGTTTTTTTTCTTGGGAAAAGTGCCATTGTATGTGTTTGGGGGCCTGTGGCTGGGACTGGCCGGCTGGCTCCTGAAAATCCACGATACGCAGGATGGTTCCCAGATGAAAGGTGGCAGCAGTGCCAAGTCGGGCTGGTTTGATAGTTCCAAGTGGCTCCTGCAATCTGCCATCCAGAAGATGGGCAGGTCAGTCTTACTACCAGGGAAAAGGGCCGTGGTTTGTGTTTGGGGGCCTGTGGCTGGGAGTGGCCTGCTGGCTCCAGAAAATCCACGATACGCAGGATGGTTCCCAGATGAAAGGTGGCAGCAGTGCCAAGTCGGGCTGGTTTGATAGTTCCAAGTGGCTCCAGCAATCTGCCATCCAGAAGATGGGCAGGTCAGTTTTACTTCCAGGGAAAAGGGCAGTAGAATGTGTTAGGGGGCCTGTGGCTGGGAGTGGCCGGCTGGCTCCTGAAAATCCACGATACGCAGGATGGTTCCCAGATGATAGGTGGTACCAGTGCCGAGTCGGGCTGGTTTGATAGAAGCAAGTTGCTCCTGCAATCTGCCAGCCAGAAGCGGGGCAGCTGAGTTTTTTTCCAGGGAAAAGGGCCGTTGTATGTGTTCGGGGGCCTGTGGCTGGGAGTGGCCGGCTGGCTCCTGAAAATCCACGATACGCAGGATGGTTCCCAGATGAAAGGTGGCAGCAGTGCCAAGTCGGGCTGGTTTGATAGAGGCAAGTGTCTCCTGCAATCTGCCAGCCAGAAATGGGCAGGTCAGTCTTACTTCCGGGGAAAAGGGCCGTAGTTTTTCTTTGGGGGCCTGTGACTGGGAGTGGCCGGCTGGCTCCTGAAAATCCACGAGACGCCGGATGGTTCCCAGATGAAAGGTGGTACCAGTGCCAAGTCGGGCTGGTATGATAGTACAAAGTGGCTCCTGCAATCTGCCAGCCAGAAGCGGGGTAGCTGAGTTTTTTTTCCAGGGAAAATGGCCGTTGTATGTGTTTGGGGGCCTGTGGCTGGGAGTGGCCGGCTGGCTCCTGAAAATCCACGATACGCAGGATGATTCCCAGATAAAAGGTGGCACCAGTGCCGAGTCGGGCTGGTTTGATAGAGCCAAGTGGCTCCTGCAATCTGCCAGCCAGAAGCGGGGCGGGAGAGTTTTTTTTGCCAGGGAAAAAGGCCGTGGTTTGTGTTTGGGGTCCTGTGGCTGGGAGTGGCCGGCTGGCTCCTGAAAATCCACGATACGCTGGATGATTCCCAGGCCCAAGTGGCACCATTGACAAGTCGGACTGGTATGAAAGTACAAAGTGGCTCCTGCAATCTACCAGCCAGAAGCGGGGCAGCTGAGTTTTTTTTCCAGGGAAAAAGGCCGTGGATTGCGTTCATGGGCCGGTGGCTGGGAGTGGCTGGCTGGCTCCAGAAAATCCACGATACGCAGGATGGTTCCCAGAAGAAAGGTGGCAGCAGTGCCAAGTCGGGCTGGTTTGATAGTTCCAAGTGGCTCCTGCAATCTGCCATCCAGAAGATGGGCAGCTGAGTTTTTTTTCAAGGGAAAAGGGCCGTTGAATATGTTTGGGGGCCTGTGGCTGGGAGTGGCCGGCTGGCTCCTGAAAATCCACGATACGCAGGATGGTTCCCAGATGAAATGTTGCACCAGTGCCAAGTCGGGCTGGTTTGATAGAGCCAAGTGTCTCATGCATTCTGCCAGCCAGAAGCGGGGCGGGTGGATTTTGTTTGCCAGGGAAAAGGGCCGTGGTTTGTGTTCGGGGGCCTGTGGCTGGGAGTGGCCGGCTGGCTCCTGAAAATCCACGATACGCAGGATGGTTCCCAGATGAAAGGTGGCAGGAGTGCCAAGTCAGTCTGGTTTGATAGAGCCAAGGGGCTCCTGCAATCTGCCAGCCAGAAGAGGGGCAGGTCAGTTTGACTTCCAGGGAAAAGGGCCGTAGTTTGTGTTCGGGGGCCTGTGGCTGGGAGTGGCCGGCTGGCTCCTGAAAATCCACGATACGCAGGATGATTCCCTGACCCAAGGTGGCACCACTGCCAAGTCAGACTGGTATGATAGCACAAAGTGGCTCCTGCAATCTGCCAGCCAGAAGATGGGCAGGTCAGTTTTACTTCCAGGGAAAAGGGCCGTAGTTTGTTTTTTGGAAGCCTGTGGCTGGGAGTGGCCGGCTGCCTCCTGAAAATCCACGATACGCAGGATGATTCCCAGACCCAAGGTGGCACCACTGCCAAGTCGGACTGGTAGGAGAGTACAAAGTGGCTCCTGCAATCTACCATAAAGAAGGGGGGCAGCTGAGTTTTTTTTCCAGGGAAAAGGGTCGTGGTATGTGTTTGGGGGCCTGTGGCTGGGAGTGGCCGGCTGGCTCCTGAAAATCCAGGATACGCAGGATTGTTCCCAAATGAAAGGCTGCACCAGTGCCAAGTCGGGCTGGTTTGATAGAGCCAAGGGGCTCCTGCAATCTGCCAGCCAGAAGCGGGGCGGGTGAGTGTTGTTTGCCAGGGAAAAGGGCCGTGGTTTGTGTTTGAGGGCCTGTGGCTGGGAGTGGCCGGCTGGCTCCTGAAAATCCAGGATACGCAGGATTGTTCCCAGATGAAAGGCTGCACCAGTGCCAAGTCGGGCTGGTTTGATAGAGCCAAGGGGCTCCTGCAATCTGCCAGCCAGAAGCGGGGCGGGTGAGTGTTGTTTGCCAGGGAAAAGGGCCGTGGTTTGTGTTTGAGGGCCTGTGGCTGGGAGTGGCCGGCTGGCTCCTGAAAATCCACGATACGCAGGATGGTTCCCAGATGAAAGGCGGCACCAGTGCCAAGTCGGGCTGGTTTGATAGAGGCAAGTGTCTCCTGAAATCTGCCAGCCAGAAGCGGGGCGGGTGAGTTTTGTTTGCCAGGGAAAAGGGCCGTAGGTTTTTTTTGCGGGGCTGTGGCTGGGACTGGCCTGCTGGCTCCTGAAAATCCACGATACGCAGGATGATTCCCAGATGAAAGGTGGTACCAGTGCCGAGTCGGGCTGGTTTGATAGAGGCAAGCGGCTCCTGCAATCTGCCAGCCAGAAGCGGGGCAGCTGAGTTTTTTTTCCAGGGAAAAGGGCCGTGGTTTGTGTTTGGGGGCCTGTGGCTGGGAGTGGCTGCCTGGCTCCTGAAAATTCAGGATACGCAGGGTGGTTCCCAGATGAAAGTTGGCACCAGTGCCAAGTCGGGCTGGTATGATAGTACAAAGTGGCTCCTGCAATCTGCCAGCCAGAAGCGGGGTAGCTGAGTTTTTTTTCCAGGGAAAATGGCCGTTGTATGTGTTTGGGGGCCTGTGGCTGGGAGTGGCCGGCTGGCTCCTGAAAATCCACGATACGCAGGATGGTTCCCAGATAAAAGGTGGCACCAGTGCCGAGTCGGGCTGGTTTGATAGAGCCAAGTGGCTCCTGCAATCTGCCAGCCAGAAGCGGGGCGGGAGAGTTTTTTTTGCCAGGGAAAAGGGCCGTGGATTGCGTTTGGGGTCCTGTGGCTGGGAGTGGCCGGCTGGCTCCTGAAAATCCACGATACGCTGGATGATTCCCAGGCCCAAGTGGCACCATTGACAAGTAGGACTGGTATGAAAGTACAAAGTGGCTCCTGCAATCTACCAGCCAGAAGCGGGGCAGCTGAGTTTTTTTTACAGGGAAAAAGGCCGTGGATTGTGTTCAGGGGCCGGTGGCTGGGAGTGGCCGGCTGGCTCCAGAAAATCCACGATACGCAGGATGGTTCCCAGATGAAATGTTGCACCAGTGCCAAGTCGGGCTGGTTTGATAGAGCCAAGTGTCTCATGCGTTCTGCCAGCCAGAAGCGGGGCGGGTGGGTTTTGTTTGCCAGGGAAAAGGGCCGTGGTTTGTGTTCGGGGGCCTGTGGCTGGGAGTGGCCGGCTGGCACCTGAAAATCCACGATACGCAGGATGGTTCCCAGATGAAAGGTGGCAGGAGTGCCAAGTCAGTCTGGTTTGATAGAGCCAAGGGGCTCCTGCAATCTGCCAGCCAGAAGAGGGGCAGGTCAGTTTTACTTCCAGGGAAAAGGGTCGTGGTATGTGTTTGGGGGCCTGTGGCTGGGAGTGGCCGGCTGGCTCCTGAAAATCCACGATACGCAGGATGATTCCCTGACCCAAGGTGGCACCACTGCCAAGTCAGACTGGTATGATAGCACAAAGTGGCTCCTGCAATCTGCCATCCAGAAGATGGGCAGGTCAGTTTTACTTCCAGGGAAAAGGGCCGTAGTTTGTTTTTTGGAAGCCTGTGGCTGGGAGTGGCCGGCTGCCTCCTGAAAATCCACGATACGCAGGATGATTCCCAGACCCAAGGTGGCACCACTGCCAAGTCGGACTGGTAGGAGAGTACAAACTGGCTCCTGCAATCTACCATAAAGAAGGGGGGCAGCTGAGTTTTTTTTCCAGGGAAAAGTGTCGTGGTATGTGTTTGGGGGCCTGTGGCTGGGAGTGGCCGGCTGGCTCCTGAAAATCCAGGATAAGCAGGATTGTTCCCAGATGAAAGGCTGCACCAGTGCCAAGTCGGGCTGGTTTGATAGAGCCAAGGGGCTCCTGCAATCTGCCAGCCAGAAGCGGGGCGGGTGAGTGTTGTTTGCCAGGGAAAAGGGCCGTGGTTTGTGTTTGAGGGCCTGTGGCTGGGAGTGGCCGGCTGGCTCCTGAAAATCCACGATACGCAGGATGGTTCCCAGATGAAATGTTGCACCAGTGACAAGTCGGGCTGGTTTGATAGAGCCAAGTGTCTCATGCATTCTGCCAGCCAGAAGCGGGACGGGTGGATTTTGTTTGCCAGGGAAAAGGGCCGTAGGTTTTTTTTGCGGGCGTGTGGCTGGGAGTGGCCGGCTGGCTCCTGAAAATCCACGATACGCAGGATGGTTCCCAGATGAAAGGTGGCAGGAGTGCCAAGTCAGTCTGGTTTGATAGAGCCAAGGGGCTCCTGCAATCTGCCAGCCAGAAGAGGGGCAGGTCAGTTTGACTTCCAGGGAAAAGGGCCGTAGTTTGTGTTCGGGGGCCTGTGGCTGGGAGTGGCCGGCTTGCTCCTGAAAATCCACGATACGCAGGATGATTCCCTGACCCAAGGTGGCACTACTGCCAAGTCAGACTGGTATGATAGCACAAAGTGGCTCCTGCAATCTGCCAGCCAGAAGATGGGCAGGTCAGTTTTACTTCCAGGGAAAAGGGCCGTAGTTTGTTTTTTGGAAGCCTGTGGCTGGGAGTGGCCGGCTGCCTCCTGAAAATCCACGATACGCAGGATGATTCCCAGACCCAAGGTGGCACCACTGCCAAGTCGGACTGGTAGGAGCGTACAAAGTGGCTCCTGCAATCTACCATAAAGAAGGGGGGCAGCTGAGTTTTTTTTCCAGGGAAAAGGGCCGTGGTTTGTTTTCGGGGGCCTGTGGCAGGGAGTGGCCGGCTGGCTCCTGAAAATCCACGATACACTGGATGGTTCCCAGATGAAAGGTGGCACCAGTGCCAAGTCGGGCTGGTTTGATAGAGGCAAGTGGCTCCTGCAATCTGCCAGCCAGAAGATGGGCAGGTCAGTTTTACTTCCATGGAAAAGGGCCGTAGTTTGTTTACGGGGGCCTTTGGCTGGGAGTGGCCGGCTGGCTCCTGAAAATCCACGATACGCAGGATGATTCCCAGATGAAAGGTGGCAGGAGTGCCAAGTCGGGCTGGTTTGATAGAGGCAAGTGGCTCCTGCAATCTGCCAGCCAGAAGATGGGCAGGTCAGTTTTACTTCCATGGAAAAGGGCCGTAGTTTGTTTACGGGGGCCTTTGGCTGGGAGTGGCCGGCTGGCTCCTGAAAATTCACGATACGCAGGATGGTTCCCAGATGAAAGGTGGCAGCAGTGCCAAGTCGGACTGGTATGATAGTGGAACGTGGCTCCTACCATCTACCATCCAGAAGCGGGGCAGCTGAGTTTTTTTTCTTGGGAAAAGTGCCATTGTATGTGTTTGGGGGCCTGTGGCTGGGAGTGGCCGGCTGGCTCCTGAAAATCCACGATACGCAGGATGGTTCCCAGACCCAAGGGGGCACCAGTGCCGAGTCGGGCTGGTTTGATTGAGGCAAGTGGCTCCTGCAATCTGCCAGCAAGGAGCGGGGCGGGTGAGTTTTGTTTGCCAGGGAAAATGGCCGTGGTTTGTGTTTGGGGGCCTGTGGCTGGGAGTGGCTGGCTGGCTCCTGAAAATCCACGATACGCAGGATGGTTCCCAGACCCAAAGGGGCACCAGTGCCGAGTTGGGCTGTCTTGATAGTGGCAAGTGGCTCCTGCAATCTGCCAGCCAGAAGCGGGGCAGCAGAGTTTTGTTGTCCAGGGAAAAGGGCCGTGGTTTGTGCTTGGGGGCCTGTGGCTGGGAGTGGCCGGCTGGCTCCTGAAAATCCACGATACGCTGGATGATTCCCAGGCCCAAGTGGCACCATTGACAAGTCGGACTGGTATGACAGTACAAAGTGGCTCCTGCAATCTACCAGCCAGAAGCGGGGCAGCGGAGTTTTTTTTCCAGGGAAAAGGGCCGTGGTTTGCGTTCGGGGGCCTGTGGCTGGGAGTGGCCGGCTGGCTCCAGAAAATCCACGATACGCAGGATGGTTCCCAGATGAAAGGTGGCAGCAGTGCCAAGTCGGGCTGGTTTGATAGTTCCAAGTGGCTCCTGCAATCTGCCATCCAGAAGATGGGCAGGTCAGTTTTACTTCCAGGGAAAAGGGCAGTAGAAGGTGTTTGGGGGCCTGTGGCTGGGAGTGGCCGGCTGGCTCCTGAAAATCCACGATACGCAGGATGGTTCCCAGATGATAGGTGGTACCAGTGCCGAGTCGGGCTGGTTTGATAGAGGCAAGTGTCTCCTGCAATCTGCCAGCCAGAAATGGGCAGGTCAGTCTTACTTCCAGGGAAAAGGGCCGTAGTTTTTCTTTGGGGGCCTGTGGCTGGGAGTGGCCGGCTGGCTCCTGAAAATCCACGATACGCCGGATGGTTCCCAGATGAAAGGTGGTACCAGTGCCGAGTCGGGCTGGTTTGATAGAGGCAAGCGGCTCCTGCAATCTGCCAGCCAGAAGCGGGGCAGCTGAGTTTTTTTTCCAGGGAAAAGGGCCGTGGTTTGTGTTTGGGGGCCTGTGGCTGGGAGTGGCTGCCTGGCTCCTGAAAATTCACGATACGCAGGGTGGTTCCCAGATGAAAGTTGGCACCAGTGCCAAGTCGGGCTGGTATGATAGTACAAAGTGGCTCCTGCAATCTGCCAGCCAGAAGCGGGGTAGCTGAGTTTTTTTTCCAGGGAAAATGGCCGTTGTATGTGTTTGGGGGCCTGTGGCTGGGAGTGGCCGGCTGGCTCCTGAAAATCCACGATACGCAGGATGGTTCCCAGATAAAAGGTGGCACCAGTGCCGAGTCGGGCTGGTTTGATAGAGCCAAGTGGCTCCTGCAATCTGCCAGCCAGAAGCGGGGCGGGAGAGTTTTTTTTGCCAGGGAAAAGGGCCGTGGATTGCGTTTGGGGTCCTGTGGCTGGGAGTGGCCGGCTGGCTCCTGAAAATCCACGATACGCTGGATGATTCCCAGGCCCAAGTGGCACCATTGACAAGTAGGACTGGTATGAAAGTACAAAGTGGCTCCTGCAATCTACCAGCCAGAAGCGGGGCAGCTGAGTTTTTTTTACAGGGAAAAAGGCCGTGGATTGCGTTCAGGGGCCGGTGGCTGGGAGTGGCCGGCTGGCTCCAGAAAATCCACGATACGCAGGATGGTTCCCAGATGAAATGTTGCACCAGTGCCAAGTCGGGCTGGTTTGATAGAGCCAAGTGTCTCATGCGTTTTGCCAGCCAGAAGCGGGGCGGGTGGGTTTTGTTTGCCAGGGAAAAGGGCCGTGGTTTGTGTTCGGGGGCCTGTGGCTGGGAGTGGCCGGCTGGTACCTGAAAATCCACGATACGCAGGATGGTTCCCTGACCCAAGGTGGCACCACTGCCAAGTCAGACTGGTATGATAGCACAAAGTGGCTTCTGCAATCTGCCATCCAGAAGATGGGCAGGTCAGTTTTACTTCCAGGGAAAAGGGCCGTAGTTTGTTTTTTGGAAGCCTGTGGCTGGGAATGGCCGGCTGCCTCCTGAAAATCCACGATACGCAGGATGATTCCCAGACCCAAGGTGGCACCACTGCCAAGTCGGACTGGTAGGAGAGTACAAAGTGGCTCCTGCAATCTACCATAAAGAAGGGGGGCAGCTGAGTTTTTTTTCCAGGGAAAAGGGTCGTGGTATGTGTTTGGGGGCCTGTGGCTGGGAGTGGCCGGCTGGCTCCTGAAAATCCAGGATAAGCAGGATTGTTCCCAGATGAAAGGCTGCACCAGTGCCAAGTCGGGCTGGTTTGATAGAGCCAAGGGGCTCCTGCAATCTGCCAGCCAGAAGCGGGGCGGGTGAGTGTTGTTTGCCAGGGAAAAGGGCCGTGGTTTGTGTTTGAGGGCCTGTGGCTGGGAGTGGCCGGCTGGCTCCTGAAAATCCACGATACGCAGGATGGTTCCCAGATAAAAGGTGGCACCAGTGCCGAGTCGGGCTGGTTTGATAGAGCCAAGTGGCTCCTGCAATCTGCCAGCCAGAAGCGGGGCGGGAGAGTTTTTTTTGCCAGGGAAAAGGGCCGTGGATTGCGTTTGGGGTCCTGTGGCTGGGAGTGGCCGGCTGGCTCCTGAAAATCCACGATACGCTGGATGATTCCCAGGCCCAAGTGGCACCATTGACAAGTAGGACTGGTATGAAAGTACAAAGTGGCTCCTGCAATCTACCAGCCAGAAGCGGGGCAGCTGAGTTTTTTTTACAGGGAAAAAGGCCGTGGATTGCGTTCAGGGGCCGGTGGCTGGGGGTGGCCGGCTGGCTCCAGAAAATCCACGATACGCAGGATGGTTCCCAGATGAAATGTTGCACCAGTGCCAAGTCGGGCTGGTTTGATAGAGCCAAGTGTCTCATGCGTTCTGCCAGCCAGAAGCGGGGCGGGTGGGTTTTGTTTGCCAGGGAAAAGGGCCGTGGTTTGTGTTCGGGGGCCTGTGGCTGGGAGTGGCCGGCTGGCACCTGAAAATCCACGATACGCAGGATGGTTCCCAGATGAAAGGTGGCAGGAGTGCCAAGTCAGTCTGGTTTGATAGAGCCAAGGGGCTCCTGCAATCTGCCAGCCTGAAGAGGGGCAGGTCAGTTTTACTTCCAGGGAAAAGGGTCGTGGTATGTGTTTGGGGGCCTGTGGCTGGGAGTGGCCGGCTGGCTCCTGAAAATCCAGGATAAGCAGGATTGTTCCCAGATGAAAGGCTGCACCAGTGCCAAGTCGGGCTGGTTTGATAGAGCCAAGGGGCTCCTGCAATCTGCCAGCCAGAAGCGGGGCGGGTGAGTGTTGTTTGCCAGGGAAAAGGGCCGTGGTTTGTGTTTGAGGGCCTGTGGCTGGGAGTGGCCGGCTGGCTCCTGAAAATCCACGATACGCAGGATGGTTCCCAGATGAAATGTTGCACCAGTGACAAGTCGGGCTGGTTTGATAGAGCCAAGTGTCTCATGCATTCTGCCAGCCAGAAGCGGGACGGGTGGATTTTGTTTGCCAGGGAAAAGGGCCGTAGGTTTTTTTTGCGGGCGTGTGGCTGGGAGTGGCCGGCTGGCTCCTGAAAATCCACGATACGCAGGATGGTTCCCAGATGAAAGGTGGCAGGAGTGCCAAGTCAGTCTGGTTTGATAGAGCCAAGGGGCTCCTGCAATCTGCCAGCCAGAAGAGGGGCAGGTCAGTTTGACTTCCAGGGAAAAGGGCCGTAGTTTGTGTTCGGGGGCCTGTGGCTGGGAGTGGCCGGCTGGCTCCTGAAAATCCACGATACGCAGGATGATTCCCTGACCCAAGGTGGCACTACTGCCAAGTCAGACTGGTATGATAGCACAAAGTGGCTCCTGCAATCTGCCAGCCAGAAGATGGGCAGGTCAGTTTTACTTCCAGGGAAAAGGGCCGTAGTTTGTTTTTTGGAAGCCTGTGGCTGGGAGTGGCCGGCTGCCTCCTGAAAATCCACGATACGCAGGATGATTCCCAGACCCAAGGTGGCACCACTGCCAAGTCGGACTGGTAGGAGAGTACAAAGTGGCTCCTGCAATCTACCATAAAGAAGGGGGGCAGCTGAGTTTTTTTTCCAGGGAAAAGGGCCGTGGTTTGTGTTCGGGGGCCTGTGGCAGGGAGTGGCCGGCTGGCTCCTGAAAATCCACGATACACTGGATGGTTCCCAGATGAAAGGTGGCACCAGTGCCAAGTCGGGCTGGTTTGATAGAGGCAAGTGGCTCCTGCAATCTGCCAGCCAGAAGATGGGCAGGTCAGTTTTACTTCCATGGAAAAGGGCCGTAGTTTGTTTACGGGGGCCTTTGGCTGGGAGTGGCCGGCTGGCTCCTGAAAATCCACGATACGCAGGATGATTCCCAGATGAAAGGTGGCAGGAGTGCCAAGTCGGGCTGGTTTGATAGAGGCAAGTGGCTCCTGCAATCTGCCAGCCAGAAGATGGGCAGGTCAGTTTTACTTCCATGGAAAAGGGCCGTAGTTTGTTTACGGGGGCCTTTGGCTGGGAGTGGCCGGCTGGCTCCTGAAAATTCACGATACGCAGGATGGTTCCCAGATGAAAGGTGGCAGCAGTGCCAAGTCGGACTGGTATGATAGTGGAACGTGGCTCCTACCATCTACCATCCAGAAGCGGGGCAGCTGAGTTTTTTTTCTTGGGAAAAGTGCCATTGTATGTGTTTGGGGGCCTGTGGCTGGGAGTGGCCGGCTGGCTCCTGAAAATCCACGATACGCAGGATGGTTCCCAGACCCAAGGGGGCACCAGTGCCGAGTCGGGCTGGTTTGATTGAGGCAAGTGGCTCCTGCAATCTGCCAGCAAGGAGCGGGGCGGGTGAGTTTTGTTTGCCAGGGAAAATGGCCGTGGTTTGTGTTTGGGGGCCTGTGGCTGGGAGTGGCTGGCTGGCTCCTGAAAATCCACGATACGCAGGATGGTTCCCAGACCCAAAGGGGCACCAGTGCCGAGTTGGGCTGTCTTGATAGTGGCAAGTGGCTCCTGCAATCTGCCAGCCAGAAGCGGGGCAGCAGAGTTTTGTTGTCCAGGGAAAAGGGCCGTGGTTTGTGCTTGGGGGCCTGTGGCTGGGAGTGGCCGGCTGGCTCCTGAAAATCCACGATACGCTGGATGATTCCCAGGCCCAAGTGGCACCATTGACAAGTCGGACTGGTATGACAGTACAAAGTGGCTCCTGCAATCTACCAGCCAGAAGCGGGGCAGCGGAGTTTTTTTTCCAGGGAAAAGGGCCGTGGTTTGCGTTCGGGGGCCTGTGGCTGGGAGTGGCCGGCTGGCTCCAGAAAATCCACGATACGCAGGATGGTTCCCAGATGAAAGGTGGCAGCAGTGCCAAGTCGGGCTGGTTTGATAGTTCCAAGTGGCTCCTGCAATCTGCCATCCAGAAGATGGGCAGGTCAGTTTTACTTCCAGGGAAAAGGGCAGTAGAAGGTGTTTGGGGGCCTGTGGCTGGGAGTGGCCGGCTGGCTCCTGAAAATCCACGATACGCAGGATGGTTCCCAGATGATAGGTGGTACCAGTGCCGAGTCGGGCTGGTTTGATAGAGGCAAGTGTCTCCTGCAATCTGCCAGCCAGAAATGGGCAGGTCAGTCTTACTTCCAGGGAAAAGGGCCGTAGTTTTTCTTTGGGGGCCTGTGGCTGGGAGTGGCCGGCTGGCTCCTGAAAATCCACGATACGCCGGATGGTTCCCAGATGAAAGGTGGTACCAGTGCCGAGTCGGGCTGGTTTGATAGAGGCAAGCGGCTCCTGCAATCTGCCAGCCAGAAGCGGGGCAGCTGAGTTTTTTTTCCAGGGAAAAGGGCCGTGGTTTGTGTTTGGGGGCCTGTGGCTGGGAGTGGCTGCCTGGCTCCTGAAAATTCACGATACGCAGGGTGGTTCCCAGATGAAAGTTGGCACCAGTGCCAAGTCGGGCTGGTATGATAGTACAAAGTGGCTCCTGCAATCTGCCAGCCAGAAGCGGGGTAGCTGAGTTTTTTTTCCAGGGAAAATGGCCGTTGTATATGTTTGGGGGCCTGTGGCTGGGAGTGGCCGGCTGGCTCCTGAAAATCCACGATACGCAGGATGGTTCCCAGATAAAAGGTGGCACCAGTGCCGAGTCGGGCTGGTTTGATAGAGCCAAGTGGCTCCTGCAATCTGCCAGCCAGAAGCGGGGCGGGAGAGTTTTTTTTGCCAGGGAAAAGGGCCGTGGATTGCGTTTGGGGTCCTGTGGCTGGGAGTGGCCGGCTGGCTCCTGAAAATCCACGATACGCTGGATGATTCCCAGGCCCAAGTGGCACCATTGACAAGTAGGACTGGTATGAAAGTACAAAGTGGCTCCTGCAATCTACCAGCCAGAAGCGGGGCAGCTGAGTTTTTTTTACAGGGAAAAAGGCCGTGGATTGCGTTCAGGGGCCGGTGGCTGGGAGTGGCCGGCTGGCTCCAGAAAATCCACGATACGCAGGATGGTTCCCAGATGAAATGTTGCACCAGTGCCAAGTCGGGCTGGTTTGATAGAGCCAAGTGTCTCATGCGTTTTGCCAGCCAGAAGCGGGGCGGGTGGGTTTTGTTTGCCAGGGAAAAGGGCCGTGGTTTGTGTTCGGGGGCCTGTGGCTGGGAGTGGCCGGCTGGTACCTGAAAATCCACGATACGCAGGATGGTTCCCTGACCCAAGGTGGCACCACTGCCAAGTCAGACTGGTATGATAGCACAAAGTGGCTCCTGCAATCTGCCATCCAGAAGATGGGCAGGTCAGTTTTACTTCCAGGGAAAAGGGCCGTAGTTTGTTTTTTGGAAGCCTGTGGCTGGGAGTGGCCGGCTGCCTCCTGAAAATCCACGATACGCAGGATGATTCCCAGACCCAAGGTGGCACCACTGCCAAGTCGGACTGGTAGGAGAGTACAAAGTGGCTCCTGCAATCTACCATAAAGAAGGGGGGCAGCTGAGTTTTTTTTCCAGGGAAAAGGGTCGTGGTATGTGTTTGGGGGCCTGTGGCTGGGAGTGGCCGGCTGGCTCCTGAAAATCCAGGATAAGCAGGATTGTTCCCAGATGAAAGGCTGCACCAGTGCCAAGTCGGGCTGGTTTGATAGAGCCAAGGGGCTCCTGCAATCTGCCAGCCAGAAGCGGGGCGGGTGAGTGTTGTTTGCCAGGGAAAAGGGCCGTGGTTTGTGTTTGAGGGCCTGTGGCTGGGAGTGGCCGGCTGGCTCCTGAAAATCCACGATACACTGGATGGTTCCCAGATGAAAGGTGGCACCAGTGCCAAGTCGGGCTGGTTTGATAGAGGCAAGTGGCTCCTGCAATCTGCCAGCCAGAAGATGGGCAGGTCAGTTTTACTTCCATGGAAAAGGGCCGTAGTTTGTTTACGGGGGCCTTTGGCTGGGAGTGGCCGGCTGGCTCCTGAAAATCCACGATACGCAGGATGATTCCCAGATGAAAGGTGGCAGGAGTGCCAAGTCGGGCTGGTTTGATAGAGGCAAGTGGCTCCTGCAATCTGCCAGCCAGAAGATGGGCAGGTCAGTTTTACTTCCATGGAAAAGGGCCGTAGTTTGTTTACGGGGGCCTTTGGCTGGGAGTGGCCGGCTGGCTCCTGAAAATTCACGATACGCAGGATGGTTCCCAGATGAAAGGTGGCAGCAGTGCCAAGTCGGACTGGTATGATAGTGTAACGTGGCTCCTACCATCTACCATCCAGAAGCGGGGCAGCTGAGTTTTTTTTCTTGGGAAAAGTGCCATTGTATGTGTTTGGGGGCCTGTGGCTGGGAGTGGCCGGCTGGCTCCTGAAAATCCACGATACGCAGGATGGTTCCCAGACCCAAGGGGGCACCAGTGCCGAGTCGGGCATGTTTGATACAGCCAAGAGGCTCCTGCAATCTGCCAGCCAGAAGATGGGAAGGTCATATTTACTTCCAGGGAAAAGAGCGTGGTTTTTTTTTTGGGGCCTGTGGATGGGAGTGGCTGGCTGGCTCCTGAAAATCCACGCTGCGCAGTATGGTTGCCAGACCCAAGGGGGCACCAGTGCCGAGTCGGGCTGGTTTGATTGAGGCAAGTGGCTCCTGCAATCTGCCAGCAAGGAGCGGGGCGGGTGAGTTTTGTTTGCCAGGGAAAATGGCCGTGGTTTGTGTTTGGGGGCCTGTGGCTGGGAGTGGCTGGCTGGCTCCTGAAAATCCACGATACGCAGGATGGTTCCCAGACCCAAAGGGGCACCAGTGCCGAGTTGGGCTGTCTTGATAGTGGCAAGTGGCTCCTGCAATCTGCCAGCCAGAAGCGGGGCAGCAGAGTTTTGTTGTCCAGGGAAAAGGGCCGTGGTTTGTGCTTGGGGGCCTGTGGCTGGGAGTGGCCGGCTGGCTCCTGAAAATCCACGATACGCTGGATGATTCCCAGGCCCAAGTGGCACCATTGACAAGTCGGACTGGTATGACAGTACAAAGTGGCTCCTGCAATCTACCAGCCAGAAGCGGGGCAGCGGAGTTTTTTTTCCAGGGAAAAGGGCCGTGGTTTGCGTTCGGGGGCCTGTGGCTGGGAGTGGCCGGCTGGCTCCAGAAAATCCACGATACGCAGGATGGTTCCCAGATGAAAGGTGGCAGCAGTGCCAAGTCGGGCTGGTTTGATAGTTCCAAGTGGCTCCTGCAATCTGCCATCCAGAAGATGGGCAGGTCAGTTTTACTTCCAGGGAAAAGGGCAGTAGAATGTGTTTGGGGGCCTGTGGCTGGGAGTGGCCGGCTGGCTCCTGAAAATCCACGATACGCCGGATGGTTCCCAGATGATAGGTGGTACCAGTGCCGAGTCGGGCTGGTTTGATAGAGGCAAGTGTCTCCTGCAATCTGCCAGCCAGAAGCGGGGCAGCTGAGTTTTTTTTCCAGGGAAAAGGGCCGTGGTTTGTGTTTGGGGGCCTGTGGCTGGGAGTGGCTGCCTGGCTCCTGAAAATTCACGATACGCAGGGTGGTTCCCAGATGAAAGTTGGCACCAGTGCCAAGTCGGGCTGGTATGATAGTACAAAGTGGCTCCTGCAATCTGCCAGCCAGAAGCGGGGTAGCTGAGTTTTTTTTCCAGGGAAAATGGCCGTTGTATGTGTTTGGGGGCCTGTGGCTGGGAGTGGCCGGCTGGCTCCTGAAAATCCAGGATAAGCAGGATTGTTCCCAGATGAAAGGCTGCACCAGTGCCAAGTCGGGCTGGTTTGATAGAGCCAAGGGGCTCCTGCAATCTGCCAGCCAGAAGCGGGGCGGGTGAGTGTTGTTTGCCAGGGAAAAGGGCCGTGGTTTGTGTTTGAGGGCCTGTGACTGGGAGTGGCCGGCTGGCTCCTGAAAATCCACGATACGCAGGATGGTTCCCAGATGAAATGTTGCACCAGTGCCAAGTCGGGCTGGTTTGATAGAGCCAAGTGTCTCATGCATTCTGCCAGCCAGAAGCGGGGCGGGTGGATTTTGTTTGCCAGGGAAAAGGGCCGTGGTTTGTGTTCGGGGGCCTGTGGCTGGGAGTGGCCGGCTGGCTCCTGAAAATCCACGATACGCAGGATGGTTCCCAGATGAAATGTTGCACCAGTGCCAAGTCGGGCTGGTTTGATAGAGCCAAGTGTCTCATGCGTTCTGCCAGCCAGAAGCGGGGCGGGTGGGTTTTGTTTGCCAGGGAAAAGGGCCGTGGTTTGTGTTCGGGGGCCTGTGGCTGGGAGTGGCCGGCTGGTACCTGAAAATCCACGATACGCAGGATGATTCCCTGACCCAAGGTGGCACCACTGCCAAGTCAGACTGGTATGATAGCACAAAGTGGCTCCTGCAATCTGCCAGCCAGAAGATGGGCAGGTCAGTTTTACTTCCAGGGAAAAGGGCCGTAGTTAGTTTTTTGGAAGCCTGCGGCTGGGAGTGGCCGGCTGCCTCCTGAAAATCCACGATACGCAGGATGATTCCCAGACCCAAGGTGGCACCACTGCCAAGTCGGACTGGTAGGAGAGTACAAAGTGGCTCCTGCAATCTACCATAAAGAAGGGGGGCAGCTGAGTTTTTTTTCCAGGGAAAAGGGTCGTGGTATGTGTTTGGGGGCCTGTGGCTTGGAGTGGCCGGCTGGCTCCTGAAAATCCAGGATACGCAGGATTGTTCCCAAATGAAAGGCTGCACCAGTGCCAAGTCGGGCTGGTTTGATAGAGCCAAGGGGCTCCTGCAATCTGCCAGCCAGAAGCGGGGCAAGTGAGTGTTGTTTGCCAGGGAAAAGGGCCGTGGTTTTTTTTGCGGGGCTGTGGCTGGGAGTGGCCTGCTGGCTCCTGAAAATCCACGATACGCAGGATGATTCCCAGATGAAAGGTGGCACCAGTGCCAAGTCGGGCTGGTTTGATAGAGGCAAGTGGCTCCTGCAATCTGCCAGCCAGAAGATGGGCAGGTCAGTTTTACTTCCATGGAAAAGGGCCGTAGTTTGTTTACGGGGGCCTTTGGCTGGGAGTGGCCGGCTGGCTCCTGAAAATTCACGATACGCAGGATGGTTCCCAGATGAAAGGTGGAACCAGTGCCAAGTCGGACTGGTATGATAGTATAACGTGGCTCCTACCATCTACCATCCAGAAGCGGGGCAGCTGAGTTTTTTTTCTTGGGAAAAGTGCCATTGTATGTGTTTGGGGGCCTGGGGCTGGGAGTGGCCGGCTGGCTCCTGAAAATCCACGATACGCAGGATGGTTCCCAGACCCAAGGGGGCACCAGTGCCGAGTCGGGCATGTTTGATACAGCCAAGAGGCTCCTGCAATCTGCCAGCCAGAAGATGGGAAGGTCATATTTACTTCCAGGGAAAAGAGCGTGGTTTTATTTTGGGGCCTGTGGATGGGAGTGGCTGGCTGGCTCCTGAAAATCCACGCCGCGCAGTATGGTTGCCAGACCCAAGGGGGCACCAGTGCCGAGTCGGGCTGGTTTGATTGAGGCAAGTGGCTCCTGCAATCTGCCAGCAAGGAGCGGGGCGGGTGAGTTTTGTTTGCCAGGGAAAATGGCCGTGGTTTGTGTTTGGGGGCCTGTGGCTGGGAGTGGCTGGCTGGCTCCTGAAAATCTACGATACGCAGGATGGTTCCCAGACCCAAAGGGGCACCAGTGCCGAGTTGGGCTGTCTTGATAGTGGCAAGTGGCTCCTGCAATCTGCCAGCCAGAAGCGGGGCAGCAGAGTTTTGTTGTCCAGGGAAAAGGGCCGTGGTTTGTGCTTGGGGGCCTGTGGCTGGGAGTGGCCGGCTGGCTCCTGAAAATCCACGATACGCTGGATGATTCCCAGGCCCAAGTGGCACCATTGACAAGTCGCACTGGTATGACAGTACAAAGTGGCTCCTGCAATCTACCAGCCAGAAGCGGGGCAGCTGAGTTTTTTTTCCAGGGAAAAGGGCCGTGGTTTGCGTTCGGGGGCCTGTGGCTGGGAGTGGCCGGCTGGCTCCTGAAAATCCACGATACGCAGGATGGTTCCCAGATGAAAGGTGGTACCAGTGCCGAGTCCGGCTGGTTTGATAGAGGCAAGCGGCTCCTGCAATCTGCCAGCCAGAAGCGGGGCAGCTGAGTTTTTTTTCCAGGGAAAAGGGCCGTGGTTTGTGTTTGGGGGCCTGTGGCTGGGAGTGGCTGCCTGGCTCCTGAAAATTCACGATACGCAGGGTGGTTCCCAGATGAAAGTTGGCACCAGTGCCAAGTCGGGCTGGTATGATAGTACAAAGTGGCTCCTGCAATCTGCCAGCCAGAAGCGGGGTAGCTGAGTTTTTTTTCCAGGGAAAATGGCCGTTGTATGTGTTTGGGGGCCTGTGGCTGGGAGTGGCCGGCTGGCTCCTGAAAATCCACGATACGCAGGATGGTTCCCAGATAAAAGGTGGCACCAGTGCCGAGTCGGGCTGGTTTGATAGAGCCAAGTGGCTCCTGCAATCTGCCAGCCAGAAGCGGGGCGGGAGAGTTTTTTTTGCCAGGGAAAAGGGCCGTGGATTGCGTTTGGGGTCCTGTGGCTGGGAGTGGCCGGCTGGCTCCTGAAAATCCACGATACGCTGGATGATTCCGAGGCCCAAGTGGCACCATTGACAAGTAGGACTGGTATGAAAGTACAAAGTGGCTCCTGCAATCTACCAGCCAGAAGCGGGGCAGCTGAGTTTTTTTTACAGGGAAAAAGGCCGTGGATTGCGTTCAGGGGCCGGTGGCTGGGAGTGGCCGGCTGGCTCCAGAAAATCCACGATACGCAGGATGGTTCCCAGATGAAATGTTGCACCAGTGCCAAGTCGGGCTGGTTTGATAGAGCCAAGTGTCTCATGCGTTCTGCCAGCCAGAAGCGGGGCGGGTGGGTTTTGTTTGCCAGGGAAAAGGGCCGTGGTTTGTGTTCGGGGGCCTGTGGCTGGGAGTGGCCGGCTGGTACCTGAAAATCCACGATACGCAGGATGGTTCCCTGACCCAAGGTGGCACCACTGCCAAGTCAGACTGGTATGATAGCACAAAGTGGCTCCTGCAATCTGCCATCCAGAAGATGGGCAGGTCAGTTTTACTTCCAGGGAAAAGGGCCGTAGTTTGTTTTTTGGAAGCCTGTGGCTGGGAGTGGCCGGCTGCCTCCTGAAAATCCACGATACGCAGGATGATTCCCAGACCCAAGGTGGCACCACTGCCAAGTCGGACTGGTAGGAGAGTACAAAGTGGCTCCTGCAATCTACCATAAAGAAGGGGGGCAGCTGAGTTTTTTTTCCAGGGAAAAGGGTCGTGGTATGTGTTTGGGGGCCTGTGGCTGGGAGTGGCCGGCTGGCTCCTGAAAATCCAGGATAAGCAGGATTGTTCCCAGATGAAAGGCTGCACCAGTGCCAAGTCGGGCTGGTTTGATAGAGCCAAGGGGCTCCTGCAATCTGCCAGCCAGAAGCGGGGCGGGTGAGTGTTGTTTGCCAGGGAAAAGGGCCGTGGTTTGTGTTTGAGGGCCTGTGGCTGGGAGTGGCCGGCTGGCTCCTGAAAATCCACGATACACTGGATGGTTCCCAGATGAAAGGTGGCACCAGTGCCAAGTCGGGCTGGTTTGATAGAGGCAAGTGGCTCCTGCAATCTGCCAGCCAGAAGATGGGCAGGTCAGTTTTACTTCCATGGAAAAGGGCCGTAGTTTGTTTACGGGGGCCTTTGGCTGGGAGTGGCCGGCTGGCTCCTGAAAATTCACGATACGCAGGATGGTTCCCAGATGAAAGGTGGAACCAGTGCCAAGTCGGACTGGTATGATAGTGTAACGTGGCTCCTACCATCTACCATCCAGAAGCGGGGCAGCTGAGTTTTTTTTCTTGGGAAAAGTGCCATTGTATGTGTTTGGGGGCCTGTGGCTGGGAGTGGCCGGCTGGCTCCTGAAAATCCACGATACGCAGGATGGTTCCCAGACCCAAGGGGGCACCAGTGCCGAGTCGGGCATGTTTGATACAGCCAAGAGGCTCCTGCAATCTGCCAGCCAGAAGATGGGAAGGTCATATTTACTTCCAGGGAAAAGAGCGTGGTTTTTTTTTGGGGCCTGTGGATGGGAGTGGCTGGCTGGCTCCTGAAAATCCACGCCGCGCAGTATGGTTGCCAGACCCAAGGGGGCACCAGTGCCGAGTCAGGCTGGTTTGATTGAGGCAAGTGGCTCCTGCAATCTGCCAGCAAGGAGCGGGGCGGGTGAGTTTTGTTTGCCAGGGAAAATGGCCGTGGTTTGTGTTTGGGGGCCTGTGGCTGGGAGTGGCTGGCTGGCTCCTGAAAATCCACGATACGCAGGATGGTTCCCAGACCCAAAGGGGCACCAGTGCCGAGTCGGGCTGGTTTGATAGAGCCAAGTGGCTCCTGCAATCTGCCAGCCAGAAGCGGGGCGGGAGAGTTTTTTTTGCCAGGGAAAAGGGCCGTGGATTGCGTTTGGGGTCCTGTGGCTGGGAGTGGCCGGCTGGCTCCTGAAAATCCACGATACGCTGGATGATTCCCAGGCCCAAGTGGCACCATTGACAAGTAGGACTGGTATGAAAGTACAAAGTGGCTCCTGCAATCTACCAGCCAGAAGCGGGGCAGCTGAGTTTTTTTTACAGGGAAAAAGGCCGTGGATTGCGTTCAGGGGCCGGTGGCTGGGAGTGGCCGGCTGGCTCCAGAAAATCCACGATACGCAGGATGGTTCCCAGATGAAATGTTGCACCAGTGCCAAGTCGGGCTGGTTTGATAGAGCCAAGTGTCTCATGCGTTCTGCCAGCCAGAAGCGGGGCGGGTGGGTTTTGTTTGCCAGGGAAAAGGGCCGTGGTTTGTGTTCGGGGGCCTGTGGCTGGGAGTGGCCGGCTGGTACCTGAAAATCCACGATACGCAGGATGGTTCCCTGACCCAAGGTGGCACCACTGCCAAGTCAGACTGGTATGATAGCACAAAGTGGCTCCTGCAATCTGCCATCCAGAAGATGGGCAGGTCAGTTTTACTTCCAGGGAAAAGGGCCGTAGTTTGTTTTTTGGAAGCCTGTGGCTGGGAGTGGCCGGCTGCCTCCTGAAAATCCACGATACGCAGGATGATTCCCAGACCCAAGGTGGCACCACTGCCAAGTCGGACTGGTAGGAGAGTACAAAGTGGCTCCTGCAATCTACCATAAAGAAGGGGGGCAGCTGAGTTTTTTTTCCAGGGAAAAGGGTCGTGGTATGTGTTTGGGGGCCTGTGGCTGGGAGTGGCCGGCTGGCTCCTGAAAATCCAGGATAAGCAGGATTGTTCCCAGATGAAAGGCTGCACCAGTGCCAAGTCGGGCTGGTTTGATAGAGCCAAGGGGCTCCTGCAATCTGCCAGCCAGAAGCGGGGCGGGTGAGTGTTGTTTGCCAGGGAAAAGGGCCGTGGTTTGTGTTTGAGGGCCTGTGGCTGGGAGTGGCCGGCTGGCTCCTGAAAATCCACGATACACTGGATGGTTCCCAGATGAAAGGTGGCACCAGTGCCAAGTCGGGCTGGTTTGATAGAGGCAAGTGGCTCCTGCAATCTGCCAGCCAGAAGATGGGCAGGTCAGTTTTACTTCCATGGAAAAGGGCCGTAGTTTGTTTACGGGGGCCTTTGGCTGGGAGTGGCCGGCTGGCTCCTGAAAATCCACGATACGCAGGATGATTCCCAGATGAAAGGTGGCAGGAGTGCCAAGTCGGGCTGGTTTGATAGAGGCAAGTGGCTCCTGCAATCTGCCAGCCAGAAGATGGGCAGGTCAGTTTTACTTCCATGGAAAAGGGCCGTAGTTTGTTTACGGGGGCCTTTGGCTGGGAGTGGCCGGCTGGCTCCTGAAAATTCACGATACTCAGGATGGTTCCCAGATGAAAGGTGGCAGCAGTGCCAAGTCGGACTGGTATGATAGTGTAACGTGGCTCCTACCATCTACCATCCAGAAGCGGGGCAGCTGAGTTTTTTTTCTTGGGAAAAGTGCCATTGTATGTGTTTGGGGGCCTGTGGCTGGGCGTGGCCGGCTGGCTCCTGAAAATCCACGATACGCAGGATGGTTCCCAGACCCAAGGGGGCACCAGTGCCGAGTCGGGCATGTTTGATACAGCCAAGAGGCTCCTGCAATCTGCCAGCCAGAAGATGGGAAGGTCATATTTACTTCCAGGGAAAAGAGCGTGGTTTTTTTTTGGGGCCTGTGGATGGGAGTGGCTGGCTGGCTCCTGAAAATCCACGATACGCAGGATGGTTCCCAGATGATAGGTGGTACCAGTGCCGAGTCGGGCTGGTTTGATAGAGGCAAGTGTCTCCTGCAATCTGCCAGCCAGAAATGGGCAGGTCAGTCTTACTTCCAGGGAAAAGGGCCGTAGTTTTTCTTTGGGGGCCTGTGGCTGGGAGTGGCCGGCTGGCTCCTGAAAATCCACGATACGCCGGATGGTTCCCAGATGAAAGGTGGTACCAGTGCCGAGTCGGGCTGGTATGATAGTACAAAGTGGCTCCTGCAATCTGCCAGCCAGAAGCGGGGTAGCTGAGTTTTTTTTCCTGGGAAAATGGCCGTTGTATGTGTTTGGGGGCCTGTGGCTGGGAGTGGCCGGCTGGCTCCTGAAAATCCACGATACGCAGGACGGTTCCCAGATAAAAGGTGGCACCAGTGCCGAGTCGGGCTGGTTTGATAGAGCCAAGTGGCTCCTGCAATCTGCCAGCCAGAAGCGGGGCGGGACAGTTTTTTTTGCCAGGGAAAAGGGCCGTGGATTGCGTTTGGGGGCCTGTGGCTGGGAGTGGCCGGCTGGCTCCAGAAAATCCACGATACGCAGGATGGTTCCCAGATGAAAGGTGGCAGCAGTGCCAAGTCGGGCTGGTTTGATAGTTCCAAGTGGCTCCTGCAATCTGCCAGCCAGAAGCGGGGCGGGAGAGTTTTTTTTGCCAGGGAAAAGGGCCGTGGATTGCGTTTGGGGTCCTGTGGCTGGGAGTGGCCGGCTGGCTCCTGAAAATCCACGATACGCTGGATGATTCCCAGGCCCAAGTGGCACCATTGACAAGTAGGACTGGTATGAAAGTACAAAGTGGCTCCTGCAATCTACCAGCCAGAAGCGGGGCAGCTGAGTTTTTTTTACAGGGAAAAAGGCCGTGGATTGCGTTCAGGGGCCGGTGGCTGGGAGTGGCCGGCTGGCTCCAGAAAATCCACGATACGCAGGATGGTTCCCAGATGAAATGTTGCACCAGTGCCAAGTCGGGCTGGTTTGATAGAGCCAAGTGTCTCATGCGTTCTGCCAGCCAGAAGCGGGGCGGGTGGGTTTTGTTTGCCAGGGAAAAGGGCCGTGGTTTGTGTTCGGGGGCCTGTGGCTGGGAGTGGCCGGCTGGTACCTGAAAATCCACGATACGCAGGATGGTTCCCTGACCCAAGGTGGCACCACTGCCAAGTCAGACTGGTATGATAGCACAAAGTGGCTCCTGCAATCTGCCATCCAGAAGATGGGCAGGTCAGTTTTACTTCCAGGGAAAAGGGCCGTAGTTTGTTTTTTGGAAGCCTGTGGCTGGGAGTGGCCGGCTGCCTCCTGAAAATCCACGATACGCAGGATGATTCCCAGACCCAAGGTGGCACCACTGCCAAGTCGGACTGGTAGGAGAGTACAAAGTGGCTCCTGCAATCTACCATAAAGAAGGGGGGCAGCTGAGTTTTTTTTCCAGGGAAAAGGGTCGTGGTATGTGTTTGGGGGCCTGTGGCTGGGAGTGGCCGGCTGGCTCCTGAAAATCCAGGATAAGCAGGATTGTTCCCAGATGAAAGGCTGCACCAGTGCCAAGTCGGGCTGGTTTGATAGAGCCAAGGGGCTCCTGCAATCTGCCAGCCAGAAGCGGGGCGGGTGAGTGTTGTTTGCCAGGGAAAAGGGCCGTGGTTTGTGTTTGAGGGCCTGTGGCTGGGAGTGGCCGGCTGGCTCCTGAAAATCCACGATACACTGGATGGTTCCCAGATGAAAGGTGGCACCAGTGCCAAGTCGGGCTGGTTTGATAGAGGCAAGTGGCTCCTGCAATCTGCCAGCCAGAAGATGGGCAGGTCAGTTTTACTTCCATGGAAAAGGGCCGTAGTTTGTTTACGGGGGCCTTTGGCTGGGAGTGGCCGGCTGGCTCCTGAAAATCCACGATACGCAGGATGATTCCCAGATGAAAGGTGGCAGGAGTGCCAAGTCGGGCTGGTTTGATAGAGGCAAGTGGCTCCTGCAATCTGCCAGCCAGAAGATGGGCAGGTCAGTTTTACTTCCATGGAAAAGGGCCGTAGTTTGTTTACGGGGGCCTTTGGCTGGGAGTGGCCGGCTGGCTCCTGAAAATTCACGATACGCAGGATGGTTCCCAGATGAAAGGTGGCAGCAGTGCCAAGTCGGACTGGTATGATAGTGTAACGTGGCTCCTACCATCTACCATCCAGAAGCGGGGCAGCTGAGTTTTTTTTCTTGGGAAAAGTGCCATTGTATGTGTTTGGGGGCCTGTGGCTGGGAGTGGCCGGCTGGCTCCTGAAAATCCACGATACGCAGGATGGTTCCCAGACCCAAGGGGGCACCAGTGCCAAGTCGGGCATGTTTGATACAGCCAAGAGGCTCCTGCAATCTGCCAGCCAGAAGATGGGAAGGTCATATTTACTTCCAGGGAAAAGAGCGTGGTTTTTTTTGGGGGCCTGTGGATGGGAGTGGCTGGCTGGCTCCTGAAAATCCACGCTGCGCAGTATGGTTGCCAGACCCAAGGGGGCACCAGTGCCGAGTCGGGCTGGTTTGATTGAGGCAAGTGGCTCCTGCAATCTGCCAGCAAGGAGCGGGGCGGGTGAGTTTTGTTTGCCAGGGAAAATGGCCGTGGTTTGTGTTTGGGGGCCTGTGGCTGGGAGTGGCTGGCTGGCTCCTGAAAATCCACGATACGCAGGATGGTTCCCAGACCCAAAGGGGCACCAGTGCCGAGTTGGGCTGTCTTGATAGTGGCAAGTGGCTCCTGCAATCTGCCAGCCAGAAGCGGGGCAGCAGAGTTTTGTTGTCCAGGGAAAAGGGCCGTGGTTTGTGCTTGGGGGCCTGTGGCTGGGAGTGGCCGGCTGGCTCCTGAAAATCCACGATACGCTGGATGATTCCCAGGCCCAAGTGGCACCATTGACAAGTCGGACTGGTATGACAGTACAAAGTGGCTCCTGCAATCTACCAGCCAGAAGCGGGGCAGCGGAGTTTTTTTTCCAGGGAAAAGGGCCGTGGTTTGCGTTCGGGGGCCTGTGGCTGGGAGTGGCCGGCTGGCTCCAGAAAATCCACGATACGCAGGATGGTTCCCAGATGAAAGGTGGCAGCAGTGCCAAGTCGGGCTGGTTTGATAGTTCCAAGTGGCTCCTGCAATCTGCCATCCAGAAGATGGGCAGGTCAGTTTTACTTCCAGGGAAAAGGGCAGTAGAATGTGTTTGGGGGCCTGTGGCTGGGAGTGGCCGGCTGGCTCCTGAAAATCCACGATACGCCGGATGGTTCCCAGATGATAGGTGGTACCAGTGCCGAGTCGGGCTGGTTTGATAGAGGCAAGTGTCTCCTGCAATCTGCCAGCCAGAAGCGGGGCAGCTGAGTTTTTTTTCCAGGGAAAAGGGCCGTGGTTTGTGTTTGGGGGCCTGTGGCTGGGAGTGGCTGCCTGGCTCCTGAAAATTCACGATACGCAGGGTGGTTCCCAGATGAAAGTTGGCACCAGTGCCAAGTCGGGCTGGTATGATAGTACAAAGTGGCTCCTGCAATCTGCCAGCCAGACGCGGGGTAGCTGAGTTTTTTTTCCAGGGAAAATGGCCGTTGTATGTGTTTGGGGGCCTGTGGCTGGGAGTGGCCGGCTGGCTCCTGAAAATCCACGATACGCAGGATGGTTCCCAGATAAAAGGTGGCACCAGTGCCGAGTCGGGCTGGTTTGATAGAGCCAAGTGGCTCCTGCAATCTGCCAGCCAGAAGCGGGGCGGGAGAGTTTTTTTTGCCAGGGAAAAGGGCCGTGGATTGCGTTTGGGGTCCTGTGGCTGGGAGTGGC
Source organism: Zonotrichia albicollis (assembly GCF_047830755.1). Classification (NCBI taxonomy): domain Eukaryota; kingdom Metazoa; phylum Chordata; class Aves; order Passeriformes; family Passerellidae; genus Zonotrichia; species Zonotrichia albicollis. The sequence goes on from NC_133859.1 coordinate 27,031,288, forward strand.
CGGCTGGCTCCTGAAAATCCACGATACGCTGGATGATTCCCAGGCCCAAGTGGCACCATTGACAAGTAGGACTGGTATGAAAGTACAAAGTGGCTCCTGCAATCTACCAGCCAGAAGCGGGGCAGCTGAGTTTTTTTTACAGGGAAAAAGGCCGTGGATTGCGTTCAGGGGCCGGTGGCTGGGAGTGGCCGGCTGGCTCCAGAAAATCCACGATACGCAGGATGGTTCCCAGATGAAATGTTGCACCAGGGCCAAGTCGGGCTGGTTTGATAGAGCCAAGTGTCTCATGCGTTCTGCCAGCCAGAAGCGGGGCGGGTGGGTTTTGTTTGCCAGGGAAAAGGGCCGTGGTTTGTGTTCGGGGGCCTGTGGCTGGGAGTGGCCGGCTGGTACCTGAAAATCCACGATACGCAGGATGGTTCCCTGACCCAAGGTGGCACCACTGCCAAGTCAGACTGGTATGATAGCACAAAGTGGCTCCTGCAATCTGCCATCCAGAAGATGGGCAGGTCAGTTTTACTTCCAGGGAAAAGGGCCGTAGTTTGTTTTTTGGAAGCCTGTGGCTGGGAGTGGCCGGCTGCCTCCTGAAAATCCACGATACGCAGGATGATTCCCAGACCCAAGGTGGCACCACTGCCAAGTCGGACTGGTAGGAGAGTACAAAGTGGCTCCTGCAATCTACCATAAAGAAGGGGGGCAGCTGAGTTTTTTTTCCAGGGAAAAGGGTCGTGGTATGTGTTTGGGGGCCTGTGGCTGGGAGTGGCCGGCTGGCTCCTGAAAATCCAGGATAAGCAGGATTGTTCCCAGATGAAAGGCTGCACCAGTGCCAAGTCGGGCTGGTTTGATAGAGCCAAGGGGCTCCTGCAATCTGCCAGCCAGAAGCGGGGCGGGTGAGTGTTGTTTGCCAGGGAAAAGGGCCGTGGTTTGTGTTTGAGGGCCTGTGGCTGGGAGTGGCCGGCTGGCTCCTGAAAATCCACGATACACTGGATGGTTCCCAGATGAAAGGTGGCACCAGTGCCAAGTCGGGCTGGTTTGATAGAGGCAAGTGGCTCCTGCAATCTGCCAGCCAGAAGCGGGGCGGGAGAGTTTTTTTTGCCAGGGAAAAGGGCCGTGGATTGCGTTTGGGGTCCTGTGGCTGGGAGTGGCCGGCTGCCTCCTGAAAATCCACGATACGCTGGATGATTCCCAGGCCCAAGTGGCACCATTGACAAGTAGGACTGGTATGAAAGTACAAAGTGGCTCCTGCAATCTACCAGCCAGAAGCGGGGCAGCTGAGTTTTTTTTCCAGGGAAAAAGGCCGTGGATTGCGTTCAGGGGCCGGTGGCTGGGAGTGGCCGGCTGGCTCCTGAAAATCCACGATACGCAGGATGGTTCCCAGATGAAATGTTGCACCAGTGCCAAGTCGGGCTGGTTTGATAGAGCCAAGTGCCTCATGCATTCTGCCAGCCAGAAGCGGGGCGGGTGGATTTTGTTTGCCAGGGAAAAGGGCCGTGGTTTGTGTTCGGGGGCCTGTGGCTGGGAGTGGCCGGCTGGCACCTGAAAATCCACGATACGCAGGATGGTTCCCAGATGAAAGGTGGCAGGAGTGCCAAGTCAGTCTGGTTTGATAGAGCCAAGGGGCTCCTGCAATCTGCCAGCCAGAAGAGGGGCAGGTCAGTTTTACTTCCAGGGAAAAGGGTCGTGGTATGTGTTCGGGGGCCAGTGGCTGGGAGTGGCCGGCTGGCTCCTGAAAATCCACGATACGCAGGATGATTCCCTGACCCAAGGTGGCACCACTGCCAAGTCAGACTGGTATGATAGCACAAAGTGGCTCCTGCAATCTGCCATCCAGAAGATGGGCAGGTCAGTTTTACTTCCAGGGAAAAGGGCCGTAGTGTGTGTTTGGGGGCCTGTGGCTGGGAGTGGCCGGCTGCCTCCTGAAAATCCACGATACGCAGGATGATTCCCAGACCCAAGGTGGCACCACTGCCAAGTCGGACTGGTAGGAGAGTACAAAGTGGCTCCTGCAATCTACCATAAAGAAGGGGGGCAGCTGAGTTTTTTTTCCAGGGAAAAGGGTCGTGGTATGTGTTTGGGGGCCTGTGGCTGGGAGTGGCCGGCTGGCTCCTGAAAATCCAGGATAAGCAGGATTGTTCCCAGATGAAAGGCTGCACCAGTGCCAAGTCGGGCTGGTTTGATAGAGCCAAGGGGCTCCTGCAATCTGCCAGCCAGAAGCGGGGCGGGTGAGTGTTGTTTGCCAGGGAAAAAAGCCGTGGTTTGTGTTTGAGGGCCTGTGGCTGGGAGTGGCCGGCTGGCTCCTGAAAATCCACGATACGCAGGATGGTTCCCAGATGAAATGTTGCACCAGTGCCAAGTCGGGCTGGTTTGATAGAGCCAAGTGTCTCATGCATTCTGCCAGCCAGAAGCGGGGCGGGTGGATTTTGTTTGCCAGGGAAAAGGGCCGTGGTTTGTGTTCGGGGGCCTGTGGCTGGGAGTGGCCGGCTGGCTCCTGAAAATCCACGATACGCAGGATGGTTCCCAGATGAAATGTTGCACCAGTGCCAAGTCGGGCTGGTTTGATAGAGCCAAGTGTCTCATGCGTTCTGCCAGCCAGAAGCGGGGCGGGTGGGTTTTGTTTGCCAGGGAAAAGGGCCGTGGTTTGTGTTCGGGGGCCTGTGGCTGGGAGTGGCCGGCTGGTACCTGAAAATCCACGATACGCAGGATGATTCCCTGACCCAAGGTGGCACCACTGCCAAGTCAGACTGGTATGATAGCACAAAGTGGCTCCTGCAATCTGCCAGCCAGAAGATGGGCAGGTCAGTTTTACTTCCAGGGAAAAGGGCCGTAGTTAGTTTTTTGGAAGCCTGCGGCTGGGAGTGGCCGGCTGCCTCCTGAAAATCCACGATACGCAGGATGATTCCCAGACCCAAGGTGGCACCACTGCCAAGTCGGACTGGTAGGAGAGTACAAAGTGGCTCCTGCAATCTACCATAAAGAAGGGGGGCAGCTGAGTTTTTTTTCCAGGGAAAAGGGTCGTGGTATGTGTTTGGGGGCCTGTGGCTGGGAGTGGCCGGCTGGCTCCTGAAAATCCAGGATACGCAGGATTGTTCCCAAATGAAAGGCTGCACCAGTGCCAAGTCGGGCTGGTTTGATAGAGCCAAGGGGCTCCTGCAATCTGCCAGCCAGAAGCGGGGCGGGTGAGTGTTGTTTGCCAGGGAAAAGGGCCGTGGTTTTTTTTGCGGGGCTGTGGCTGGGAGTGGCCTGCTGGCTCCTGAAAATCCACGATACGCAGGATGATTCCCAGATGAAAGGTGGAACCAGTGCCAAGTCGGACTGGTATGATAGTATAACGTGGCTCCTACCATCTACCATCCAGAAGCGGGGCAGCTGAGTTTTTTTTCTTGGGAAAAGTGCCATTGTATGTGTTTGGGGGCCTGTGGCTGGGAGTGGCCGGCTGGCTCCTGAAAATCCACGATACGCAGGATGGTTCCCAGACCCAAGGGGGCACCAGTGCCGAGTCGGGCATGTTTGATACAGCCAAGAGGCTCCTGCAATCTGCCAGCCAGAAGATGGGAAGGTCATATTTACTTCCAGGGAAAAGAGCGTGGTTTTATTTTGGGGCCTGTGGATGGGAGTGGCTGGCTGGCTCCTGAAAATCCACGCCGCGCAGTATGGTTGCCAGACCCAAGGGGGCACCAGTGCCGAGTCGGGCTGGTTTGATTGAGGCAAGTGGCTCCTGCAATCTGCCAGCAAGAAGCGGGGCGGGTGAGTTTTGTTTGCCAGGGAAAATGGCCGTGGTTTGTGTTTGGGGGCCTGTGGCTGGGAGTGGCTGGCTGGCTCCTGAAAATCTACGATACGCAGGATGGTTCCCAGACCCAAAGGGGCACCAGTGCCGAGTTGGGCTGTCTTGATAGTGGCAAGTGGCTCCTGCAATCTGCCAGCCAGAAGCGGGGCAGCAGAGTTTTGTTGTCCAGGGAAAAGGGCCGTGGTTTGTGCTTGGGGGCCTGTGGCTGGGAGTGGCCGGCTGGCTCCTGAAAATCCACGATACGCTGGATGATTCCCAGGCCCAAGTGGCACCATTGACAAGTCGCACTGGTATGACAGTACAAAGTGGCTCCTGCAATCTACCAGCCAGAAGCGGGGCAGCTGAGTTTTTTTTCCAGGGAAAAGGGCCGTGGTTTGCGTTCGGGGGCCTGTGGCTGGGAGTGGCCGGCTGGCTCCTGAAAATCCACGATACGCAGGATGGTTCCCAGATGAAAGGTGGTACCAGTGCCGAGTCGGGCTGGTTTGATAGAGGCAAGCGGCTCCTGCAATCTGCCAGCCAGAAGCGGGGCAGCTGAGTTTTTTTTCCAGGGAAAAGGGCCGTGGTTTGTGTTTGGGGGCCTGTGGCTGGGAGTGGCTGCCTGGCTCCTGAAAATTCACGATACGCAGGGTGGTTCCCAGATGAAAGTTGGCACCAGTGCCAAGTCGGGCTGGTATGATAGTACAAAGTGGCTCCTGCAATCTGCCAGCCAGAAGCGGGGTAGCTGAGTTTTTTTTCCAGGGAAAATGGCCGTTGTATGTGTTTGGGGGCCTGTGGCTGGGAGTGGCCGGCTGGCTCCTGAAAATCCACGATACGCAGGATGGTTCCCAGATAAAAGGTGGCACCAGTGCCGAGTCGGGCTGGTTTGATAGAGCCAAGTGGCTCCTGCAATCTGCCAGCCAGAAGCGGGGCGGGAGAGTTTTTTTTGCCAGGGAAAAGGGCCGTGGATTGCGTTTGGGGTCCTGTGGCTGGGAGTGGCCGGCTGGCTCCTGAAAATCCACGATACGCTGGATGATTCCCAGGCCCAAGTGGCACCATTGACAAGTAGGACTGGTATGAAAGTACAAAGTGGCTCCTGCAATCTACCAGCCAGAAGCGGGGCAGCTGAGTTTTTTTTACAGGGAAAAAGGCCGTGGATTGCGTTCAGGGGCCGGTGGCTGGGAGTGGCCGGCTGGCTCCAGAAAATCCACGATACGCAGGATGGTTCCCAGATGAAATGTTGCACCAGTGCCAAGTCGGGCTGGTTTGATAGAGCCAAGTGTCTCATGCGTTCTGCCAGCCAGAAGCGGGGCGGGTGGGTTTTGTTTGCCAGGGAAAAGGGCCGTGGTTTGTGTTCGGGGGCCTGTGGCTGGGAGTGGCCGGCTGGTACCTGAAAATCCACGATACGCAGGATGGTTCCCTGACCCAAGGTGGCACCACTGCCAAGTCAGACTGGTATGATAGCACAAAGTGGCTCCTGCAATCTGCCATCCAGAAGATGGGCAGGTCAGTTTTACTTCCAGGGAAAAGGGCCGTAGTTTGTTTTTTGGAAGCCTGTGGCTGGGAGTGGCCGGCTGCCTCCTGAAAATCCACGATACGCAGGATGATTCCCAGACCCAAGGTGGCACCACTGCCAAGTCGGACTGGTAGGAGAGTACAAAGTGGCTCCTGCAATCTACCATAAAGAAGGGGGGCAGCTGAGTTTTTTTTCCAGGGAAAAGGGTCGTGGTATGTGTTTGGGGGCCTGTGGCTGGGAGTGGCCGGCTGGCTCCTGAAAATCCAGGATAAGCAGGATTGTTCCCAGATGAAAGGCTGCACCAGTGCCAAGTCGGGCTGGTTTGATAGAGCCAAGGGGCTCCTGCAATCTGCCAGCCAGAAGCGGGGCGGGTGAGTGTTGTTTGCCAGGGAAAAGGGCCGTGGTTTGTGTTTGAGGGCCTGTGGCTGGGAGTGGCCGGCTGGCTCCTGAAAATCCACGATACACTGGATGGTTCCCAGATGAAAGGTGGCACCAGTGCCAAGTCGGGCTGGTTTGATAGAGGCAAGTGGCTCCTGCAATCTGCCAGCCAGAAGATGGGCAGGTCAGTTTTACTTCCATGGAAAAGGGCCGTAGTTTGTTTACGGGGGCCTTTGGCTGGGAGTGGCCGGCTGGCTCCTGAAAATCCACGATACGCAGGATGGTTCCCAGATGAAAGGTGGCAGGAGTGCCAAGTCGGGCTGGTTTGATAGAGGCAAGTGGCTCCTGCAATCTGCCAGCCAGAAGATGGGCAGGTCAGTTTTACTTCCATGGAAAAGGGCCGTAGTTTGTTTACGGGGGCCTTTGGCTGGGAGTGGCCGGCTGGCTCCTGAAAATTCACGATACGCAGGATGGTTCCCAGATGAAAGGTGGCAGCAGTGCCAAGTCGGACTGGTATGATAGTGTAACGTGGCTCCTACCATCTACCATCCAGAAGCGGGGCAGCTGAGTTTTTTTTCTTGGGAAAAGTGCCATTGTATGTGTTTGGGGGCCTGTGGCTGGGAGTGGCCGGCTGGCTCCTGAAAATCCACGATACGCAGGATGGTTCCCAGACCCAAGGGGGCACCAGTGCCGAGTCGGGCATGTTTGATACAGCCAAGAGGCTCCTGCAATCTGCCAGCCAGAAGATGGGAAGGTCATATTTACTTCCAGGGAAAAGAGCGTGGTTTTTTTTTGGGGCCTGTGGATGGGAGTGGCTGGCTGGCTCCTGAAAATCCACGCCGCGCAGTATGGTTGCCAGACCCAAGGGGGCACCAGTGCCGAGTCAGGCTGGTTTGATTGAGGCAAGTGGCTCCTGCAATCTGCCAGCAAGGAGCGGGGCGGGTGAGTTTTGTTTGCCAGGGAAAATGGCCGTGGTTTGTGTTTGGGGGCCTGTGGCTGGGAGTGGCTGGCTGGCTCCTGAAAATCCACGATACGCAGGATGGTTCCCAGACCCAAAGGGGCACCAGTGCCGAGTTGGGCTGTCTTGATAGTGGCAAGTGGCTCCTGCAATCTGCCAGCCAGAAGCGGGGCAGCAGAGTTTTGTTGTCCAGGGAAAAGGGCCGTGGTTTGTGCTTGGGGGCCTGTGGCTGGGAGTGGCCGGCTGGCTCCTGAAAATCCACGATACGCTGGATGATTCCCAGGCCCAAGTGGCACCATTGACAAGTCGGACTGGTATGACAGTACAAAGTGGCTCCTGCAATCTACCAGCCAGAAGCGGGGCAGCGGAGTTTTTTTTCCAGGGAAAAGGGCCGTGGTTTGCGTTCGGGGGCCTGTGGCTGGGAGTGGCCGGCTGGCTCCAGAAAATCCACGATACGCAGGATGGTTCCCAGATGAAAGGTGGCAGCAGTGCCAAGTCGGGCTGGTTTGATAGTTCCAAGTGGCTCCTGCAATCTGCCATCCAGAAGATGGGCAGGTCAGTTTTACTTCCAGGGAAAAGGGCAGTAGAATGTGTTTGGGGGCCTGTGGCTGGGAGTGGCCGGCTGGCTCCTGAAAATCCACGATACGCAGGATGGTTCCCAGATGATAGGTGGTACCAGTGCCGAGTCGGGCTGGTTTGATAGAGGCAAGTGTCTCCTGCAATCTGCCAGCCAGAAATGGGCAGGTCAGTCTTACTTCCAGGGAAAAGGGCCGTAGTTTTTCTTTGGGGGCCTGTGGCTGGGAGTGGCCGGCTGGCTCCTGAAAATCCACGATACGCCGGATGGTTCCCAGATGAAAGGTGGTACCAGTGCCGAGTCGGGCTGGTTTGATAGAGGCAAGCGGCTCCTGCAATCTGCCAGCCAGAAGCGGGGCAGCTGAGTTTTTTTTCCAGGGAAAAGGGCCGTGGTTTGTGTTTGGGGGCCTGTGGCCTGGAGTGGCTGCCTGGCTCCTGAAAATTCACGATACGCAGGGTGGTTCCCAGATGAAAGTTGGCACCAGTGCCAAGTCGGGCTGGTATGATAGTACAAAGTGGCTCCTGCAATCTGCCAGCCAGAAGCGGGGTAGCTGAGTTTTTTTTCCAGGGAAAATGGCCGTTGTATGTGTTTGGGGGCCTGTGGCTGGGAGTGGCCGGCTGGCTCCTGAAAATCCACGATACGCAGGATGGTTCCCAGATAAAAGGTGGCACCAGTGCCGAGTCGGGCTGGTTTGATAGAGCCAAGTGGCTCCTGCAATCTGCCAGCCAGAAGCGGGGCGGGAGAGTTTTTTTTGCCAGGGAAAAGGGCCGTGGATTGCGTTTGGGGTCCTGTGGCTGGGAGTGGCCGGCTGGCTCCTGAAAATCCACGATACGCTGGATGATTCCCAGGCCCAAGTGGCACCATTGACAAGTAGGACTGGTATGAAAGTACAAAGTGGCTCCTGCAATCTACCAGCCAGAAGCGGGGCAGCTGAGTTTTTTTTCCCGGGAAAAAGGCCGTGGATTGCGTTCAGGGGCCGGTGGCTGGGAGTGGCCGGCTGGCTCCAGAAAATCCACGATACGCAGGATGGTTCCCAGATGAAATGTTGCACCAGTGCCAAGTCGGGCTGGTTTGATAGAGCCAAGTGTCTCATGCGTTCTGCCAGCCAGAAGCGGGGCGGGTGGGTTTTGTTTGCCAGGGAAAAGGGCCGTGGTTTGTGTTCGGGGGCCTGTGGCTGGGAGTGGCCGGCTGGTACCTGAAAATCCACGATACGCAGGATGGTTCCCTGACCCAAGGTGGCACCACTGCCAAGTCAGACTGGTATGATAGCACAAAGTGGCTCCTGCAATCTGCCATCCAGAAGATGGGCAGGTCAGTTTTACTTCCAGGGAAAAGGGCCGTAGTTTGTTTTTTGGAAGCCTGTGGCTGGGAGTGGCCGGCTGCCTCCTGAAAATCCACGATACGCAGGATGATTCCCAGACCCAAGGTGGCACCACTGCCAAGTCGGACTGGTAGGAGAGTACAAAGTGGCTCCTGCAATCTACCATAAAGAAGGGGGGCAGCTGAGTTTTTTTTCCAGGGAAAAGGGTCGTGGTATGTGTTTGGGGGCCTGTGGCTGGGAGTGGCCGGCTGGCTCCTGAAAATCCAGGATAAGCAGGATTGTTCCCAGATGAAAGGCTGCACCAGTGCCAAGTCGGGCTGGTTTGATAGAGCCAAGGGGCTCCTGCAATCTGCCAGCCAGAAGCGGGGCGGGTGAGTGTTGTTTGCCAGGGAAAAGGGCCGTGGTTTGTGTTTGAGGGCCTGTGGCTGGGAGTGGCCGGCTGGCTCCTGAAAATCCACGATACACTGGATGGTTCCCAGATGAAAGGTGGCACCAGTGCCAAGTCGGGCTGGTTTGATAGAGGCAAGTGGCTCCTGCAATCTGCCAGCCAGAAGATGGGCAGGTCAGTTTTACTTCCATGGAAAAGGGCCGTAGTTTGTTTACGGGGGCCTTTGGCTGGGAGTGGCCGGCTGGCTCCTGAAAATCCACGATACGCAGGATGATTCCCAGATGAAAGGTGGCAGGAGTGCCAAGTCGGGCTGGTTTGATAGAGGCAAGTGGCTCCTGCAATCTGCCAGCCAGAAGATGGGCAGCAGAGTTTTGTTGTCCAGGGAAAAGGGCCGTGGTTTGTGCTTGGGGGCCTGTGGCTGGGAGTGGCCGGCTGGCTCCTGAAAATCCACGATACGCTGGATGATTCCCAGGCCCAAGTGGCACCATTGACAAGTCGGACTGGTATGACAGTACAAAGTGGCTCCTGCAATCTACCAGCCAGAAGCGGGGCAGCGGAGTTTTTTTTCCAGGGAAAAGGGCCGTGGTTTGCGTTCGGGGGCCTGTGGCTGGGAGTGGCCGGCTGGCTCCAGAAAATCCACGATACGCAGGATGGTTCCCAGATGAAAGGTGGCAGCAGTGCCAAGTCGGGCTGGTTTGATAGTTCCAAGTGGCTCCTGCAATCTGCCATCCAGAAGATGGGCAGGTCAGTTTTACTTCCAGGGAAAAGGGCAGTAGAATGTGTTTGGGGGCCTGTGGCTGGGAGTGGCCGGCTGGCTCCTGAAAATCCACGATACGCAGGATGGTTCCCAGATGATAGGTGGTACCAGTGCCGAGTCGGGCTGGTTTGATAGAGGCAAGTGTCTCCTGCAATCTGCCAGCCAGAAATGGGCAGGTCAGTCTTACTTCCAGGGAAAAGGGCCGTAGTTTTTCTTTGGGGGCCTGTGGCTGGGAGTGGCCGGCTGGCTCCTGAAAATCCACGATACGCCGGATGGTTCCCAGATGAAAGGTGGTACCAGTGCCGAGTCGGGCTGGTTTGATAGAGGCAAGCGGCTCCTGCAATCTGCCAGCCAGAAGCGGGGCAGCTGAGTTTTTTTTCCAGGGAAAAGGGCCGTGGTTTGTGTTTGGGGGCCTGTGGCCTGGAGTGGCTGCCTGGCTCCTGAAAATTCACGATACGCAGGGTGGTTCCCAGATGAAAGTTGGCACCAGTGCCAAGTCGGGCTGGTATGATAGTACAAAGTGGCTCCTGCAATCTGCCAGCCAGAAGCGGGGTAGCTGAGTTTTTTTTCCAGGGAAAATGGCCGTTGTATGTGTTTGGGGGCCTGTGGCTGGGAGTGGCCGGCTGGCTCCTGAAAATCCACGATACGCAGGATGGTTCCCAGATAAAAGGTGGCACCAGTGCCGAGTCGGGCTGGTTTGATAGAGCCAAGTGGCTCCTGCAATCTGCCAGCCAGAAGCGGGGCGGGAGAGTTTTTTTTGCCAGGGAAAAGGGCCGTGGATTGCGTTTGGGGTCCTGTGGCTGGGAGTGGCCGGCTGGCTCCTGAAAATCCACGATACGCTGGATGATTCCCAGGCCCAAGTGGCACCATTGACAAGTAGGACTGGTATGAAAGTACAAAGTGGCTCCTGCAATCTACCAGCCAGAAGCGGGGCAGCTGAGTTTTTTTTCCCGGGAAAAAGGCCGTGGATTGCGTTCAGGGGCCGGTGGCTGGGAGTGGCCGGCTGGCTCCAGAAAATCCACGATACGCAGGATGGTTCCCAGATGAAATGTTGCACCAGTGCCAAGTCGGGCTGGTTTGATAGAGCCAAGTGTCTCATGCGTTCTGCCAGCCAGAAGCGGGGCGGGTGGGTTTTGTTTGCCAGGGAAAAGGGCCGTGGTTTGTGTTCGGGGGCCTGTGGCTGGGAGTGGCCGGCTGGTACCTGAAAATCCACGATACGCAGGATGGTTCCCTGACCCAAGGTGGCACCACTGCCAAGTCAGACTGGTATGATAGCACAAAGTGGCTCCTGCAATCTGCCATCCAGAAGATGGGCAGGTCAGTTTTACTTCCAGGGAAAAGGGCCGTAGTTTGTTTTTTGGAAGCCTGTGGCTGGGAGTGGCCGGCTGCCTCCTGAAAATCCACGATACGCAGGATGATTCCCAGACCCAAGGTGGCACCACTGCCAAGTCGGACTGGTAGGAGAGTACAAAGTGGCTCCTGCAATCTACCATAAAGAAGGGGGGCAGCTGAGTTTTTTTTCCAGGGAAAAGGGTCGTGGTATGTGTTTGGGGGCCTGTGGCTGGGAGTGGCCGGCTGGCTCCTGAAAATCCAGGATAAGCAGGATTGTTCCCAGATGAAAGGCTGCACCAGTGCCAAGTCGGGCTGGTTTGATAGAGCCAAGGGGCTCCTGCAATCTGCCAGCCAGAAGCGGGGCGGGTGAGTGTTGTTTGCCAGGGAAAAGGGCCGTGGTTTGTGTTTGAGGGCCTGTGGCTGGGAGTGGCCGGCTGGCTCCTGAAAATCCACGATACACTGGATGGTTCCCAGATGAAAGGTGGCACCAGTGCCAAGTCGGGCTGGTTTGATAGAGGCAAGTGGCTCCTGCAATCTGCCAGCCAGAAGATGGGCAGGTCAGTTTTACTTCCATGGAAAAGGGCCGTAGTTTGTTTACGGGGGCCTTTGGCTGGGAGTGGCCGGCTGGCTCCTGAAAATCCACGATACGCAGGATGATTCCCAGATGAAAGGTGGCAGGAGTGCCAAGTCGGGCTGGTTTGATAGAGGCAAGTGGCTCCTGCAATCTGCCAGCCAGAAGATGGGCAGGTCAGTTTTACTTCCATGGAAAAGGGCCGTAGTTTGTTTACGGGGGCCTTTGGCTGGGAGTGGCCGGCTGGCTCCTGAAAATTCACGATACGCAGGATGGTTCCCAGATGAAAGGTGGCAGCAGTGCCAAGTCGGACTGGTATGATAGTGTAACGTGGCTCCTACCATCTACCATCCAGAAGCGGGGCAGCTGAGTTTTTTTTCTTGGGAAAAGTGCCATTGTATGTGTTTGGGGGCCTGTGGCTGGGCGTGGCCGGCTGGCTCCTGAAAATCCACGATACGCAGGATGGTTCCCAGACCCAAGGGGGCACCAGTGCCGAGTCGGGCATGTTTGATACAGCCAAGAGGCTCCTGCAATCTGCCAGCCAGAAGATGGGAAGGTCATATTTACTTCCAGGGAAAAGAGCGTGGTTTTTTTTTGGGGCCTGTGGATGGGAGTGGCTGGCTGGCTCCTGAAAATCCACGATACGCAGGATGGTTCCCAGATGATAGGTGGTACCAGTGCCGAGTCGGGCTGGTTTGATAGAGGCAAGTGTCTCCTGCAATCTGCCAGCCAGAAATGGGCAGGTCAGTCTTACTTCCAGGGAAAAGGGCCGTAGTTTTTCTTTGGGGGCCTGTGGCTGGGAGTGGCCGGCTGGCTCCTGAAAATCCACGATACGCCGGATGGTTCCCAGATGAAAGGTGGTACCAGTGCCGAGTCGGGCTGGTATGATAGTACAAAGTGGCTCCTGCAATCTGCCAGCCAGAAGCGGGGTAGCTGAGTTTTTTTTCCTGGGAAAATGGCCGTTGTATGTGTTTGGGGGCCTGTGGCTGGGAGTGGCCGGCTGGCTCCTGAAAATCCACGATACGCAGGATGGTTCCCAGATAAAAGGTGGCACCAGTGCCGAGTCGGGCTGGTTTGATAGAGCCAAGTGGCTCCTGCAATCTGCCAGCCAGAAGCGGGGCGGGACAGTTTTTTTTGCCAGGGAAAAGGGCCGTGGATTGCGTTTGGGGGCCTGTGGCTGGGAGTGGCCGGCTGGCTCCAGAAAATCCACGATACGCAGGATGGTTCCCAGATGAAAGGTGGCAGCAGTGCCAAGTCGGGCTGGTTTGATAGTTCCAAGTGGCTCCTGCAATCTGCCAGCCAGAAGCGGGGCGGGAGAGTTTTTTTTGCCAGGGAAAAGGGCCGTGGATTGCGTTTGGGGTCCTGTGGCTGGGAGTGGCCGGCTGGCTCCTGAAAATCCACGATACGCTGGATGATTCCCAGGCCCAAGTGGCACCATTGACAAGTAGGACTGGTATGAAAGTACAAAGTGGCTCCTGCAATCTACCAGCCAGAAGCGGGGCAGCTGAGTTTTTTTTACAGGGAAAAAGGCCGTGGATTGCGTTCAGGGGCCGGTGGCTGGGAGTGGCCGGCTGGCTCCAGAAAATCCACGATACGCAGGATGGTTCCCAGATGAAATGTTGCACCAGTGCCAAGTCGGGCTGGTTTGATAGAGCCAAGTGTCTCATGCGTTCTGCCAGCCAGAAGCGGGGCGGGTGGGTTTTGTTTGCCAGGGAAAAGGGCCGTGGTTTGTGTTCGGGGGCCTGTGGCTGGGAGTGGCCGGCTGGTACCTGAAAATCCACGATACGCAGGATGGTTCCCTGACCCAAGGTGGCACCACTGCCAAGTCAGACTGGTATGATAGCACAAAGTGGCTCCTGCAATCTGCCATCCAGAAGATGGGCAGGTCAGTTTTACTTCCAGGGAAAAGGGCCGTAGTTTGTTTTTTGGAAGCCTGTGGCTGGGAGTGGCCGGCTGCCTCCTGAAAATCCACGATACGCAGGATGATTCCCAGACCCAAGGTGGCACCACTGCCAAGTCGGACTGGTAGGAGAGTACAAAGTGGCTCCTGCAATCTACCATAAAGAAGGGGGGCAGCTGAGTTTTTTTTCCAGGGAAAAGGGTCGTGGTATGTGTTTGGGGGCCTGTGGCTGGGAGTGGCCGGCTGGCTCCTGAAAATCCAGGATAAGCAGGATTGTTCCCAGATGAAAGGCTGCACCAGTGCCAAGTCGGGCTGGTTTGATAGAGCCAAGGGGCTCCTGCAATCTGCCAGCCAGAAGCGGGGCGGGTGAGTGTTGTTTGCCAGGGAAAAGGGCCGTGGTTTGTGTTTGAGGGCCTGTGGCTGGGAGTGGCCGGCTGGCTCCTGAAAATCCACGATACACTGGATGGTTCCCAGATGAAAGGTGGCACCAGTGCCAAGTCGGGCTGGTTTGATAGAGGCAAGTGGCTCCTGCAATCTGCCAGCCAGAAGATGGGCAGGTCAGTTTTACTTCCATGGAAAAGGGCCGTAGTTTGTTTACGGGGGCCTTTGGCTGGGAGTGGCCGGCTGGCTCCTGAAAATCCACGATACGCAGGATGATTCCCAGATGAAAGGTGGCAGGAGTGCCAAGTCGGGCTGGTTTGATAGAGGCAAGTGGCTCCTGCAATCTGCCAGCCAGAAGATGGGCAGGTCAGTTTTACTTCCATGGAAAAGGGCCGTAGTTTGTTTACGGGGGCCTTTGGCTGGGAGTGGCCGGCTGGCTCCTGAAAATTCACGATACGCAGGATGGTTCCCAGATGAAAGGTGGCAGCAGTGCCAAGTCGGACTGGTATGATAGTGTAACGTGGCTCCTACCATCTACCATCCAGAAGCGGGGCAGCTGAGTTTTTTTTCTTGGGAAAAGTGCCATTGTATGTGTTTGGGGGCCTGTGGCTGGGAGTGGCCGGCTGGCTCCTGAAAATCCACGATACGCAGGATGGTTCCCAGACCCAAGGGGGCACCAGTGCCGAGTCGGGCATGTTTGATACAGCCAAGAGGCTCCTGCAATCTGCCAGCCAGAAGATGGGAAGGTCATATTTACTTCCAGGGAAAAGAGCGTGGTTTTTTTTTGGGGCCTGTGGATGGGAGTGGCTGGCTGGCTCCTGAAAATCCACGCCGCGCAGTATGGTTACCAGACCCAAGGGGGCACCAGTGCCGAGTCGGGCTGGTTTGATTGAGGCAAGTGGCTCCTGCAATCTGCCAGCAAGGAGCGGGGCGGGTGAGTTTTGTTTGCCAGGGAAAATGGCCGTGGTTTGTGTTTGGGGGCCTGTGGCTGGGAGTGGCTGGCTGGCTCCTGAAAATCCACGATACGCAGGATGGTTCCCAGACCCAAAGGGGCACCAGTGCCGAGTTGGGCTGTCTTGATAGTGGCAAGTGGCTCCTGCAATCTGCCAGCCAGAAGCGGGGCAGCAGAGTTTTGTTGTCCAGGGAAAAGGGCCGTGGTTTGTGCTTGGGGGCCTGTGGCTGGGAGTGGCCGGCTGGCTCCTGAAAATCCACGATACGCTGGATGATTCCCAGGCCCAAGTGGCACCATTGACAAGTCGGACTGGTATGACAGTACAAAGTGGCTCCTGCAATCTACCAGCCAGAAGCGGGGCAGCGGAGTTTTTTTTCCAGGGAAAAGGGCCGTGGTTTGCGTTCGGGGGCCTGTGGCTGGGAGTGGCCGGCTGGCTCCAGAAAATCCACGATACGCAGGATGGTTCCCAGATGAAAGGTGGCAGCAGTGCCAAGTCGGGCTGGTTTGATAGTTCCAAGTGGCTCCTGCAATCTGCCATCCAGAAGATGGGCAGGTCAGTTTTACTTCCAGGGAAAAGGGCAGTAGAATGTGTTTGGGGGCCTGTGGCTGGGAGTGGCCGGCTGGCTCCTGAAAATCCACGATACGCAGGATGGTTCCCAGATGATAGGTGGTACCAGTGCCGAGTCGGGCTGGTTTGATAGAGGCAAGTGTCTCCTGCAATCTGCCAGCCAGAAATGGGCAGGTCAGTCTTACTTCCAGGGAAAAGGGCCGTAGTTTTTCTTTGTGGGCCTGTGGCTGGGAGTGGCCGGCTGGCTCCTGAAAATCCACGATACGCCGGATGGTTCCCAGATGAAAGGTGGTACCAGTGCCGAGTCGGGCTGGTATGATAGTACAAAGTGGCTCCTGCAATCTGCCAGCCAGAAGCGGGGTAGCTGAGTTTTTTTTCCAGGGAAAATGGCCGTTGTATGTGTTTGGGGGCCTGTGGCTGCGAGTGGCCGGCTGGCTCCTGAAAATCCACGATACGCAGGATGGTTCCCAGATAAAAGGTGGCACCAGTGCCGAGTCGGGCTGGTTTGATAGAGCCAAGTGGCTCCTGCAATCTGCCAGCCAGAAGCGGGGCGGGAGAGTTTTTTTTGCCAGGGAAAAGGGCCGTGGATTGCGTTTGGGGGCCTGTGGCTGGGAGTGGCCGGCTGGCTCCAGAAAATCCACGATACGCAGGATGGTTCCCAGATGAAAGGTGGCAGCAGTGCCAAGTCGGGCTGGTTTGATAGTTCCAAGTGGCTCCTGCAATCTGCCAGCCAGAAGCGGGGCGGGAGAGTTTTTTTTGCCAGGGAAAAGGGCCGTGGATTGCGTTTGGGGTCCTGTGGCTGGGAGTGGCCGGCTGGCTCCTGAAAATCCACGATACGCTGGATGATTCCCAGGCCCAAGTGGCACCATTGACAAGTAGGACTGGTATGAAAGTACAAAGTGGCTCCTGCAATCTTTCAGCCAGAAGCGGGGCAGCTGAGTTTTTTTTACAGGGAAAAAGGCCGTGGATTGCGTTCAGGGGCCGGTGGCTGGGAGTGGTTGGCTGGCTCCAGAAAATCCACGATACGCAGGATGGTTCCCAGATGAAATGTTGCACCAGTGCCAAGTCGGGCTGGTTTGATAGAGCCAAGTGTCTCATGCGTTCTGCCAGCCAGAAGCGGGGCGGGTGGGTTTTGTTTGCCAGGGAAAAGGGCCGTGGTTAATGTTCGGGGGCCTGTGGCTGGGAGTGGCCGGCTGGCACCTGAAAATCCACGATACGCAGGATGGTTCCCAGATGAAAGGTGGCAGGAGTGCCAAGTCAGTCTGGTTTGATAGAGCCAAGGGGCTCCTGCAATCTGCCAGCCAGAAGAGGGGCAGGTCAGTTTTACTTCCAGGGAAAAGGGCCGTAGTTTGTGTTCGGGGGCCAGTGGCTGGGAGTGGCCGGCTGGCTCCTGAAAATCCACGATACGCAGGATGGTTCCCAGACCCAAGGGGGCACCAGTGCCGAGTCGGGCATGTTTGATACAGCCAAGAGGCTCCTGCAATCTGCCAGCCAGAAGATGGGAAGGTCATATTTACTTCCAGGGAAAAGAGCGTGGTTTTTTTTTGGGGCCTGTGGATGGGAGTGGCTGGCTGGCTCCTGAAAATCCACGCCGCGCAGTATGGTTGCCAGACCCAAGGGGGCACCAGTGCCGAGTCAGGCTGGTTTGATTGAGGCAAGTGGCTCCTGCAATCTGCCAGCAAGGAGCGGGGCGGGTGAGTTTTGTTTGCCAGGGAAAATGGCCGTGGTTTGTGTTTGGGGGCCTGTGGCTGGGAGTGGCTGGCTGGCTCCTGAAAATCCACGATACGCAGGATGGTTCCCAGACCCAAAGGGGCACCAGTGCCGAGTTGGGCTGTCTTGATAGTGGCAAGTGGCTCCTGCAATCTGCCAGCCAGAAGCGGGGCAGCAGAGTTTTGTTGTCCAGGGAAAAGGGCCGTGGTTTGTGCTTGGGGGCCTGTGGCTGGGAGTGGCCGGCTGGCTCCTGAAAATCCACGATACGCTGGATGATTCCCAGGCCCAAGTGGCACCATTGACAAGTCGGACTGGTATGACAGTACAAAGTGGCTCCTGCAATCTACCAGCCAGAAGCGGGGCAGCGGAGTTTTTTTTCCAGGGAAAAGGGCCGTGGTTTGCGTTCGGGGGCCTGTGGCTGGGAGTGGCCGGCTGGCTCCAGAAAATCCACGATACGCAGGATGGTTCCCAGATGAAAGGTGGCAGCAGTGCCAAGTCGGGCTGGTTTGATAGTTCCAAGTGGCTCCTGCAATCTGCCATCCAGAAGATGGGCAGGTCAGTTTTACTTCCAGGGAAAAGGGCAGTAGAATGTGTTTGGGGGCCTGTGGCTGGGAGTGGCCGGCTGGCTCCTGAAAATCCACGATACGCAGGATGGTTCCCAGATGATAGGTGGTACCAGTGCCGAGTCGGGCTGGTTTGATAGAGGCAAGTGTCTCCTGCAATCTGCCAGCCAGAAATGGGCAGGTCAGTCTTACTTCCAGGGAAAAGGGCCGTAGTTTTTCTTTGGGGGCCTGTGGCTGGGAGTGGCCGGCTGGCTCCTGAAAATCCACGATACGCCGGATGGTTCCCAGATGAAAGGTGGTACCAGTGCCGAGTCGGGCTGGTTTGATAGAGGCAAGCGGCTCCTGCAATCTGCCAGCCAGAAGCGGGGCAGCTGAGTTTTTTTTCCAGGGAAAAGGGCCGTGGTTTGTGTTTGGGGGCCTGTGGCCTGGAGTGGCTGCCTGGCTCCTGAAAATTCACGATACGCAGGGTGGTTCCCAGATGAAAGTTGGCACCAGTGCCAAGTCGGGCTGGTATGATAGTACAAAGTGGCTCCTGCAATCTGCCAGCCAGAAGCGGGGTAGCTGAGTTTTTTTTCCAGGGAAAATGGCCGTTGTATGTGTTTGGGGGCCTGTGGCTGGGAGTGGCCGGCTGGCTCCTGAAAATCCACGATACGCAGGATGGTTCCCAGATAAAAGGTGGCACCAGTGCCGAGTCGGGCTGGTTTGATAGAGCCAAGTGGCTCCTGCAATCTGCCAGCCAGAAGCGGGGCGGGAGAGTTTTTTTTGCCAGGGAAAAGGGCCGTGGATTGCGTTTGGGGTCCTGTGGCTGGGAGTGGCCGGCTGGCTCCTGAAAATCCACGATACGCTGGATGATTCCCAGGCCCAAGTGGCACCATTGACAAGTAGGACTGGTATGAAAGTACAAAGTGGCTCCTGCAATCTACCAGCCAGAAGCGGGGCAGCTGAGTTTTTTTTCCCGGGAAAAAGGCCGTGGATTGCGTTCAGGGGCCGGTGGCTGGGAGTGGCCGGCTGGCTCCAGAAAATCCACGATACGCAGGATGGTTCCCAGATGAAATGTTGCACCAGTGCCAAGTCGGGCTGGTTTGATAGAGCCAAGTGTCTCATGCGTTCTGCCAGCCAGAAGCGGGGCGGGTGGGTTTTGTTTGCCAGGGAAAAGGGCCGTGGTTTGTGTTCGGGGGCCTGTGGCTGGGAGTGGCCGGCTGGTACCTGAAAATCCACGATACGCAGGATGGTTCCCTGACCCAAGGTGGCACCACTGCCAAGTCAGACTGGTATGATAGCACAAAGTGGCTCCTGCAATCTGCCATCCAGAAGATGGGCAGGTCAGTTTTACTTCCAGGGAAAAGGGCCGTAGTTTGTTTTTTGGAAGCCTGTGGCTGGGAGTGGCCGGCTGCCTCCTGAAAATCCACGATACGCAGGATGATTCCCAGACCCAAGGTGGCACCACTGCCAAGTCGGACTGGTAGGAGAGTACAAAGTGGCTCCTGCAATCTACCATAAAGAAGGGGGGCAGCTGAGTTTTTTTTCCAGGGAAAAGGGTCGTGGTATGTGTTTGGGGGCCTGTGGCTGGGAGTGGCCGGCTGGCTCCTGAAAATCCAGGATAAGCAGGATTGTTCCCAGATGAAAGGCTGCACCAGTGCCAAGTCGGGCTGGTTTGATAGAGCCAAGGGGCTCCTGCAATCTGCCAGCCAGAAGCGGGGCGGGTGAGTGTTGTTTGCCAGGGAAAAGGGCCGTGGTTTGTGTTTGAGGGCCTGTGGCTGGGAGTGGCCGGCTGGCTCCTGAAAATCCACGATACACTGGATGGTTCCCAGATGAAAGGTGGCACCAGTGCCAAGTCGGGCTGGTTTGATAGAGGCAAGTGGCTCCTGCAATCTGCCAGCCAGAAGATGGGCAGGTCAGTTTTACTTCCATGGAAAAGGGCCGTAGTTTGTTTACGGGGGCCTTTGGCTGGGAGTGGCCGGCTGGCTCCTGAAAATCCACGATACGCAGGATGATTCCCAGATGAAAGGTGGCAGGAGTGCCAAGTCGGGCTGGTTTGATAGAGGCAAGTGGCTCCTGCAATCTGCCAGCCAGAAGATGGGCAGGTCAGTTTTACTTCCATGGAAAAGGGCCGTAGTTTGTTTACGGGGGCCTTTGGCTGGGAGTGGCCGGCTGGCTCCTGAAAATTCACGATACGCAGGATGGTTCCCAGATGAAAGGTGGCAGCAGTGCCAAGTCGGACTGGTATGATAGTGTAACGTGGCTCCTACCATCTACCATCCAGAAGCGGGGCAGCTGAGTTTTTTTTCTTGGGAAAAGTGCCATTGTATGTGTTTGGGGGCCTGTGGCTGGGCGTGGCCGGCTGGCTCCTGAAAATCCACGATACGCAGGATGGTTCCCAGACCCAAGGGGGCACCAGTGCCGAGTCGGGCATGTTTGATACAGCCAAGAGGCTCCTGCAATCTGCCAGCCAGAAGATGGGAAGGTCATATTTACTTCCAGGGAAAAGAGCGTGGTTTTTTTTTGGGGCCTGTGGATGGGAGTGGCTGGCTGGCTCCTGAAAATCCACGATACGCAGGATGGTTCCCAGATGATAGGTGGTACCAGTGCCGAGTCGGGCTGGTTTGATAGAGGCAAGTGTCTCCTGCAATCTGCCAGCCAGAAATGGGCAGGTCAGTCTTACTTCCAGGGAAAAGGGCCGTAGTTTTTCTTTGGGGGCCTGTGGCTGGGAGTGGCCGGCTGGCTCCTGAAAATCCACGATACGCCGGATGGTTCCCAGATGAAAGGTGGTACCAGTGCCGAGTCGGGCTGGTATGATAGTACAAAGTGGCTCCTGCAATCTGCCAGCCAGAAGCGGGGTAGCTGAGTTTTTTTTCCTGGGAAAATGGCCGTTGTATGTGTTTGGGGGCCTGTGGCTGGGAGTGGCCGGCTGGCTCCTGAAAATCCACGATACGCAGGATGGTTCCCAGATAAAAGGTGGCACCAGTGCCGAGTCGGGCTGGTTTGATAGAGCCAAGTGGCTCCTGCAATCTGCCAGCCAGAAGCGGGGCGGGACAGTTTTTTTTGCCAGGGAAAAGGGCCGTAGATTGCGTTTGGGGGCCTGTGGCTGGGAGTGGCCGGCTGGCTCCAGAAAATCCACGATACGCAGGATGGTTCCCAGATGAAAGGTGGCAGCAGTGCCAAGTCGGGCTGGTTTGATAGTTCCAAGTGGCTCCTGCAATCTGCCAGCCAGAAGCGGGGCGGGAGAGTTTTTTTTGCCAGGGAAAAGGGCCGTGGATTGCGTTTGGGGTCCTGTGGCTGGGAGTGGCCGGCTGGCTCCTGAAAATCCACGATACGCTGGATGATTCCCAGGCCCAAGTGGCACCATTGACAAGTAGGACTGGTATGAAAGTACAAAGTGGCTCCTGCAATCTACCAGCCAGAAGCGGGGCAGCTGAGTTTTTTTTACAGGGAAAAAGGCCGTGGATTGCGTTCAGGGGCCGGTGGCTGGGAGTGGCCGGCTGGCTCCAGAAAATCCACGATACGCAGGATGGTTCCCAGATGAAATGTTGCACCAGTGCCAAGTCGGGCTGGTTTGATAGAGCCAAGTGTCTCATGCGTTCTGCCAGCCAGAAGCGGGGCGGGTGGGTTTTGTTTGCCAGGGAAAAGGGCCGTGGTTTGTGTTCGGGGGCCTGTGGCTGGGAGTGGCCGGCTGGTACCTGAAAATCCACGATACGCAGGATGGTTCCCTGACCCAAGGTGGCACCACTGCCAAGTCAGACTGGTATGATAGCACAAAGTGGCTCCTGCAATCTGCCATCCAGAAGATGGGCAGGTCAGTTTTACTTCCAGGGAAAAGGGCCGTAGTTTGTTTTTTGGAAGCCTGTGGCTGGGAGTGGCCGGCTGCCTCCTGAAAATCCACGATACGCAGGATGATTCCCAGACCCAAGGTGGCACCACTGCCAAGTCGGACTGGTAGGAGAGTACAAAGTGGCTCCTGCAATCTACCATAAAGAAGGGGGGCAGCTGAGTTTTTTTTCCAGGGAAAAGGGTCGTGGTATGTGTTTGGGGGCCTGTGGCTGGGAGTGGCCGGCTGGCTCCTGAAAATCCAGGATAAGCAGGATTGTTCCCAGATGAAAGGCTGCACCAGTGCCAAGTCGGGCTGGTTTGATAGAGCCAAGGGGCTCCTGCAATCTGCCAGCCAGAAGCGGGGCGGGTGAGTGTTGTTTGCCAGGGAAAAGGGCCGTGGTTTGTGTTTGAGGGCCTGTGGCTGGGAGTGGCCGGCTGGCTCCTGAAAATCCACGATACACTGGATGGTTCCCAGATGAAAGGTGGCACCAGTGCCAAGTCGGGCTGGTTTGATAGAGGCAAGTGGCTCCTGCAATCTGCCAGCCAGAAGATGGGCAGGTCAGTTTTACTTCCATGGAAAAGGGCCGTAGTTTGTTTACGGGGGCCTTTGGCTGGGAGTGGCCGGCTGGCTCCTGAAAATCCACGATACGCAGGATGATTCCCAGATGAAAGGTGGCAGGAGTGCCAAGTCGGGCTGGTTTGATAGAGGCAAGTGGCTCCTGCAATCTGCCAGCCAGAAGATGGGCAGGTCAGTTTTACTTCCATGGAAAAGGGCCGTAGTTTGTTTACGGGGGCCTTTGGCTGGGAGTGGCCGGCTGGCTCCTGAAAATTCACGATACGCAGGATGGTTCCCAGATGAAAGGTGGCAGCAGTGCCAAGTCGGACTGGTATGATAGTGTAACGTGGCTCCTACCATCTACCATCCAGAAGCGGGGCAGCTGAGTTTTTTTTCTTGGGAAAAGTGCCATTGTATGTGTTTGGGGGCCTGTGGCTGGGAGTGGCCGGCTGGCTCCTGAAAATCCACGATACGCAGGATGGTTCCCAGACCCAAGGGGGCACCAGTGCCGAGTCGGGCATGTTTGATACAGCCAAGAGGCTCCTGCAATCTGCCAGCCAGAAGATGGGAAGGTCATATTTACTTCCAGGGAAAAGAGCGTGGTTTTTTTTTGGGGCCTGTGGATGGGAGTGGCTGGCTGGCTCCTGAAAATCCACGCCGCGCAGTATGGTTACCAGACCCAAGGGGGCACCAGTGCCGAGTCGGGCTGGTTTGATTGAGGCAAGTGGCTCCTGCAATCTGCCAGCAAGGAGCGGGGCGGGTGAGTTTTGTTTGCCAGGGAAAATGGCCGTGGTTTGTGTTTGGGGGCCTGTGGCTGGGAGTGGCTGGCTGGCTCCTGAAAATCCACGATACGCAGGATGGTTCCCAGACCCAAAGGGGCACCAGTGCCGAGTTGGGCTGTCTTGATAGTGGCAAGTGGCTCCTGCAATCTGCCAGCCAGAAGCGGGGCAGCAGAGTTTTGTTGTCCAGGGAAAAGGGCCGTGGTTTGTGCTTGGGGGCCTGTGGCTGGGAGTGGCCGGCTGGCTCCTGAAAATCCACGATACGCTGGATGATTCCCAGGCCCAAGTGGCACCATTGACAAGTCGGACTGGTATGACAGTACAAAGTGGCTCCTGCAATCTACCAGCCAGAAGCGGGGCAGCGGAGTTTTTTTTCCAGGGAAAAGGGCCGTGGTTTGCGTTCGGGGGCCTGTGGCTGGGAGTGGCCGGCTGGCTCCAGAAAATCCACGATACGCAGGATGGTTCCCAGATGAAAGGTGGCAGCAGTGCCAAGTCGGGCTGGTTTGATAGTTCCAAGTGGCTCCTGCAATCTGCCATCCAGAAGATGGGCAGGTCAGTTTTACTTCCAGGGAAAAGGGCAGTAGAATGTGTTTGGGGGCCTGTGGCTGGGAGTGGCCGGCTGGCTCCTGAAAATCCACGATACGCAGGATGGTTCCCAGATGATAGGTGGTACCAGTGCCGAGTCGGGCTGGTTTGATAGAGGCAAGTGTCTCCTGCAATCTGCCAGCCAGAAATGGGCAGGTCAGTCTTACTTCCAGGGAAAAGGGCCGTAGTTTTTCTTTGTGGGCCTGTGGCTGGGAGTGGCCGGCTGGCTCCTGAAAATCCACGATACGCCGGATGGTTCCCAGATGAAAGGTGGTACCAGTGCCGAGTCGGGCTGGTATGATAGTACAAAGTGGCTCCTGCAATCTGCCAGCCAGAAGCGGGGTAGCTGAGTTTTTTTTCCAGGGAAAATGGCCGTTGTATGTGTTTGGGGGCCTGTGGCTGCGAGTGGCCGGCTGGCTCCTGAAAATCCACGATACGCAGGATGGTTCCCAGATAAAAGGTGGCACCAGTGCCGAGTCGGGCTGGTTTGATAGAGCCAAGTGGCTCCTGCAATCTGCCAGCCAGAAGCGGGGCGGGAGAGTTTTTTTTGCCAGGGAAAAGGGCCGTGGATTGCGTTTGGGGGCCTGTGGCTGGGAGTGGCCGGCTGGCTCCAGAAAATCCACGATACGCAGGATGGTTCCCAGATGAAAGGTGGCAGCAGTGCCAAGTCGGGCTGGTTTGATAGTTCCAAGTGGCTCCTGCAATCTGCCAGCCAGAAGCGGGGCGGGAGAGTTTTTTTTGCCAGGGAAAAGGGCCGTGGATTGCGTTTGGGGTCCTGTGGCTGGGAGTGGCCGGCTGGCTCCTGAAAATCCACGATACGCTGGATGATTCCCAGGCCCAAGTGGCACCATTGACAAGTAGGACTGGTATGAAAGTACAAAGTGGCTCCTGCAATCTTTCAGCCAGAAGCGGGGCAGCTGAGTTTTTTTTACAGGGAAAAAGGCCGTGGATTGCGTTCAGGGGCCGGTGGCTGGGAGTGGTTGGCTGGCTCCAGAAAATCCACGATACGCAGGATGGTTCCCAGATGAAATGTTGCACCAGTGCCAAGTCGGGCTGGTTTGATAGAGCCAAGTGTCTCATGCGTTCTGCCAGCCAGAAGCGGGGCGGGTGGGTTTTGTTTGCCAGGGAAAAGGGCCGTGGTTAATGTTCGGGGGCCTGTGGCTGGGAGTGGCCGGCTGGCACCTGAAAATCCACGATACGCAGGATGGTTCCCAGATGAAAGGTGGCAGGAGTGCCAAGTCAGTCTGGTTTGATAGAGCCAAGGGGCTCCTGCAATCTGCCAGCCAGAAGAGGGGCAGGTCAGTTTTACTTCCAGGGAAAAGGGCCGTAGTTTGTGTTCGGGGGCCAGTGGCTGGGAGTGGCCGGCTGGCTCCTGAAAATCCACGATACGCAGGATGATTCCCTGACCCAAGGTGGCACCACTGCCAAGTCAGACTGGTATGATAGCACAAAGTGGCTCCTGCAATCTGCCATCCAGAAGATGGGCAGGTCAGTTTTACTTCCAGGGAAAAGGGCCGTAGTTTGTTTTTTGGAAGCCTGTGGCTGGGAGTGGCCGGCTGCCTCCTGAAAATCCACGATACGCAGGATGATTCCCAGACCCAAGGTGGCACCACTGCCAAGTCGGACTGGTAGGAGAGTACAAAGTGGCTCCTGCAATCTACCATAAAGAAGGGGGGCAGCTGAGTTTTTTTTCCAGGGAAAAGGGTCGTGGTATGTGTTTGGGGGCCTGTGGCTGGGAGTGGCCGGCTGGCTCCTGAAAATCCAGGATAAGCAGGATTGTTCCCAGATGAAAGGCTGCACCAGTGCCAAGTCGGGCTGGTTTGATAGAGCCAAGGGGCTCCTGCAATCTGCCAGCCAGAAGCGGGGCGGGTGAGTGTTGTTTGCCAGGGAAAAGGGCCGTGGTTTGTGTTTGAGGGCCTGTGGCTGGGAGTGGACGGCTGGCTCCTGAAAATCCACGATACGCGGGATGGTTCCCAGATGAAAGGTGGCACCAGTGCCAAGTCGGGCTGGTTTGATAGAGGCAAGTGGCTCCTGCAATCTGCCAGCCAGAAGATGGGCAGGTCAGTTTTACTTCCATGGAAAAGGGCCGTAGTTTGTTTACGGGGGCCTTTGGCTGGGAGTGGCCGGCTGGCTCCTGAAAATCCACGATACGCAGGATGATTCCCAGATGAAAGGTGGCACCAGTGCCAAGTCGGGCTGGTTTGATAGAGGCAAGTGGCTCCTGCAATCTGCCAGCCAGAAGATGGGCAGGTCAGTTTTACTTCCATGGAAAAGGGCCGTAGTTTGTTTACGGGGGCCTTTGGCTGGGAGTGGCCGGCTGGCTCCTGAAAATTCACGATACGCAGGATGGTTCCCAGATGAAAGGTGGAACCAGTGCCAAGTCGGACTGGTATGATAGTATAACGTGGCTCCTACCATCTACCATCCAGAAGCGGGGCAGCTGAGTTTTTTTTCTTGGGAAAAGTGCCATTGTATGTGTTTGGGGGCCTGTGGCTGGGAGTGGCCGGCTGGCTCCTGAAAATCCACGATACGCAGGATGGTTCCCAGACCCATGGGGGCACCAGTGCCGAGTCGGGCTGGTTTGATTGAGGCAAGTGGCTCCTGCAATCTGCCAGCAAGGAGCGAGGCGGGTGAGTTTTGTTTGCCAGGGAAAATGGCCGTGGTTTGTGTTTGGGGGCCTGTGGCTGGGAGTGGCTGGCTGGCTCCTGAAAATCCACGATACGCAGGATGGTTCCCAGACCCAAAGGGGCACCAGTGCCGAGTTGGGCTGTCTTGATAGTGGCAAGTGGCTCCTGCAATCTGCCAGCCAGAAGCGGGGCAGCAGAGTTTTGTTTGCCAGGGAAAAGGGCCGTGGTTTGTGCTTGGGGGCCTGTGGCTGGGAGTGGCCGGCTGGCTCCTGAAAATCCACGATACGCTGGATGATTCCCAGGCCCAAGTGGCACCATTGACAAGTCGCACTGGTATGACAGTACAAAGTGGCTCCTGCAATCTACCAGCCAGAAGCGGGGCAGCGGAGTTTTTTTTCCAGGGAAAAGGGCCGTGGTTTGCGTTCGGGGGCCTGTGGCTGGGAGTGGCCGGCTGGCTCCAGAAAATCCACGATACGCAGGATGGTTCCCAGATGAAAGGTGGCAGCAGTGCCAAGTCGGGCTGGTTTGATAGTTCCAAGTGGCTCCTGCAATCTGCCATCCAGAAGATGGGCAGGTCAGTTTTACTTCCAGGGAAAAGGGCAGTAGAATGTGTTTGGGGGCCTGTGGCTGGGAGTGGCCGGCTGGCTCCTGAAAATCCACGATACGCAGGACGGTTCCCAGATGATAGGTGGTACCAGTGCCGAGTCGGGCTGGTTTGATAGAAGCAAGTGGCTCCTGCAATCTGCCAGCCAGAAGCGGGGCAGCTGAGTTTTTTTCCAGGGAAAAGGGCCGTTGTATGTGTTCGGGGGCCTGTGGCTGGGAGTGGCCGGCTGGCTCCTGAAAATCCACGATACGCAGGATGGTTCCCGTATGAAAGGTGGCAGCAGTGCCAAGTCGGGCTGGTTTGATAGAGCCAAGTGGCTCCTGCAATCTGCCAGCCAGAAGCGGGGCGGGAGAGTTTTTTTTGCCAGGGAAAAGGGCCGTGGATTGCGTTTGGGGTCCTGTGGCTGGGAGTGGCCGGCTGGCTCCTGAAAATCCATGATACGCTGGATGATTCCCAGGCCCAAGTGGCACCATTGACAAGTAGGACTGGTATGAAAGTACAAAGTGGCTCCTGCAATCTACCAGCCAGAAGCGGGGCAGCTGAGTTTTTTTTCCCGGGAAAAAGGCCGTGGATTGCGTTCAGGGGCCGGTGGCTGGGAGTGGCCGGCTGGCTCCAGAAAATCCACGATACGCAGGATGGTTCCCAGATGAAATGTTGCACCAGTGCCAAGTCGGGCTGGTTTGATAGAGCCAAGTGTCTCATGCGTTCTGCCAGCCAGAAGCGGGGCGGGTGGGTTTTGTTTGCCAGGGAAAAGGGCCGTAGTTTGTGTTCGGGGGCCAGTGGCTGGGAGTGGCCGGCTGGCTCCTGAAAATCCACGATACGCAGAATGATTCCCTGACCCAAGGTGGCACCACTGCCAAGTCAGACTGGTATGATAGCACAAAGTGGCTCCTGCAATCTGCCATCCAGAAGATGGGCAGGTCAGTTTTACTTCCAGGGAAAAGGGCCGTAGTTTGTTTTTTGGAAGCCTGTGGCTGGGAGTGGCCGGCTGCCTCCTGAAAATCCACGATACGCAGGATGATTCCCAGACCCAAGGTGGCACCACTGCCAAGTCGGACTGGTAGGAGAGTACAAAGTGGCTCCTGCAATCTACCATAAAGAAGGGGGGCAGCTGAGTTTTTTTTCCAGGGAAAAGGGTCGTGGTATGTGTTTGGGGGCCTGTGGCTGGGAGTGGCCGGCTGGCTCCTGAAAATCCACGATACGCAGGATTGTTCCCAAATGAAAGGCTGCACCAGTGCCAAGTCGGGCTGGTTTGATAGAGCCAAGGGGCTCCTGCAATCTGCCAGCCAGAAGCGGGGCGGGTGAGTGTTGTTTGCCAGGGAAAAGGGCCGTGGTTTGTGTTTGAGGGCCTGTGGCTGGGAGTGGCCGGCTGGCTCCTGAACATCCAGGATACGCAGGATTGTTCCCAGATGAAAGGCTGCACCAGTGCCAAGTCGAACTGGTTTGATAGAGCCAAGGGGCTCCTGCAATCTGCCAGCCAGAAGCGGGGCGGGTGAGTGTTGTTTGCCAGGGAAAAGGGCCGTGGTTTGTGTTTGAGGGCCTGTGGCTGGGAGTGGCCGGCTGGCTCCTGAAAATCCACGATACGCAGGATGGTTCCCAGATGAAAGGCGGCACCAGTGCCAAGTCGGGCTGGTTTGATAGAGGCAAGTGTCTCCTGAAATCTGCCAGCCAGAAGCGGGGCGGGTGAGTTTTGTTTGCCAGGGAAAAGGGCCGTAGGTTTTTTTTGCGGGGCTGTGGCTGGGAGTGGCCTGCTGGCTCCTGAAAATCCACGTTACGCAGGATGATTCCAGGATGGAAGGTGGCACCAGTGCCAAGTCGGGCTGGTTTGATAGAGGCAAGTGGCTCCTGCAATCTGCCAGCCAGAAGATGGGCAGGTCAGTTTTACTTCCATGGAAAAGGGCCGTAGTTTGTTTACGGGGGCCTTTGGCTGGGAGTGGCCGGCTGGCTCCTGAAAATCCACGATACGCAGGATGGTTCCCAGATGAAAGGTGGAACCAGTGCCAAGTCGGACTGGTATGATAGTATAATGTGGCTCCTACCATCTACCATCCAGAAGCGGGGCAGCTGAGTTTTTTTTCTTGGGAAAAGTGCCATTGTATGTGTTTGGGGGCCTGTGGCTGGGAGTGGCCGGCTGGCTCCTGAAAATCCACGATACGCAGGATGGTTCCCAGACCCAAGGGGGCACCAGTGCCGAGTCGGGCATGTTTGATACAGCCAAGAGGCTCCTGCAATCTGCCAGCCAGAAGATGGGAAGGTCATATTTGCTTCCAGGGAAAAGAGCGTGGTTTTTTTTT
Organism: Zonotrichia albicollis; assembly: GCF_047830755.1. Lineage (NCBI taxonomy): Eukaryota > Metazoa > Chordata > Aves > Passeriformes > Passerellidae > Zonotrichia > Zonotrichia albicollis. The sequence continues at coordinate 27,060,166 of NC_133859.1, forward strand.
GGGGCCTGTGGATGGGAGTGGCTGGCTGGCTCCTGAAAATCCACGCCGCGCAGTATGGTTGCCAGACCCAAGGGGGCACCAGTGCCGAGTCGTGCTGGTTTGATTGAGGCAAGTGGCTCTTGCAATCTGCCAGCAAGGAGCGGGGCGGGTGAGTTTTGTTTGCCAGGGAAAATGGCCGTGGTTTGTGTTTGGGGGCCTGTGGCTGGGAGTGGCTGGCTGGCTCCTGAAAATCCACGATACGCAGGATGGTTCCCAGACCCAAAGGGGCACCAGTGCCGAGTTGGGCTGTCTTGATAGTGGCAAGTGGCTCCTGCAATCTGCCAGCCAGAAGCGGGGCAGCAGAGTTTTGTTGTCCAGGGAAAAGGGCCGTGGTTTGTGCTTGGGGGCCTGTGGCTGGGAGTGGCCGGCTGGCTCCTGAAAATCCACGATACGCTGGATGATTCCCAGGCCCAAGTGGCACCATTGACAAGTCGGACTGGTATGACAGTACAAAGTGGCTCCTGCAATCTACCAGCCAGAAGCGGGGAAGCGGAGTTTTTTTCCCAGGGAAAAGGGCCGTGGTTTGCGTTCGGGGGCCTGTGGCTGGGAGTGGCCGGCTGGCTCCAGAAAATCCACGATACGCAGGATGGTTCCCAGATGAAAGGTGGCAGCAGTGCCAAGTCGGGCTGGTTTGATAGTTCCAAGTGGCTCCTGCAATCTGCCATCCAGAAGATGGGCAGGTCAGTTTTACTTCCAGGGAAAAGGGCCGTGGTTTGTGTTTGGGGTCCTGTGGCTGGGAGTGGCCGGCTGGCTCCTGAAAATCCACGATACGCAGGATGGTTCCCAGATGATAGGTGGTACCAGTGCCGAGTCGGGCTGGTTTGATAGAAGCAAGTGGCTCCTGCAATCTGCCAGCCAGAAGCGGGGCAGCTGAGTTTTTTTTTAGGGAAAAGGGCCGTTGTATGTGTTCGGGGGCCGGTGGCTGGGAGTGGCCGGCTGGCTCCAGAAAATCCACGATACGCAGGATGGTTCCCAGATGAAATGTTGCACCAGTGCCAAGTCGGGCTGGTTTGATAGAGCCAAGTGTCTCATGCATTCTGCCAGCCGTAAGCGGGGCGGGTGGGTTTTGTTTGCCAGGGAAAAGGGCCGTGGTTTGTGTTCGGGGGCCTGTGGCTGGGAGTGGCCGGCTGGCACCTGAAAATCCACGATACGCAGGATGGTTCCCAGATGAAAGGTGGCAGGAGTGCCAAGTCAGTCTGGTTTGATAGAGCCAAGGGGCTCCTGCAATCTGCCAGCCAGAAGATGGGCAGGTCAGTTTTACTTCCAGGGAAAAGGGCCGTAGTTTGTTTTTTGGAAGCCTGTGGCTGGGAGTGGCCGGCTGCCTCCTGAAAATCCACGATACGCAGGATGATTCCCAGACCCAAGGTGGCACCACTGCCAAGTCGGACTGGTAGGAGAGTACAAAGTGGCTCCTGCAATCTACCATAAAGAAGGGGGGAAGCTGAGTTTTTTTTCCAGGGAAAAGGGTCGTGGTATGTGTTTGGGGGCCTGTGGCTGGGAGTGGCCGGCTGGCTCCTGAAAATCCACGATACGCAGGATTGTTCCCAAATGAAAGGCTGCACCAGTGCCAAGTCGGGCTGGTTTGATAGAGCCATGGGCTCCTGCAATCTGCCAGCCAGAAGCGGGGCGGGTGAGTGTTGTTTGCCAGGGAAAAGGGCCGTGGTTTGTGTTTGAGGGCCTGTGGCTGGCAGTGGCCGGCTGGCTCCTGAAAATCCACGATACGCAGGATGGTTCCCAGATGAAAGGCGGCACCAGTGCCAAGTCGGGCTGGTTTGATAGAGGCAAGCGTCTCCTGAAATCTGCCAGCCAGAAGCGGGGCGAGTGAGTTGTGTTTGCCAGGGAAAAGGGCCGTAGGTTTTTTTTGCGGGGCTGTGGCTGGGAGTGGCCTGCTGGCTCCTGAAAATCCACGATACGCAGGATGATTCCCAGATGAAAGGTGGCACCAGTGCCAAGTCGGGCTGGTTTGATAGAGGCAAGTGGCTCCTGAAATCTGCCAGCCAGAAGATGGGCAGGTCAGTTTTACTTCCATGGAAAAGGGCCGTAGTTTGTTTACGGGGGCCTTTGGCTGGGAGTGGCCGGCTGGCTCCTGAAAATCCACGATACGCTGGATGATTCCCAGGCCCAAGTGGCACCATTGACGAGTAGGACTGGTATGAAAGTACAAAGTGGCTCCTGCAATCTACCATAAAGAAGGGGGGCAGCTGAGTTTTTTTTCCAGGGAAAAAGGCCGTGGATTGCGTTCAGGGGCCGGTGGCTGGGAGTGGCCGGCTGGCTCCAAAAAATCCACGATACGCAGGATGGTTCCCAGATGAAAGGTGGAACCAGTGCCAAGTCGGACTGGTATGATAGTATAATGTGGCTCCTACCATCTACCATCCAGAAGCGGGGCAGCTGAGTTTTTTTTCTTGGGAAAAGTGCCATTGTATGTGTTTGGGGGCCTGTGGCTGGGAGTGGCCGGCTGGCTCCTGAAAATCCACGATACGCAGGATGGTTCCCAGACCCAAGGGGGCACCAGTGCCGAGTCGGGCATGTTTGATACAGCCAAGAGGCTCCTGCAATCTGCCAGCCAGAAGATGGGAAGGTCATATTTGCTTCCAGGGAAAAGAGCGTGGTTTTTTTTTGGGGCCTGTGGATGGGAGTGGCTGGCTGGCTCCTGAAAATCCACGCCGCGCAGTATGGTTGCCAGACCCAAGGGGGCACCAGTGCCGAGTCGGGCTGGTTTGATTGAGGCAAGTGGCTCCTGCAATCTGCCAGCAAGAAGCGGGGCGGGTGAGTTTTGTTTGCCAGGGAAAATGGCCGTGGTTTGTGTTTGGGGGCCTGTGGCTGGGAGTGGCTGGCTGGCTCCTGAAAATCCACGATACGCAGGATGGTTCCCAGACCCAAAGGGGCACCAGTGCCGAGTTGGGCTGTCTTGATAGTGGCAAGTGGCTCCTGCAATCTGCCAGCCAGAAGCGGGGCAGCAGAGTTTTGTTGTCCAGGGAAAAGGGCCGTGGTTTGTGCTTGGGGGCCTGTGGCTGGGAGTGGCCGGCTGGCTCCTGAAAATCCACGATACGCTGGATGATTCCCAGGCCCAAGTGGCAATATTGACAAGTCGGACTGGTATGACAGTACAAAGTGGCTCCTGCAATCTACCAGCCAGAAGCGGGGCAGCGGAGTTTTTTTTCCAGGGAAAAGGGCCGTGGTTTGCGTTCGGGGGCCTGTGGCTGGGAGTGGCCGGCTGGCTCCAGAAAATCCACGATACGCAGGATGGTTCCCAGATGAAAGGTGGCAGCAGTGCCAAGTCGGGCTGGTTTGATAGTTCCAAGTGGCTCCTGCAATCTGCCATCCAGAAGATGGGCAGGTCAGTTTTACTTCCAGGGAAAAGGGCAGTAGAATGTGTTTGGGGGCCTGTGGCTGGGAGTGGCCGGCTGGCTCCTGAAAATCCACGATACGCAGGATGGTTCCCAGATGATAGGTGGTACCAGTGCCGAGTCGGGCTGGTTTGATAGAAGCAAGTGGCTCCTGCAATCTGCCAGCCAGAAGCGGGGCAGCTGAGTTTTTTTCCAGGGAAAAGGGCCGTAGTTTGTTTTTTGGAAGCCTGTGGCTGGGAGTGGCCGGCTGCCTCCTGAAAATCCACGATACGCAGGATGATTCCCAGACCCAAGGTGGCACCACTGCCAAGTCGGACTGGTAGGAGAGTACAAAGTGGCTCCTGCAATCTACCATAAAGAAGGGGGGCAGCTGAGTTTTTTTTCCAGGGAAAAGGGTCGTGGTATGTGTTTGGGGGCCTGTGGCTGGGAGTGGCCGGCTGGCTCCTGAAAATCCACGATACGCAGGATTGTTCCCAAATGAAAGGCTGCACCAGTGCCAAGTCGGGCTGGTTTGATAGAGCCAAGGGGCTCCTGCAATCTGCCAGCCAGAAGCGGGGCGGGTGAGTGTTGTTTGCCAGGGAAAAGGGCCGTAGGTTTTTTTTGCGGGGCTGTGGCTGGTAGTGGCCTGCTGGCTCCTGAAAATCCACGATACGCAGGATGATTCCCAGATGAAAGGTGGCACCAGTGCCAAGTCGGGCTGGTTTGATAGAGGCAAGTGGCTCCTGCAATCTGCCAGCCAGAAGATGGGCAGGTCAGTTTTACTTCCATGGAAAAGGGCCGTAGTTTGTGTTCGGGGGCCTTTGGCTGGGAGTGGCCGGCTGGCTCCTGAAAATCCACGATACGCTGGATGATTCCCAGGCCCAAGTGGCACCATTGACAAGTAGGACTGGTATGAAAGTACAAAGTGGCTCCTGCAATCTACCAGCCAGAAGCGGGGCAGCTGAGGTTTTTTTCCAGGGAAAAAGGCCGTGGATTGCGTTCAGGGGCCGGTGGCTGGGAGTGGCCGGCTGGCTCCAAAAAATCCACGATACGCAGGATGGTTCCCAGATGAAAGGTGGAACCAGTGGCAAGTCGGACTGGTATGATAGTGTAACGTGGCTCCTACCATCTACCATCCAGAAGCGGGGCAGCTGAGTTTTTTTTCTTGGGAAAAGTGCCATTGTATGTGTTTGGGGGCCTGTGGCTGGGAGTGGCCGGCTGGCTCCTGAAAATCCACGATACGCAGGATGGTTCCCAGACCCAAGGGGGCACCAGTGCCGAGTCGGGCATGTTTGATACAGCCAAGAGGCTCCTGCAATCTGCCAGCCAGAAGATGGGAAGGTCATATTTGCTTCCAGGGAAAAGAGCGTGGTTTTTTTTTGGGGCCTGTGGATGGGAGTGGCTGGCTGGCTCCTGAAAATCCACGCCGCGCAGTATGGTTGCCAGACCCAAGGGGGCACCAGTGCCGAGTCGGGCTGGTTTGATTGAGGCAAGTGGCTCCTGCAATCTGCCAGCAAGAAGCGGGGCGGGTGAGTTTTGTTTGCCAGGGAAAATGGCCGTGGTTTGTGTTTGGGGGCCTGTGGCTGGGAGTGGCTGGCTGGCTCCTGAAAATCCACGATACGCAGGATGGTTCCCAGACCCAAAGGGGCACCAGTGCCGAGTTGGGCTGTCTTGATAGTGGCAAGTGGCTCCTGCAATCTGCCAGCCAGAAGCGGGGCAGCAGAGTTTTGTTGTCCAGGGAAAAGGGCCGTGGTTTGTGCTTGGGGGCCTGTGGCTGGGAGTGGCCGGCTGGCTCCTGAAAATCCACGATACGCTGGATGATTCCCAGGCCCAAGTGGCAATATTGACAAGTCGGACTGGTATGACAGTACAAAGTGGCTCCTGCAATCTACCAGCCAGAAGCGGGGCAGCGGAGTTTTTTTTCCAGGGAAAAGGGCCGTGGTTTGCGTTCGGGGGCCTGTGGCTGGGAGTGGCCGGCTGGCTCCAGAAAATCCACGATACGCAGGATGGTTCCCAGATGAAAGGTGGCAGCAGTGCCAAGTCGGGCTGGTTTGATAGTTCCAAGTGGCTCCTGCAATCTGCCATCCAGAAGATGGGCAGGACAGTTTTACTTCCAGGGAAAAGGGCAGTGGTTTGCGTTCGGGGGCCTGTGGCTGGGAGTGGCCGGCTGGCTCCTGAAAATCCACGATACGCAGGATGGTTCCCAGATGATAGGTGGTACCAGTGCCGAGTCGGGCTGGTTTGATAGAAGCAAGTGGCTCCTGCAATCTGCCAGCCAGAAGCGGGGCAGCTGAGTTTTTTTCCAGGGAAAAGGGCCGTTGTATGTGTTCGGGGGCCTGTGGCTGGGAGTGGCCGGCTGGCTCCTGAAAATCCACGATACGCAGGATGGTTCCCGTATGAAAGGTGGCAGCAGTGCCAAGTCGGGCTGGTTTGATAGAGCCAAGTGGCTCCTGCAATCTGCCAGCCAGAAGCGGGGCGGGAGAGTTTTTTTTGCCAGGGAAAAGGGCCGTGGTTTGTGTTTGGGGTCCTGTGGCTGGGAGTGGCCGGCTGGCTCCTGAAAATCCACGATACGCTGGATGATTCCCAGGCCCAAGTGGCACCATTGACAAGTAGGACTGGTATGAAAGTACAAAGTGGCTCCTGCAATCTACAAGCCAGAAGCGGGGCAGCTGAGTTTTTTTTCCAGGGAAAAAGGCCGTGGATTGCGTTCAGGGGCCGGTGGCTGGGAGTGGCCGGCTGGCTCCAGAAAATCCACGATAAGTAAGGATGGTTCCCAGATGAAATGTTGCACCAGTGCCAAGTCGGGCTGGTTTGATAGAGCCAAGTGTCTCATGCATTCTGCCAGCCAGTAGCGGGGCGGGTGGGTTTTGTTTGCCAGGGAAAAGGGCCGTGGTTTGTGTTCGGGGGCCTGTGGCTGGGAGTGGCCGGCTGGCACCTGAAAATCCATGATACGCAGGATGGTTCCCAGATGAAATGTTGCACCAGTGCCAAGTCGGGCTGGTTTGATAGAGCCAAGTGTCTCATGCATTCTGCCAGCCAGTAGCGGGGCGGGTGGGTTTTGTTTGCCAGGGAAAAGGGCCGTGGTTTGTGTTCGGGGGCCTGTGGCTGGGAGTGGCCGGCTGGCACCTGAAAATCCATGATACGCAGGATGGTTCCCAGATGAAAGGTGGCCGGAGTGCCAAGTCAGTCTGGTTTGATAGAGCCAAGGGGCTCCTGCAATCTGCCAGCCAGAAGATGGGCAGGTCAGTTTTACTTCCAGGGAAAAGGGCCGTAGTTTGTTTTTTGGAAGCCTGTGGCTGGGAGTGGCCGGCTGCCTCCTGAAAATCCACGATACGCAGGATGATTCCCAGACCCAAGGTGGCACCACTGCCAAGTCGGACTGGTAGGAGAGTACAAAGTGGCTCCTGCAATCTACCATAAAGAAGGGGGGCAGCTGAGTTTTTTTTCCAGGGAAAAGGGTCGTGGTATGTGTTTGGGGGCCTGTGGCTGGGAGTGGCCGGCTGGCTCCTGAAAATCCAGGATACGCAGGATTGTTCCCAAATGAAAGGCTGCACCAGTGCCAAGTCGGGCTGGTTTGATAGAGCCAAGGGGCTCCTGCAATCTGCCAGCCAGAAGCGGGGCGGGTGAGTGTTGTTTGCCAGGGAAAAGGGCCGTGGTTTGTGTTTGAGGGCCTGTGGCTGGGAGTGGCCGGCTGGCTCCTGAAAATCCACGATACGCAGGATGGTTCCCAGATGAAAGGCGGCACCAGTGCCAAGTCGGGCTGGTTTGATAGAGGCAAGTGGCTCCTGCAATCTGCCAGCCAGAAGCGGGGCGGGTGAGTTTTGTTTGCCAGGGAAAAGGGCCGTAGGTTTTTTTTGCGGGGCTGTGGCTGGTAGTGGCCGGCTGGCTCCTGAAAATCCACGATACGCAGCATGATTCCCTGACCCAAGGTGGCACCACTGCCAAGTCAGACTGGTATGATAGCACAAAGTGGCTCCTGCAATCTGCCATCCAGAAGATGGGCAGGTCAGTTTTACTTCCAGGGAAAAGGGCCGTAGTTTGTTTTTTGGAAGCCTGTGGCTGGGAGTGGCCGGCTGCCTCCTGAAAATCCACGATACGCAGGATGATTCCCAGACCCAAGGTGGCACCACTGCCAAGTCGGACTGGTAGGAGAGTACAAAGTGGCTCCGGCAATCTACCATAAAGAAGGGGGGCAGCTGATTTTTTTTTCCAGGGAAAAGGGTCGTGGTATGTGTTTGGGGGCCTGTGGCTGGGAGTGGCCGGCTGGCTCCTGAAAATCCAGGATAAGCAGGATTGTTCCCAGATGAAAGGCTGCACCAGTGCCAAGTCGGGCTGGTTTGATAGTTCCAAGTGGCTCCTGCAATCTGCCATCCAGAAGATGGGCAGGTCAGTTTTACTTCCAGGGAAAAGGGCAGTAGAATGTGTTTGGGGGCCTGTGGCTGGGAGTGGCCGGCTGGCTCCTGAAAATTCACGATACGCAGGATGGTTCCCAGATGATAGGTGGTACCAGTGCCGAGTCGGGCTGGTTTGATAGAAGCAAGTGGCTCCTGCAATCTGCCAGCCAGAAGCGGGGCAGCTGAGTTTTTTTCCAGGGAAAAGGGCCGTTGTATGTGTTCGGGGGCCTGTGGCTGGGAGTGGCCGGCTGGCTCCTGAAAATCCACGATACGCAGGATGGTTCCCGTATGAAAGGTGGCAGCAGTGCCAAGTCGGGCTGGTTTGATAGAGCCAAGTGGCTCCTGCAATCTGCCCGCCAGAAGCGGGGCGGGAGAGTTTTTTTTGCCAGGGAAAAGGGCCGTGGTTTGTGTTTGGGGTCCTGTGGCTGGGAGTGGCCGGCTGGCTCCTGAAAATCCACGATACGCTGGATGATTCCTAGGCCCAAGTGGCACCATTGAAAAGTAGGACTGGTATGAAAGTACAAAGTGGCTCCTGCAATCTACCAGCCAGAAGATGGGCAGGTCAGTTTTACTTCCATGGAAAAGGGCCGTAGTTTGTTTACGGGGGCCTTTGGCTGGGAGTGGCCGGCTGGCTCCTGAAAATTAACGATACGCAGGATGGTTCCCAGATGAAAGGTGGAACCAGTGCCAAGTCGGACTGGTATGATAGTATAACGTGGCTCCTACCATCTACCATCCAGAAGCGGGGCAGCTGAGTTTTTTTTCTTGGGAAAAGTGCCATTGTATGTGTTTGGGGGCCTGTGGCTGGGAGTGGCCGGCTGGCTCCTGAAAATCCACGATACGCAGGATGGTTCCCAGACCCAAGGGGGCACCAGTGCCGAGTCGGGCATGTTTGATAAAGCCAAGTGGCTCCTGCAATCTGCCAGCCAGAAGATGGGAAGGTCATATTTACTTCCAGGGAAAAGAGCGTGGTTTTTTTTTGGGGCCTGTGGATGGGAGTGGCTGGCTGGCTCCTGAAAATCCACGCCGCGCAGTATGGTTGCCAGACCCAAGGGGGCACCAGTGCCGAGTCGGGCTGGTTTGATTGAGGCAAGTGGCTCCTGCAATCTGCCAGCAAGAAGCGGGGCGGGTGAGTTTTGTTTGCCAGGGAAAATGGCCGTGGTTTGTGTTTGGGGGCCTGTGGCTGGGAGTGGCTGGCTGGCTCCTGAAAATCCACGATACGCAGGATGGTTCCCAGACCCAAAGGGGCACCAGTGCCGAGTTGGGCTGTCTTGATAGTGGCAAGTGGCTCCTGCAATCTGCCAGCCAGAAGCGGGGCAGCAGAGTTTTGTTGTCCAGGGAAAAGGGCCGTGGTTTGTGCTTGGGGGCCTGTGGCTGGGAGTGGCCGGCTGGCTCCTGAAAATCCACGATACGCTGGATGATTCCCAGGCCCAAGTGGCACCATTGACAAGTCGGACTGGTATGACAGTACAAAGTGGCTCCTGCAATCTACCAGCCAGAAGCGGGGCAGCGGAGTTTTTTTTCCAGGGAAAAGGGCCGTGGTTTGCGTTCGGGGGCCTGTGGCTGGGAGTGGCCGGCTGGCTCCAGAAAATCCACGATACGCAGGATGGTTCCCAGATGAAAGGTGGCAGCAGTGCCAAGTCGGGCTGGTTTGATAGTTCCAAGTGGCTCCTGCAATCTGCCATCCAGAAGATGGGCAGGTCAGTTTTACTTCCAGGGAAAAGGGCAGTAGAATGTGTTTGGGGGCCTGTGGCTGGGAGTGGCCGGCTGGCTCCTGAAAATCCACGATACGCAGGATGGTTCCCGTATGAAAAGTGGCAGCAGTGCCAAGTCGGGCTGGTTTGATAGAGCCAAGTGGCTCCTGCAATCTGCCAGCCAGAAGCGGGGCGGGAGAGTTTTTTTTGCCAGGGAAAAGGGCCGTGGTTTGTGTTTGGGGTCCTGTGGCTGGGAGTGGCCGGCTGGCTCCTGAAAATCCACGATACGCTGGATGATTCCCAGGCCCAAGTGGCACCATTGACAAGTAGGACTGGTATGAAAGTACAAAGTGGCTCCTGCAATCTACCAGCCAGAAGCGGGGCAGCTGAGTTTTTTTTCCAGGGAAAAAGGCCGTGGATTGCGTTCAGGGGCCGGTGGCTGGGAGTGGCCGGCTGGCTCCAGAAAATCCACGATACGCAGGATGGTTCCCAGATGAAATGTTGCACCAGTGCCAAGTCGGGCTGGTTTGATAGAGCCAAGTGTCTCATGCATTCTGCCAGCCAGAAGCGGGGCAGCTGAGTTTTTTTTCCAGGGAAAAGGGCCGTGGTTTGTGTTTGGGGGCCTGTGGCTGGGAGTGGCTGCCTGGCTCCTGAAAATTCAGGATACGCAGGGTGGTTCCCAGATGAAAGTTGGCACCAGTGCCAAGTCGGGCTGGTATGATAGTACAAAGTGGCTCCTGCAATCTGCCAGCCAGAAGCGGGGTAGCTGAGTTTTTTTTCCAGGGAAAATGGCCGTTGTATGTGTTTGGGGGCCTGTGGCTGGGAGTGGCCGGCTGGCTCCTGAAAATCCACGATACGCTGGATGATTCCCAGGCCCAAGTGGCACCATTGACAAGTCGGACTGGTATGAAAGTACAAAGTGGCTCCTGCAATCTACCAGCCAGAAGCGGGGCAGCTGAGTTTTTTTTCCAGGGAAAAAGGCCGTGGATTGCGTTCAGGGGCCGGTGGCTGGGAGTGGCTGGCTGGCTCCAGAAAATCCACGATACGCAGGATGGTTCCCAGATGAAAGGTGGCAGCAGTGCCAAGTCGGGCTGGTTTGATAGTTCCAAGTGGCTCCTGCAATCTGCCATCCAGAAGATGGGCAGCTGAGTTTTTTTTCAAGGGAAAAGGGCCGTTGTATATGTTTGGGGGCCTGTGGCTGGGAGTGGCCGGCTGGCTCCTGAAAATCCACGATACGCAGGATGGTTCCCAGATGAAATGTTGCACCAGTGCCAAGTCGGGCTGGTTTGATAGAGCCACGTGTCTCATGCATTCTGCCAGCCAGAAGCGGGGCGGGTGGGTTTTGTTTGCCAGGGAAAAGGGCCGTGGTTTGTGTTCGGGGGCCTGTGGCTGGGAGTGGCCGGCTGGCACCTGAAAATCCACGATACGCAGGATGGTTCCCAGATGAAAGGTGGAAGGAGTGCCAAGTCAGTCTGGTTTGATAGAGCCAAGGGGCTCCTGCAATCTGCCAGCCAGAAGAGGGGCATGTCAGTTTTACTTCCAGGGAAAAGGGCCGTAGTTTGTGTTCGGGGGCCAGTGGCTGGGAGTGGCCGGCTGGCTCCTGAAAATCCACGATACGCAGGATGATTCCCTGACCCAAGGTGGCACCACTGCCAAGTCAGACTGGTATGATAGCACAAAGTGGCTCCTGCAATCTGCCAGCCAGAAGATGGGCAGGTCAGTTTTACTTCCAGGGAAAAGGGCCGTAGTTTGTTTTTTGGAAGCCTGTGGCTGGGAGTGGCCGGCTGCCTCCTGAAAATCCTCGATACGCAGGATGATTCCCAGACCCAAGGTGGCACCACTGCCAAGTCGGACTGGTAGGAGAGTACAAAGTGGCTCCTGCAATCTACCATAAAGAAGGGGGGCAGCTGAGTTTTTTTTCCAGGGAAAAGGGTCGTGGTATGTGTTTGGGGGCCTGTGGCTGGGAGTGGCCGGCTGGCTCCTGAAAATCCAGGTTACGCAGGATTGTTCCCAGATGAAAGGCTGCACCAGTGCCAAGTCGGGCTGGTTTGATAGAGCCAAGGGGCTCCTGCAATCTGCCAGCCAGAAGCGGGGCGGGTGAGTGTTGTTTGCCAGGGAAAAGGGCCGTGGTTTGTGTTTGAGGGCCTGTGGCTGGGAGTGGCCGGCTGGCTCCTGAAAATCCACGATACGCAGGATGGTTCCCAGATGAAAGGTGGCACCAGTGCCAAGTCGGGCTGGTTTGATAGAGGCAAGTGTCTCCTGAAATCTGCCAGCCAGAAGCGGGGCGGGTGAGTTTTGTTTGCCAGGGAAAAGGGCCGTAGGTTGTTTTTGGGGGCCTGTGGCTGGGAGTGGCCTGCTGGCTCCTGAAAATCCACGATACGCAGGATGATTCCCAGATGAAAGGTGGCACCAGTGCCAAGTCGGGCTGGTTTGATAGAGGCAAGTGGCTCCTGCAATCTGCCAGCCAGAAGATGGGCAGGTCAGTTTTACTTCCATGGAAAAGGGCCGTAGTTTGTTTACGGGGGCCTTTGGCTGGGAGTGGCCGGCTGGCTCCTGAAAATTCACGGTACGCAGGATGGTTCCCAGATGTAAGGTGGAACCAGTGCCAAGTCGGACTGGTATGATAGTATAACGTGGCTCCTACCATCTACCATCCAGAAGCGGGGCAGCTGAGTTTTTTTTCTTGGGAAAAGTGCCATTGTATGTGTTTGGGGGCCTGTGGCTGGGAGTGGCCGGCTGGCTCCTGAAAATCCACGATACGCAGGATGGTTCCCAGACCGAAGGGGGCACCAGTGCCAAGTCGGGCATGTTTGATACAGCCAAGAGGCTCCTGCAATCTGCCAGCCAGAAGATGGGAAGGTCATATTTACTTCCAGGGAAAAGAGCGTGGTTTTTTTTTGGGGCCTGTGGATGGGAGTGGCTGGCTGGCTCCTGAAAATCCACGCCGCGCAGTATGGTTGCCAGACCCAAGGGGGCACCAGTGCCGAGTCGGGCTGGTTTGATTGAGGCAAGTGGCTCCTGCAATCTGCCAGCCAGAAGCGGGGCAGCAGAGTTTTGTTGTCCAGGGAAAATGGCCGTGGTTTCTGTTTGGGGGCCTGTAGCTGGGAGTGGCTGGCTGGCTCCTGAAAATCCACGATACGCAGGATGGTTCCCAGACCCAAAGGGGCACCAGTGCCGAGTTGGGCTGTCTTGATAGTGGCAAGTGGCTCCTGCAATCTGCCAGCCAGAAGCGGGGCAGCAGAGTTTTGTTGTCCAGGGAAAAGGGCCGTGGTTTCTGTTTGGGGGCCTGTGGCTGGGAGTGGCCGGCTGGCTCCTGAAAATCCACGATACGCTGGATGATTCCCATGCCCAAGTGGCACCATTGACCAGTCGCACTGGTATGACAGTACAAAGTGGCTCCTGCAATCTACCAGCCAGAAGCGGGGCAGCTGAGTTTTTTTTCCAGGGAAAAGGGCCGTGGTTTGCGTTCGGGGGCCTGTGGCTGGGAGTGGCCGGCTGGCTCCAGAAAATCCACGATACGCAGGATGGTTCCCAGATGAAAGGTGGCAGCAGTGCCAAGTCGGGCTGGTTTGATAGTTCCAAGTGGCTCCTGCAATCTGCCATCCAGAAGATGGGCAGGTCAGTTTTACTTCCAGGGAAAAGGGCAGTAGAATGTGTTTGGGGGCCTGTGGCTGGGAGTGGCCGGCTGGCTCCTGAAAATCCACGATACGCAGGATGGTTCCCAGATGATAGGTGGTACCAGTGCCGAGTCGGGCTGGTTTGATAGAGGCAAGTGTCTCCTGCAATCTGCCAGCCAGAAATGGGCAGGTCAGTCTTACTTCCAGGGAAAAGGGCCGTAGTTTTTCTTAGGGGGCCTGTGGCTGGGAGTGGCCGGCTGGCTCCTGAAAATCCACGATACGCCGGATGGTTCCCAGATGAAAGGTGGTACCAGTGCCGAGTCGGGCTGGTTTGATAGAGGCAAGCGGCTCCTGCAATCTGCCAGCCAGAAGCGGGGCAGCTGAGTTTTTTTTCCAGGGAAAAGGGCCGTGGTTTGTGTTTGGGGGCCTGTGGCTGGGAGTGGCTGCCTGGCTCCTGAAAATTCAGGATACGCAGGGTGGTTCCCAGATGAAAGTTGGCACCAGTGCCAAGTCGGGCTGGTATGATAGTACAAAGTGGCTCCTGCAATCTGCCAGCCAGAAGCGGGGTAGCTGAGGTTTTTTTCCAGGGAAAATGGCCGTTGTATGTGTTTGGGGGCCTGTGGCTGGGAGTGGCCGGCTGGCTCCTGAAAATCCACGATACGCTGGATGATTCCCAGGCCCAAGTGGCACCATTGTCAAGTCGGACTGGTATGAAAGTACAAAGTGGCTCCTGCAATCTACCAGCCAGAAGCGGGGCAGCTGAGTTTTTTTTCCAGGGAAAAAGGCCGTGGATTGCGTTCAGGGGCCTGTGGCTGGGAGTGGCCGGCTGGCTCCAGAAAATCCACGATACGCAGGATGGTTCCCAGATGAAAGGTGGCAGCAGTGCCAAGTCGGGCTGGTTTGATAGTTCCAAGTGGCTCCTGCAATCTGCCATCCAGAAGATGGGCAGCTGAGTTTTTTTTCAAGGGAAAAGGGCCGTTGTATATGTTTGGGGGCCTGTGGCTGGGAGTGGCCGGCTGGCTCCTGAAAATCCAGGATACGCAGGATGGTTCCCAGATGAAAGGTGGCAGGAGTGCCAAGTCGGGCTGGTTTGATAGAGGCAAGTGTCTCCTGAAATCTGCCAGCCAGAAGCGGGGCGGGTGAGTTTTGTTTGCCAGGGAAAAGGGCCGTAGGTTGTTTTTGGGGGCCTGTGGCTGGGAGTGGCCTGCTGGCTCCTGAAAATCCACGATACGCAGGATGATTCCCAGATGAAAGGTGGCACCAGTGCCAAGTCCGGCTGGTTTGATAGAGGCAAGAGGCTCCTGCAATCTGCCAGCCAGAAGATGGGCAGGTCAGTTTTACTTCCATGGAAAAGGGCCGTAGTTTGTTTACGGGGGCCTTTGGCTGGGAGTGGCCGGCTGGCTCCTGAAAATTCACGATACGCAGGATGGTTCCCAGATGAAAGGTGGAACCAGTGCCAAGTCGGACTGGTATGATAGTATAACGTGGCTCCTACCATCTACCATCCAGAAGCGGGGCAGCTGAGTTTTTTTTCTTGGGAAAAGTGCCATTGTATGTGTTTGGGGGCCTGTGGCTGGGAGTGGCCGGCTGGCTCCTGAAAATCCACGACACGCAGGATGGTTCCCAGACCCAAGGGGGCACCAGTGCCGAGTCGGGCATGTTTGATACAGCCAAGAGGCTCCTGCAATCTGCCAGCCAGAAGATGGGAAGGTCATATTTACTTCCAGGGAAAAGAGCGTGGTTTTTTTTTGGGGCCTGTGGATGGGAGTGGCTGGCTGGCTCCTGAAAATCCACGCCGCGCAGTATGGTTGCCAGACCCAAGGGGGCACCAGTGCCGAGTCGGGCTGGTTTGATTGAGGCAAGTGGCTCCTGCAATCTGCCAGCAAGGAGCGGGGCGGGTGAGTTTTGTTTGCCAGGGAAAATGGCCGTGGTTTCTGTTTGGGGGCCTGTAGCTGGGAGTGGCTGGCTGGCTCCTGAAAATCCACGATACGCAGGATGGTTCCCAGACCCAAGGGGGCACCAGTGCCGAGTCGGGCATGTTTGATACAGCCAAGAGGCTCCTGCAATCTGCCAGCCAGAAGATGGGAAGGTCATATTTACTTCCAGGGAAAAGAGCGTGGTTTTTTTTTGGGGCCTGTGGATGGGAGTGGCTGGCTGGCTCCTGAAAATCCACGCCGCGCAGTATGGTTGCCAGACCCAAGGGGGCACCAGTGCCGAGTCGGGCTGGTTTGATTGAGGCAAGTGGCTCCTGCAATCTGCCAGCCAGAAGCGGGGCAGCAGAGTTTTGTTGTCCAGGGAAAAGGGCCGTGGTTTGTGCTTGGGGGCCTGAGGCTGGGAGTGGCCGGCTGGCTCCTGAAAATCCACGATACGCTGGATGATTCCCAGGCCCAAGTGGCACCATTGACAAGTCGGACTGGTATGACAGTACAAAGTGGCTCCTGCAATCTACCAGCCAGAAGCGGGGCAGCGGAGTTTTTTTTCCAGGGAAAAGGGCCGTGGTTTGCGTTCGGGGGCCTGTGGCTGGGAGTGGCCGGCTGGTTCCAGAAAATCCACGATACGCAGGATGGTTCCCAGATGAAAGGTGGCAGCAGTGCCAAGTCGGGCTGGTTTGATAGTTCCAAGTGGCTCCTGCAATCTGCCATCCAGAAGATGGGCAGATCAGTTTTACTTCCAGGGAAAAGGGCAGTAGAATGTGTTAGGGGGCCTGTGGCTGGGAGTGGCCGGCTGGCTCCTGAAAATCCACGATACGCAGGATGGTTCCCGTATGAAAGGTGGCAGCAGTGCCAAGTCGGGCTGGTTTGATAGAGGCAAGTGTCTACTGCAATCTGCCAGCCAGAAATGGGCAGGTCAGTCTTACTTCCAGGGAAAAGGGCCGTGGTTTGTGTTTGGGGGCCTGTGGCTGGGAGTGGCCGGCTGGCTCCTGAAAATCCACGATACGCCGGATGGTTCCCAGATGAAAGGTGGTACCAGTGCCGAGTCGGGCTGGTTTGATAGAGGCAAGCGGCTCCTGCAATCTGCCAGCCAGAAGCGGGGCAGCTGAGTTTTTTTTCCAGGGAAAAGGGCCGTGGTTTGTGTTTGGGGGCCTGTGGCTGGGAGTGGCCGGCTGGCTCCTGAAAATCCAGGATACGCAGGATTGTTCCCAAATGAAAGGCTGCACCAGTGCCAAGTCGGGCTGGTTTGATAGAGCCAAGGGGCTCCTGCAATCTGCCAGCCAGAAGCGGGGCCGGGTGAGTTTTGTTTGCCAGGGAAAGGGGCCGTAGGTTGTTTTTGGGGGCCTGTCGCTGGGAGTGGCCTGCTGGCTCCTGAAAATCCACGATACGCGGGATGGTTCCCAGATGAAAGGTGGAACCAGTGCCAAGTCGGACTGGTATGATAGTATAACGTGGCTCCTACCATCTACCATCCAGAAGCGGGGCAGCTGAGTTTTTTTTCTTGGGAAAAGTGCCATTGTATGTGTTTGGGGGCCTGTGGCTGGGAGTGGCCGGCTGGCTCCTGAAAATCCACGATACGCAGGATGGTTCCCAGACCCAAGGGGGCACCAGTGCCGAGTCGGGCATGTTTGATACAGCCAAGAGGCTCCTGCAATCTGCCAGCCAGAAGATGGGAAGGTCATATTTACTTCCAGGGAAAAGAGCGTGGTTTTTTTTTGGGGCCTGTGGATGGGAGTGGCTGGCTGGCTCCTGAAAATCCACGCCGCGCAGTATGGTTTCCAGACCCAAAGGGGCACCAGTGCCGAGTTGGGCTGTCTTGATAGTGGCAAGTGGCTCCTGCAATCTGCCAGCCAGAAGCGGGGCAGCAGAGTTTTGCTTGCCAGGGAAAAGGGCCGTGGTTTGTGCTTGGGGGCCTGTGGCTGGGAGTGGCCGGCTGGCTCCTGAAAATCCACGATACGCAGGATGGTTCCCAGACCCAAAGGGGCACCAGTGCCGAGTTGGGCTGTCTTGATAGTGGCAAGTGGCTCCTGCAATCTGCCAGCCAGAAGCGGGGCAGCAGAGTTTTGTTGTCCAGGGAAAAGGGCCGTGGTTTGTGCTTGGGGGCCTGTGGCTGGGAGTGGCCGGCTGGCTCCTGAAAATCCACGATACGCTGGATGATTCCCAGGCCCAAGTGGCACCATTGACAAGTCGGACTGGTATGACAGTATAAAGTGGCTCCTGCAATCTACCAGCCAGAAGCGGGGCAGCGGAGTTTTTTTTCCAGGGAAAAGGGCCGTGGTTTGCGTTCGGGGGCCTGTGGCTGGGAGTGGCCGGCTGGCTCCAGAAAATCCACGATACGCAGGATGGTTCCCAGATGAAAGGTGGCAGCAGTGCCAAGTCGGGCTGGTTTGATAGTTCCAAGTGGCTCCTGCAATCTGCCATCCAGAAGATGGGCAGGACAGTTTAACTTCCTGGGAAAAGGGCAGTAGAATGTGTTTGGGGGCCTGTGGCTGGGAGTGGCCGGCTGGCTCCTGAAAATCCACGATACGCAGGATGGTTCCCAGATGATAGGTGGTACCAGTGCCGAGTCGGGCTGGTTTGATAGAAGCAAGTGGCTCCTGCAATCTGCCAGCCAGAAGCGGGGCAGCTGAGTTTTTTTCCAGGGAAAAGGGCCGTTGTATGTGTTCGGGGGCCTGTGGCTGGGAGTGGCCGGCTGGCTCCTGAAAATCCACGATACGCAGGATGGTTTCCGTATGAAACGTGGCAGCAGTGCCAAGTCGGGCTGGTTTGATAGAGGCAAGTGTCTACTGCAATCTGCCAGCCAGAAATGGGCAGGTCAGTCTTACTTCCAGGGAAAAGGGCCGTAGTTTTTCTTTGGGGGCCTGTGGCTGGGAGTGGCCGGCTGGCTCCTGAAAATCCACGATACGCCGAATGGTTCCCAGATGAAAGGTGGTACCAGTGCCGAGTCGGGCTGGTTTGATAGAGGCAAGCGGCTCCTGCAATCTGCCAGCCAGAAGGGGGGCAGCTGAGTTTTTTTTCCAGGGAAAAGGGCCGTGGTTTGTGTTTGGGGGCCTGTGGCTGGGAGTGGCTGCCTGGCTCCTGAAAATTCAGGATACGCAGTACGGTTCCCAGATGAAAGGTGGCAGCAGTGCCAAGTCGGGCTGGTTTGATAGTTCTAAGTGGCTCCTGCAATCTGCCATCCAGAAGATGGGCAGCTGAGTTTTTTTTCAAGGGAAAAGGGCCGTTGTATGTGTTTGGGGGCCTGTGGCTGGGAGTGGCCGGCTGGCTCCTGAAAATCCACGATACGCAGGATGGTTCCCAGATGAAATGTTGCACCAGTGCCAAGTCCGGCTGGTTTGATAGAGCCAAGTGTCTCATGCATTCTGCCAGCCAGAAGCGGGGCGGGTGGGTTTTGTTTGCCAGGGAAAAGGGCCGTGGTTTTTGTTCGGGGGCCTGTGGCTGCGAGTGGCCGGCTGGCACCTGAAAATCCACGATACGCAGGATGGTTCCCAGATGAAAGGTGGCAGGAGTGCCAAGTCAGTCTGGTTTGATAGAGCCAAGTGGCTCCTGCAATCTGCCAGCCAGAAGAGGGGCAGGTCAGTTTTACTTCCAGGGAAAAGGGCCATAGTTTTGTTCGGGGGCCTGTGGCTGGGAGTGGCCGGCTGGCTCCTGAAAATCCACGATACGCAGGATGATTCCCTGACCCAAGGTGGCACCACTGCCAAGTCAGACTGGTATGATAGCACAAAGTGGCTCCTGCAATCTGCCAGCCAGAAGATGGGCAGGTCAGTTTTACTTCCAGGGAAAAGGGCCGTAGTGTGTGTTTGGGGGCCTGTGGCTGGGAGTGGCCGGCTGCCTCCTGAAAATCCACGATACGCAGGATGATTCCCAGACCCAAGGTGGCACCACTGCCAAGTCGGACTGGTAGGAGAGTACAAAGTGGCTCCTGCAATCTACCATAAAGAAGGGGGGCAGCTGAGTTTTTTTTCCAGGGAAAAGGGTCGTGGTATGTGTTTGGGGGCCTGTGGCCTGGAGTGGCTGGCTGGCTCCTGAAAATTCACGATACACTGGATGGTTCCCAGACCCAAGGGGGCACCAGTGCCATGACAGACTGGGATGATAGTACAAAGTGGCTCCTGCAATCTACCATCCAGAAGCGGGGCAGCTGAGTTTTTTTTTCCAGGGAAACGGGCCATGGTATGTGTTTGGGGGCCTGTGGCTGGGAGTGGCCGGCTGGCTCCTGAAAATCCACGATACGCCGGATGGTTCCCAGATGAAAGGTGGCAGCAGTGCCAAGTCGGGCTGGTTTGATAGAGCCAAGTGTCTCCTGCAATCTGCCAGCCAGAAGCTGGGCGGGTGAGTTTTGTTTGCCAGGGCGAAGGGCCGTTGTATGTGTTTGGGGGCCTGTGGCTGGGAGTGGCCGGCTGGCTCCTGAAAATCCAGGATACGCAGGATTGTTCCCAGATGAAAGGCTGCACCAGTGCCAAGTCGGGCTGGTTTGATAGAGCCAAGGGGCTCCTGAAATCTGCCAGCCAGAAGCGGGGCGGGTGAGTGTTGTTTGCCAGGGAAAAGGGCCGTGGTTTGTGTTTGAGGGCCTGTGGCTGGGAGTGGCCGGCTGGCTCTTGAAAATCCACGATACGCAGGATGGTTCCCAGATGAAAGGTGGCACCAGTGCCAAGTCGGGCTGGTTTGATAGAGGCAAGTGGCTCCTGCAATCTGCCAGCCAGAAGATGCGCAGGTCAGTTTTACTTCCATGGAAAAGGGCTGTAGTTTGTTTACGGGGGCCTTTGGCTGGGAGTGGCCGGCTGGCTCCTGAAAATTCACGATACGCAGGATGGTTCCCAGATGAAAGGTGGCAGCAGTGCCAAGTCGGACTGGTATGATAGTATAACGTGGCTCCTACCATCTACCATCCAGAAGCGGGGCAGCTGAGGTTTTTTTCTTGGGAAAAGTGCCATTGTATGTGTTTGGGGGCCTGTGGCTGGGAGTGGCCGGCTGGCTCCTGAAAATCCACGATACGCAGGATGGTTCCCAGACCCAAGGGGGCACCAGTGCCGAGTCGGGCATGTTTGATACAGCCAAGAGGCTCCTGCAATCTACCAGCCAGAAGATGGGAAGGTCATATTTACTTCCAGGGAAAAGAGCGTGGTTTTTTTTTGGGGCCTGTGGATGGGAGTGGCCGGCTGGCTCCTGAAAATCCACGCCGCGCAGTATGGTTGCCAGACCCAAGGGGGCACCAGTGCCGAGTCGGGCTGGTTTGATTGAGGCAAGTGGCTCCTGCAATCTGCCAGCAAGAAGCGGGGCGGGTGAGTTTTGTTTGCCAAGGAATAGGGCCGTGGTTTTTGTTCGGAGGCCTGTGGCTGGGAGTGGCCGGCTGGCTCCTGAAAATCCACGATACACTGGATTGTTCCCAGACCCAAGGGGGCACCAGTGCCGAGTCAGGCATGTTTGATAAAGCCAAGTGGCCCCTGCAATCTGCCAGCCAGAAGCGGGGCAGCTGAGTTTTTTTCCAGGGAAAAGGGCCGTTGTATGTGTTCGGGGGCCTGTGGCTGGGAGTGGCCGGCTGGCTCCTGAAAATCCACGATACGCAGGATGGTTTCCGTATGAAACGTGGCAGCAGTGCCAAGTCGGGCTGGTTTGATAGAGGCAAGTGTCTACTGCAATCTGCCAGCCAGAAATGGGCAGGTCAGTCTTACTTCCAGGGAAAAGGGCCGTAGTTTTTCTTTGGGGGCCTGTGGCTGGGAGTGGCCGGCTGGCTCCTGAAAATCCACGATACGCCGAATGGTTCCCAGATGAAAGGTGGTACCAGTGCCGAGTCGGGCTGGTTTGATAGAGGCAAGCGGCTCCTGCAATCTGCCAGCCAGAAGGGGGGCAGCTGAGTTTTTTTTCCAGGGAAAAGGGCCGTGGTTTGTGTTTGGGGGCCTGTGGCTGGGAGTGGCTGCCTGGCTCCTGAAAATTCAGGATACGCAGTACGGTTCCCAGATGAAAGGTGGCAGCAGTGCCAAGTCGGGCTGGTTTGATAGTTCTAAGTGGCTCCTGCAATCTGCCATCCAGAAGATGGGCAGCTGAGTTTTTTTTCAAGGGAAAAGGGCCGTTGTATGTGTTTGGGGGCCTGTGGCTGGGAGTGGCCGGCTGGCTCCTGAAAATCCACGATACGCAGGATGGTTCCCAGATGAAATGTTGCACCAGTGCCAAGTCCGGCTGGTTTGATAGAGCCAAGTGTCTCATGCATTCTGCCAGCCAGAAGCGGGGCGGGTGGGTTTTGTTTGCCAGGGAAAAGGGCCGTGGTTTTTGTTCGGGGGCCTGTGGCTGCGAGTGGCCGGCTGGCACCTGAAAATCCACGATACGCAGGATGGTTCCCAGATGAAAGGTGGCAGGAGTGCCAAGTCAGTCTGGTTTGATAGAGCCAAGTGGCTCCTGCAATCTGCCAGCCAGAAGAGGGGCAGGTCAGTTTTACTTCCAGGGAAAAGGGCCATAGTTTTGTTCGGGGGCCTGTGGCTGGGAGTGGCCGGCTGGCTCCTGAAAATCCACGATACGCAGGATGATTCCCTGACCCAAGGTGGCACCACTGCCAAGTCAGACTGGTATGATAGCACAAAGTGGCTCCTGCAATCTGCCAGCCAGAAGATGGGCAGGTCAGTTTTACTTCCAGGGAAAAGGGCCGTAGTGTGTGTTTGGGGGCCTGTGGCTGGGAGTGGCCGGCTGCCTCCTGAAAATCCACGATACGCAGGATGATTCCCAGACCCAAGGTGGCACCACTGCCAAGTCGGACTGGTAGGAGAGTACAAAGTGGCTCCTGCAATCTACCATAAAGAAGGGGGGCAGCTGAGTTTTTTTTCCAGGGAAAAGGGTCGTGGTATGTGTTTGGGGGCCTGTGGCCTGGAGTGGCTGGCTGGCTCCTGAAAATTCACGATACACTGGATGGTTCCCAGACCCAAGGGGGCACCAGTGCCATGACAGACTGGGATGATAGTACAAAGTGGCTCCTGCAATCTACCATCCAGAAGCGGGGCAGCTGAGTTTTTTTTTCCAGGGAAACGGGCCATGGTATGTGTTTGGGGGCCTGTGGCTGGGAGTGGCCGGCTGGCTCCTGAAAATCCACGATACGCCGGATGGTTCCCAGATGAAAGGTGGCAGCAGTGCCAAGTCGGGCTGGTTTGATAGAGCCAAGTGTCTCCTGCAATCTGCCAGCCAGAAGCTGGGCGGGTGAGTTTTGTTTGCCAGGGCGAAGGGCCGTTGTATGTGTTTGGGGGCCTGTGGCTGGGAGTGGCCGGCTGGCTCCTGAAAATCCAGGATACGCAGGATTGTTCCCAGATGAAAGGCTGCACCAGTGCCAAGTCGGGCTGGTTTGATAGAGCCAAGGGGCTCCTGAAATCTGCCAGCCAGAAGCGGGGCGGGTGAGTGTTGTTTGCCAGGGAAAAGGGCCGTGGTTTGTGTTTGAGGGCCTGTGGCTGGGAGTGGCCGGCTGGCTCTTGAAAATCCACGATACGCAGGATGGTTCCCAGATGAAAGGTGGCACCAGTGCCAAGTCGGGCTGGTTTGATAGAGGCAAGTGGCTCCTGCAATCTGCCAGCCAGAAGATGCGCAGGTCAGTTTTACTTCCATGGAAAAGGGCTGTAGTTTGTTTACGGGGGCCTTTGGCTGGGAGTGGCCGGCTGGCTCCTGAAAATTCACGATACGCAGGATGGTTCCCAGATGAAAGGTGGCAGCAGTGCCAAGTCGGACTGGTATGATAGTATAACGTGGCTCCTACCATCTACCATCCAGAAGCGGGGCAGCTGAGGTTTTTTTCTTGGGAAAAGTGCCATTGTATGTGTTTGGGGGCCTGTGGCTGGGAGTGGCCGGCTGGCTCCTGAAAATCCACGATACGCAGGATGGTTCCCAGACCCAAGGGGGCACCAGTGCCGAGTCGGGCATGTTTGATACAGCCAAGAGGCTCCTGCAATCTACCAGCCAGAAGATGGGAAGGTCATATTTACTTCCAGGGAAAAGAGCGTGGTTTTTTTTTGGGGCCTGTGGATGGGAGTGGCCGGCTGGCTCCTGAAAATCCACGCCGCGCAGTATGGTTGCCAGACCCAAGGGGGCACCAGTGCCGAGTCGGGCTGGTTTGATTGAGGCAAGTGGCTCCTGCAATCTGCCAGCAAGAAGCGGGGCGGGTGAGTTTTGTTTGCCAAGGAATAGGGCCGTGGTTTTTGTTCGGAGGCCTGTGGCTGGGAGTGGCCGGCTGGCTCCTGAAAATCCACGATACACTGGATTGTTCCCAGACCCAAGGGGGCACCAGTGCCGAGTCAGGCATGTTTGATAAAGCCAAGTGGCCCCTGCAATCTGCCAGCCAGAAGCGGGGCGGGTGAGTTTTTTTTTGCCAGGGAAAAGGGCCGTGGTTTTTGTTCGGGGGCCTGTGGCTGGGAGTGGCCGGCTGGCTCCTGAAAATCCACGTTACGCAGGATGGTTCCCGTATGAAAGGTGGCAGCAGTGCCAAGTCGGTCTGTTTTGATAGAGGCAAGTGGCTCCTGCAATCTGCCAGCCAGAAGCGGGGCGGGTGAGTTTTGTTTGCCCGGGAAAAAGGCCGTGGTTTGTGTTTGGGGGCCTGTGGCTGGGAGTGGCCGGCTGGCTCCTGAAAATCCACGATACACAGGATGGTTCCCAGAGGAAAGGTGGCACCAGTGCCGAGTCGGGCTGGTTTGATAGAGGCAAGTGGCTCCTGCAATCTGCCAGCCAGAAGATGGGCAGGTCAGTTTTACTTCCAGGGTAAAGGGCCGTGGTTTGTGTTTGGGGTCCTGTGGCTGGGAGTGGCCGGCTGGCTCCTGAAAATTCACGATACGCAGGGTGGTTCCCAGATGAAAGTTGGCACCAGTGCCGAGTCGGGCTGGTATGATAGTACAAAGTGGCTCCTGCAATCTACCATCCAGAAGCGGGGTAGCTGAGTTTTTTTTCCAGGGAAAAGGGCCGTGGTTTGTGTTCGGGGGCCTGTGGCTGGGAGTGGCCGGCTGGCTCCAGAAAATCCACGCGGCGCCGGATGGTTCCCTGAACCTTAGGGGGCACCAGTACAAAGTCGGGCTGGTTGGATAGAGGCAAGTGGCTCCTGCAATCTGCCAGACAGAAGATGGGCAGGTCAGTTTGACATCCAGGGAAAAGGGCGGTAGTTTGTGTTTGGGGGCCTGTGACTGCGAGTGGCCGGCTGGCTCCTGAAAATCCACGATACGCAGGATGGTTCCCAAACCCAAGGGGGCACCAGTGCCGAGTCGGGCATATTTGATAAAGCCAAGTGGCTCCTGCAATCTGCCAGCCAGAAGCGGGGCGGGTGAGTTTTGTTTGCCAGGGAAAAGGGCCGTGGATTTTGTTCGGAGGCCTGTGGCTGGGAGTGGCCGGCTGGCTCCTGAAAATCCACGATACGCAGGATGGTTCCCAGACCCAAGGGGGCACCAGTGCCGAGTCGGGCATGTTTGATAAAGCCAAGTGGCTCCTGCAATCTGCCAGCCAGAAGCGGGGCGGGTGAGTTTTTTTTTGCCAGGGAAAAGGGTTGTGGTTTTTGTTCGGGGGCCTGTGGCTGGGAGTGGCCGGCTGGCTCCTGAAAATCCACGTTACGCAGGATGGTTCCCAGAGGAAAGGTGGCACCAGTGCCAAGTCAGGCTGGATTGATAGAGGCAAGTGGCTCCTGCAATCTGCCATCCAGAAGCGGGGCGGGTGAGTTTTGTTTGCCAGGGAAAAAGGCCGTGGTTTGTGTTTGGGGGCCTGTGGCTGGGAGTGGCCGGTTGGCTCCTGAAAATCCACGATACACTGGATGGTTCCCAGATGAAAGGTGGCACCAGTGCCGAGTCGGGCTGGTTTGATAGAGGCAAGTGGCTCCTGCAATCTGCCAGCCAGAAGCGGGGTTGGTGAGTTTTGTTTGCCAGGGAAAAAGGGCCGTGGTTTGTGTTTGGGGGCCCGTGGCTGGGTGTGGCCGGCTGGCTCCTGAAAATCCACGATACACAGGAGGGTTCCCAGATGAAAGGTGGCACCAGTGCCGAGACGGGCTGGTTTGATAGAGGCAAGGGGCTCCTGCAATCTGCCAGCCAGAAGATGGGCAGGTCAGTTTTACTTCCAGGGAAAAAGGCCGTGGTTTGTGTTTGGGGGCCTGTGGCTGGAAGTGGCCGGCTGGCTCCTGAAAATTCACGATACGCAGGATGGTTCCCAAACCCAAGGGGGCACCAGTGCCGAGTCGGGCTGGTTGGATAGAGGCAAGTGGCTCCTGCAATCTGCCAGACAGAAGATGGGCAGGTCAGTTTGACATCCAGGGAAAAGGGCGGTAGTTTGTGTTTGGGGGCCTGTGACTGCGAGTGGCCGGCTGGCTCCTGAAAATCCACGATACGCAGGATGGTTCCCAAACCCAAGGGGGCACCAGTGCCGAGTCTGGCATATTTGATAAAGCCAAGTGGCTCCTGCAATCTGCCAGCCAGAAGCAGGACGGGTGAGTTTTGTTTGCCAGGGAAAAGGGCCGTGGTTTGTGTTTGGGAGCCTGTGGCTGGGAGTGGCCGGCTGGCTCCTGAAAATCCACGATACGCAGGATGGTTCCCAGACCCAAGGGGGCACCAGTGCCGAGTCTGGCTGGTTTGATAGAGGCAAGTGGCTCCTGCAATCTGCCAGCCAGAAGCGGGGCGGGTGAGTTTTGTTTGCCAGGGAAAAGGGCCGTGGTTTTTGTTCGGAGGCCTGTGGCTGGGAGTGGCCGGCTGGCTCCTGAAAATCCACGATACGCAGGATGGTTCCCAGACCCAAGGGGGCACCAGTGCCGAGTCGGGCATGTTTGATAAAGCCAAGTGGCTCCTGCAATCTGCCAGCCAGAAGCGGGGCGGGTGAGTTTTGTTTGCCCGGGAAAAAGGCCGTGGTTTATGTTTGGGGGCCTGTGGCTGGGTGTGGCCGGCTGGCTCCTGAAAATCCACGTTACGCAGGATGGTTCCCAGAGGAAAGGTGACACCAGTGCAAAGTCAGGCTGGTTTGATAGAGGCAAGTGGCTCCTGCAATCTGCCAGCCAGAAGCGGGGCGGGTGAGTTTTGTTTGCCAGGGAAAAGGGCCGTGGTTTTTGTTCGGGGGCCTGTGGCTGGGAGTGGCCGGCTGGCTCCTGAAAATCCACGTTACGCAGGATGGTTCCCAGAGGAAAGGTGGCACCAGTGCCAAGCCGGTCTGGTTTGATAGAGGCAAGTGGCTCCTGCAATCTGCCAGCCAGAAGCGGGGCGGGTGAGTTTTGTTTGCCCGGGAAAAAGGCCGTGGTTTGTGTTTGGGGGCCTGTGGCTGGGTGTGGCCGGCTGGCTCCTGAAAATCCACGTTACGCAGGATGGTTCCCAGAGGAAAGGTGGCACCAGCGCCAAGTCGGGCTGGTTTGATAGAGGCAAGTGGCTCCTGCAATCTGCCAGCCAGAAGCGGGGCGGGTGAGTTTTTTTTTGCCAGGGAAAAGGGCCGTGGTTTTTGTTCGGGGGCCTGTGGCTGGGAGTGGCCGGCTGGCTCCTGAAAATCCACGTTACGCAGGATGGTTCCCAGAGGAAAGGTGGCACCAGTGCCAAGCCGGTCTGGTTTGATAGAGGCAAGTGGCTCCTGCAATCTGCCAGCCAGAAGCGGGGCGGGTGAGTTTTGTTTGCCCGGGAAAAAGGCCGTGGTTTGTGTTTGGGGGCCTGTGGCTGGGAGTGGCCGGCTGGCTCCTGAAAATCCACGATACGCAGGATGGTTCCCAGAGGAAAGGTGGCACCAGTGCCGAGTCGGGCTGGTTATATAGAGGCAAGTGGCTCCTGCAATCTGCCAGCCAGAAGCGGGGCATGTGAGTTTTGTTTGCCAGGGAAAAAGGCCGTGGTTTGTGTTCGGGGGCCTGTGGCTGGGAGTGGCCGGCTGGCTCCTGAAAATCCACGATACACAGGATGGTTCCCAGATGAAAGGTGGCACCAGTGCCGAGTCGGGCTGGTTTGATAGAGGCAAGGGGCTACTGCAATCTGCCAGCCAGAAGATGGGCAGGTCAGTTTTACTTCCAGGGTAAAGGGCCGTGGTTTGTGTTTGGGGTCCTGTGGCTGGGAGTGGCCGGCTGGCTCCTGAAAATTCACGATACGCAGGGTGGTTCCCAGATGAAAGTTGGCACCAGTGCCGAGTCGGGCTGGTATGATAGTACAAAGTGGCTCCTGCAATCTACCATCCAGAAGCGGGGTAGCTGAGTTTTTTTTCCAGGGAAAAGGGCAGTGGTTTGTGTTCGGGGGCCTGTGGCTGGGAGTGGCCGGCTGGCTCCAGAAAATCCACGCGGCGCCGGATGGTTCCCTGAACCTTAGGGGGCACCAGTACCGAGTCGGGCTGGTTGGATAGAGGCAAGTGGCTCCTGCAATCTGCCAGACAGAAGATGGGCAGGTCAGTTTGACATCCAGGGAAAAGGGCGGTAGTTTGTGTTTGGGGGCCTGTGACTGCGAGTGGCCGGCTGGCTCCTGAAAATCCACGATACGCAGGATGGTTCCCAAACCCAAGGGGGCACCAGTGCCGAGTCGGGCATATTTGATAAAGCCAAGTGGCTCCTGCAATCTGCCAGCCAGAAGCGGGGCGGGTGAGTTTTGTTTGCCAGGGAAAAGGGCCGTGGTTTGTGTTTGGGAGCCTGTGGCTGGGAGTGGCCGGCTGGCTCCTGAAAATCCACGATACGCAGGATGGTTCCCAAACCCAAGGGGGCACCAGTGCCGAGTCTGGCTGGTTTGATAGAGGCAAGTGGCTCCTGCAATCTGCCAGCCAGAAGCGGGGCGGGTGAGTTTTGCTTGCCAGGGAAAAGGGCCGTGGTTTTTGTTCGGAGGCCTGTGGCTGGGAGTGGCCGGCTGGCTCCTGAAAATCCACGATACGCAGGATGGTTCCCAGACCCAAGGGGGCACCAGTGCCGAGTCGGGCATGTTTGATAAAGCCAAGTGGCTCCTGCAATCTGCCAGCCAGAAGCGGGGCGGGTGAGTTTTTTTTTGCCAGGGAAAAGGGTTGTGGTTTTTGTTCGGGGGCCTGTGGCTGGGAGTGGCCGGCTGGCTCCTGAAAATCCACGTTACGCAGGATGGTTCCCAGAGGAAAGGTGGCACCAGTGCCAAGCCGGTCTGGTTTGATAGAGGCAAGTGGCTCCTGCAATCTGCCAGCCAGAAGCGGGGCGGGTGAGTTTTGTTTGCCCGGGAAAAAGGCCGTGGTTTGTGTTTGGGGGCCTGTGGCTGGGTGTAGCCGGCTGGCTCCTGAAAATCCACGTTACGCAGGATGGTTCCCAGAGGAAAGGTGGCACCAGCGCCAAGTCGGGCTGGTTTGATAGAGGCAAGTGGCTCCTGCAATCTGCCAGCCAGAAGCGGGGCGGGTGAGTTTTTTTTTGCCAGGGAAAAGGGCCGTGGTTTTTGTTCGGGGGCCTGTGGCTGGGAGTGGCCGGCTGGCTCCTGAAAATCCACGTTACGCAGGATGGTTCCCAGAGGAAAGGTGGCACCAGTGCCAAGCCGGTCTGGTTTGATAGAGGCAAGTGGCTCCTGCAATCTGCCAGCCAGAAGCGGGGCGGGTGAGTTTTGTTTGCCAGGGAAAAAGGCCGTGGTTTGTGTTCGGGGGCCTGTGGCTGGGAGTGGCCGGCTGGCTCCTGAAAATCCACGATACGCAGCATGGTTCCCAGAGGAAAGGTGGCACCAGTGCCGAGTCGGGCTGGTTTGATAGAGGCAAGTGGCTCCTGCAATCTGCCAGCCAGAAGATGGGCAGGTCAGTTTTACTTCCAGGGTAAAGGGCCGTGGTTTGTGTTTGGGGTCCTGTGGCTGGGAGTGGCCGGCTGGCTCCTGAAAATTCACGATACGCAGGGTGGTTCCCAGATGAAAGTTGGCACCAGTGCCGAGTCGGGCTGGTATGATAGTACAAAGTGGCTCCTGCAATCTACCATCCAGAAGCGGGGTAGCTGAGTTTTTTTTCCAGGGAAAAGGGCCGTGGTTTGTGTTCGGGGGCCTGTGGCTGGGAGTGGCCGGCTGGCTCCAGAAAATCCACGCGGCGCCGGATGGTTCCCTGAACCTTAGGGGGCACCAGTACCGAGTCGGGCTGGTTGGATAGAGGCAAGTGGCTCCTGCAATCTGCCAGACAGAAGATGGGCAGGTCAGTTTGACATCCAGGGAAAAGGGCGGTAGTTTGTGTTTGGGGGCCTGTGACTGCGAGTGGCCGGCTGGCTCCTGAAAATCCACGATACGCAGGATGGTTCCCAAACCCAAGGGGGCACCAGTGCCGAGTCGGGCATATTTGATAAAGCCAAGTGGCTCCTGCAATCTGCCAGCCAGAAGCGGGGCGGGTGAGTTTTGTTTGCCAGGGAAAAGGGCCGTGGATTTTGTTCGGAGGCCTGTGGCTGGGAGTGGCCGGCTGGCTCCTGAAAATCCACGATACGCAGGATGGTTCCCAGACCCAAGGGGGCACCAGTGACGAGTCGGGCATGTTTGATAAAGCCAAGTGGCTCCTGCAATCTGCCAGCCAGAAGCGGGGCGGGTGAGTTTTTTTTTGCCAGGGAAAAGGGTTGTGGTTTTTGTTCGGGGGCCTGTGGCTGGGAGTGGCCGGCTGGCTCCTGAAAATCCACGTTACGCAGGATGGTTCCCAGAGGAAAGGTGGCACCAGTGCCAAGTCAGGCTGGATTGATAGAGGCAAGTGGCTCCTGCAATCTGCCATCCAGAAGCGGGGCGGGTGAGTTTTGTTTGCCAGGGAAAAAGGCCGTGGTTTGTGTTTGGGGGCCTGTGGCTGGGAGTGGCCGGCTGGCTCCTGAAAATCCACGATACACTGGATGGTTCCCAGATGAAAGGTGGCACCAGTGCCGAGTCGGGCTGGTTTGATAGAGGCAAGTGGCTCCTGCAATCTGCCAGCCAGAAGCGGGGTTGGTGAGTTTTGTTTGCCAGGGAAAAAGGGCCGTGGTTTGTGTTTGGGGGCCCGTGGCTGGGTGTGGCCGGCTGGCTCCTGAAAATCCACGATACACAGGAGGGTTCCCAGATGAAAGGTGGCACCAGTGCCGAGACGGGCTGGTTTGATAGAGGCAAGGGGCTCCTGCAATCTGCCAGCCAGAAGATGGGCAGGTCAGTTTTACTTCCAGGGAAAAAGGCCGTGGTTTGTGTTTGGGGGCCTGTGGCTGGAAGTGGCCGGCTGGCTCCTGAAAATTCACGATACGCAGGATGGTTCCCAAACCCAAGGGGGCACCAGTGCCGAGTCGGGCTGGTTGGATAGAGGCAAGTGGCTCCTGCAATCTGCCAGACAGAAGATGGGCAGGTCAGTTTGACATCCAGGGAAAAGGGCGGTAGTTTGTGTTTGGGGGCCTGTGACTGCGAGTGGCCGGCTGGCTCCTGAAAATCCACGATACGCAGGATGGTTCCCAAACCCAAGGGGGCACCAGTGCCGAGTCGGGCATATTTGATAAAGCCAAGTGGCTCCTGCAATCTGCCAGCCAGAAGCGGGGCGGGTGAGTTTTGTTTGCCAGGGAAAAGGGCCGTGGTTTGTGTTTGGGAGCCTGTGGCTGGGAGTGGCCGGCTGGCTCCTGAAAATCCACGATACGCAGGATGGTTCCCAGACCCAAGGGGGCACCAGTGCCGAGTCTGGCTGGTTTGATAGAGGCAAGTGGCTCCTGCAATCTGCCAGCCAGAAGCGGGGCGGGTGAGTTTTGTTTGCCAGGGAAAAGGGCCGTGGTTTTTGTTCGGAGGCCTGTGGCTGGGAGTGGCCGGCTGGCTCCTGAAAATCCACGATACGCAGGATGGTTCCCAGACCCAAGGGGGCACCAGTGCCGAGTCGGGCATGTTTGATAAAGCCAAGTGGCTCCTGCAATCTGCCAGCCAGAAGCGGGGCGGGTGAGTTTTTTTTTGCCAGGGAAAAGGGTTGTGGTTTTTGTTCGGGGGCCTGAGGCTGGGAGTGGCCGGCTGGCTCCTGAAAATCCACGTTACGCAGGATGGTTCCCAGAGGAAAGGTGACACCAGTGCCAAGTCAGGCTGGTTTGATAGAGGCAAGTGGCTCCTGCAATCTGCCAGCCAGAAGCGGGGCGGGTGAGTTTTGTTTGCCAGGGAAAAGGGCCGTGGTTTTTGTTTGGGGGCCTGTGGCTGGGAGTGGCCGGCTGGCTCCTGAAAATCCACGTTACGCAGGATGGTTCCCAGAGGAAAGGTGGCACCAGTGCCAAGCCGGTCTGGTTATATAGAGGCAAGTGGCTCCTGCAATCTGCCAGCCAGAAGCGGGGCGGGTGAGTTTTGTTTGCCCGGGAAAAAGGCCGTGGTTTATGTTTGGGGGCCTGTGGCTGGGTGTGGCCGGCTGGCTCCTGAAAATCCACGTTACGCAGGATGGTTCCCAGAGGAAAGGTGGCACCAGCTCCAAGTCGGGCTGGTTTGATAGAGGCAAGTGGCTCCTGCAATCTGCCAGCCAGAAGCGGGGCGGGTGAGTTTTTTTTTGCCAGGGAAAAGGGCCGTGGTTTTTGTTCGGGGGCCTGTGGCTGGGAGTGGCCGGCTGGCTCCTGAAAATCCACGTTACGCAGGATGGTTCCCAGAGGAAAGGTGGCACCAGTGCCAAGCCGGTCTGGTTTGATAGAGGCAAGTGGCTCCTGCAATCTGCCAGCCAGAAGCGGGGCGGGTGAGTTTTGTTTGCCCGGGAAAAAGGCCGTGGTTTGTGTTTGAGGGGCCTGTGGCTGGGAGTGGCCGGCTGGCTCCTGAAAATCCACGATACGCAGGATGGTTCCCAGACCCAAGGGGGCACCAGTGCCGAGTCGGGCATGTTTGATAAAGCCAAGTGGCTCCTGCAATCTGCCAGCCAGAAGCGGGGCGGGTGAGTTTTTTTTTGCCAGGGAAAAGGGTTGTGGTTTTTGTTCGGGGGCCTGTGGCTGGGAGTGGCCGGCTGGCTCCTGAAAATCCACGTTACGCAGGATGGTTCCCAGAGAAAGGTGACACCAGTGCAAAGTCAGGCTGGTTTGATAGAGGCAAGTGGCTCCTGCAATCTGCCAGCCAGAAGCGGGGCGGGTGAGTTTTGTTTGCCAGGGAAAAGGGCCGTGGTTTTTGTTCGGGGGCCTGTGGCTGGGAGTGGCCGGCTGGCTCCTGAAAATCCACGTTACGCAGGATG
The DNA here is from genome assembly GCF_047830755.1 of Zonotrichia albicollis. Classification (NCBI taxonomy): domain Eukaryota; kingdom Metazoa; phylum Chordata; class Aves; order Passeriformes; family Passerellidae; genus Zonotrichia; species Zonotrichia albicollis. The sequence continues at coordinate 27,092,192 of NC_133859.1, forward strand.
GTTCCCAGAGGAAAGGTGGCACCAGTGCCAAGCCGGTCTGGTTTGATAGAGGCAAGTGGCTCCTGCAATCTGCCAGCCAGAAGCGGGGCGGGTGAGTTTTGTTTGCCCGAGAAAAAGGCCGTGGTTTGTGTTTGGGGGCCTGTGGCTGGGTGTGGCCGGCTGGCTCCTGAAAATCCACGATACGCAGGATGGTTCCCAGAGGAAAGGTGGCACCAGTGCCAAGCCGGTCTGGTTATATAGAGGCAAGTGGCTCCTGCAATCTGCCAGCCAGAAGCGGGGCGGGTGAGTTTTTTTTGCCCGGGAAAAAGGCCGTGGTTTATGTTTGGGGGCCTGTGGCTGGGTGTGGCCGGCTGGCTCCTGAAAATCCACGTTACGCAGGATGGTTCCCAGAGGAAAGGTGGCACCAGCTCCAAGTCGGGCTGGTTTGATAGAGGCAAGTGGCTCCTGCAATCTGCCAGCCAGAAGCGGGGCGGGTGAGTTTTTTTTTGCCAGGGAAAAGGGCCGTGGTATTTGTTCGGGGGCCTGTGGCTGGGAGTGGCCGGCTGGCTCCTGAAAATCCACGTTACGCAGGATGGTTCCCAGAGGAAAGGTGGCACCAGTGCCAAGTCAGGCTGGATTGATAGAGGCAAGTGGCTCCTGCAATCTGCCATCCAGAAGCGGGGCGGGTGAGTTTTGTTTGCCAGGGAAAAAGGCCGTGGTTTGTGTTTGGGGGCCTGTGGCTGGGAGTGGCCGGCTGGCTCCTGAAAATCCACGATACACTGGATGGTTCCCAGATGAAAGGTGGCACCAGTGCCGAGTCGGGCTGGTTTGATAGAGGCAAGTGGCTCCTGCAATCTGCCAGCCAGAAGCGGGGTTGGTGAGTTTTGTTTGCCAGGGAAAAAGGGCCGTGGTTTGTGTTTGGGGGCCCGTGGCTGGGTGTGGCCGGCTGGCTCCTGAAAATCCACGATACACAGGAGGGTTCCCAGATGAAAGGTGGCACCAGTGCCGAGACGGGCTGGTTTGATAGAGGCAAGGGGCTCCTGCAATCTGCCAGCCAGAAGATGGGCAGGTCAGTTTTACTTCCAGGGAAAAAGGCCGTGGTTTGTGTTTGGGGGCCTGTGGCTGGAAGTGGCCGGCTGGCTCCTGAAAATTCACGATACGCAGGATGGTTCCCAAACCCAAGGGGGCACCAGTGCCGAGTCGGGCTGGTTGGATAGAGGCAAGTGGCTCCTGCAATCTGCCAGACAGAAGATGGGCAGGTCAGTTTGACATCCAGGGAAAAGGGCGGTAGTTTGTGTTTGGGGGCCTGTGACTGCGAGTGGCCGGCTGGCTCCTGAAAATCCACGATACGCAGGATGGTTCCCAAACCCAAGGGGGCACCAGTGCCGAGTCTGGCATATTTGATAAAGCCAAGTGGCTCCTGCAATCTGCCAGCCAGAAGCAGGGCGGGTGAGTTTTGTTTGCCAGGGAAAAGGGCCGTGGTTTGTGTTTGGGAGCCTGTGGCTGGGAGTGGCCGGCTGGCTCCTGAAAATCCACGATACGCAGGATGGTTCCCAGACCCAAGGGGGCACCAGTGCCGAGTCTGGCTGGTTTGATAGAGGCAAGTGGCTCCTGCAATCTGCCAGCCAGAAGCGGGGCGGGTGAGTTTTGTTTGCCAGGGAAAAGGGCCGTGGTTTTTGTTCGGAGGCCTGTGGCTGGGAGTGGCCGGCTGGCTCCTGAAAATCCACGATACGCAGGATGGTTCCCAGACCCAAGGGGGCACCAGTGCCGAGTCGGGCATGTTTGATAAAGCCAAGTGGCTCCTGCAATCTGCCAGCCAGAAGCGGGGCGGGTGAGTTTTGTTTGCCCGGGAAAAAGGCCGTGGTTTATGTTTGGGGGCCTGTGGCTGGGTGTGGCCGGCTGGCTCCTGAAAATCCACGTTACGCAGGATGGTTCCCAGAGGAAAGGTGGCACCAGCTCCAAGTCGGGCTGGTTTGATAGAGGCAAGTGGCTCCTGCAATCTGCCAGCCAGAAGCGGGGCGGGTGAGTTTTTTTTTGCCAGGGAAAAGGGCCGTGGTATTTGTTCGGGGGCCTGTGGCTGGGAGTGGCCGGCTGGCTCCTGAAAATCCACGTTACGCAGGATGGTTCCCAGAGGAAAGGTGGCACCAGTGCCAAGCCGGTCTGGTTTGATAGAGGCAAGTGGCTCCTGCAATCTGCCAGCCAGAAGCGGGGCGGGTGAGTTTTGTTTGCCCGGGAAAAAGGCCGTGGTTTGTGTTTGAGGGGCCTGTGGCTGGGAGTGGCCGGCTGGCTCCTGAAAATCCACGATACGCAGGATGGTTTCCAGACCCAAGGGGGCACCAGTGCCGAGTCGGGCATGTTTGATAAAGCCAAGTGGCTCCTGCAATCTGCCAGCCAGAAGCGGGGCGGGTGAGTTTTTTTTTGCCAGGGAAAAGGGTTGTGGTTTTTGTTCGGGGGCCTGTGGCTGGGAGTGGCCGGCTGGCTCCTGAAAATCCACGTTACGCAGGATGGTTCCCAGAGGAAAGGTGACACCAGTGCAAAGTCAGGCTGGTTTGATAGAGGCAAGTGGCTCCTGCAATCTGCCAGCCAGAAGCGGGGCGGGTGAGTTTTGTTTGCCAGGGAAAAGGGCCGTGGTTTTTGTTCGGGGGCCTGTGGCTGGGAGTGGCCGGCTGGCTCCTGAAAATCCACGTTACGCAGGATGGTTCCCAGAGGAAAGGTGGCACCAGTGCCAAGCCGGTCTGGTTTGATAGAGGCAAGTGGCTCCTGCAATCTGCCAGCCAGAAGCGGGGCGGGTGAGTTTTGTTTGCCCGGGAAAAAGGCCGTGGTTTGTGTTTGGGGGCCTGTGGCTGGGTGTGGCCGGCTGGCTCCTGAAAATCCACGTTACGCAGGATGGTTCCCAGAGGAAAGGTGGCACCAGCGCCAAGTCGGGCTGGTTTGATAGAGGCAAGTGGCTCCTGCAATCTGCCAGCCAGAAGCGGGGCGGGTGAGTTTTTTTTTGCCAGGGAAAAGGGCCGTGGTTTTTGTTCGGGGGCCTGTGGCTGGGAGTGGCCGGCTGGCTCCTGAAAATCCACGTTACGCAGGATGGTTCCCAGAGGAAAGGTGGCACCAGTGCCAAGCCGGTCTGGTTTGATAGAGGCAAGTGGCTCCTGCAATCTGCCAGCCAGAAGCGGGGCGGGTGAGTTTTGTTTGCCCGGGAAAAAGGCCGTGGTTTGTGTTTGGGGGCCTGTGGCTGGGAGTGGCCGGCTGGCTCCTGAAAATCCACGATACGCAGGATGGTTCCCAGAGGAAAGGTGGCACCAGTGCCGAGTCGGGCTGGTTATATAGAGGCAAGTGGCTCCTGCAATCTGCCAGCCAGAAGCGGGGCGGGTGAGTTTTGTTTGCCAGGGAAAAAGGCCGTGGTTTGTGTTCGGGGGCCTGTGGCTGGGAGTGGCCGGCTGGCTCCTGAAAATCCACGATACACAGGATGGTTCCCAGATGAAAGGTGGCACCAGTGCCGAGTCGGGCTGGTTTGATAGAGGCAAGGGGCTACTGCAATCTGCCAGCCAGAAGATGGGCAGGTCAGTTTTACTTCCAGGGTAAAGGGCCGTGGTTTGTGTTTGGGGTCCTGTGGCTGGGAGTGGCCGGCTGGCTCCTGAAAATTCACGATACGCAGGGTGGTTCCCAGATGAAAGTTGGCACCAGTGCCGAATCGGGCTGGTATGATAGTACAAAGTGGCTCCTGCAATCTACCATCCAGAAGCGGGGTAGCTGAGTTTTTTTTCCAGGGAAAAGGGCAGTGGTTTGTGTTCGGGGGCCTGTGGCTGGGAGTGGCCGGCTGGCTCCAGAAAATCCACGCGGCGCCGGATGGTTCCCTGAACCTTAGGGGGCACCAGTACCGAGTCGGGCTGGTTGGATAGAGGCAAGTGGCTCCTGCAATCTGCCAGACAGAAGATGGGCAGGTCAGTTTGACATCCAGGGAAAAGGGCGGTAGTTTGTGTTTGGGGGCCTGTGACTGCGAGTGGCCGGCTGGCTCCTGAAAATCCACGATACGCAGGATGGTTCCCAAACCCAAGGGGGCACCAGTGCCGAGTCGGGCATATTTGATAAAGCCAAGTGGCTCCTGCAATCTGCCAGCCAGAAGCGGGGCGGGTGAGTTTTGTTTGCCAGGGAAAAGGGCCGTGGTTTGTGTTTGGGAGCCTGTGGCTGGGAGTGGCCGGCTGGCTCCTGAAAATCCACGATACGCAGGATGGTTCCCAAACCCAAGGGGGCACCAGTGCCGAGTCTGGCTGGTTTGATAGAGGCAAGTGGCTCCTGCAATCTGCCAGCCAGAAGCGGGGCGGGTGAGTTTTGTTTGCCAGGGAAAAGGGCCGTGGTTTTTGTTCGGAGGCCTGTGGCTGGGAGTGGCCGGCTGGCTCCTGAAAATCCACGATACGCAGGATGGTTCCCAGACCCAAGGGGGCACCAGTGCCGAGTCGGGCATGTTTGATAAAGCCAAGTGGCTCCTGCAATCTGCCAGCCAGAAGCGGGGCGGGTGAGTTTTTTTTTGCCAGGGAAAAGGGTTGTGGTTTTTGTTCGGGGGCCTGTGGCTGGGAGTGGCCGGCTGGCTCCTGAAAATCCACGTTACGCAGGATGGTTCCCAGAGGAAAGGTGGCACCAGTGCCAAGCCGGTCTGGTTTGATAGAGGCAAGTGGCTCCTGCAATCTGCCAGCCAGAAGCGGGGCGGGTGAGTTTTGTTTGCCCGGGAAAAAGGCCGTGGTTTGTGTTTGGGGGCCTGTGGCTGGGTGTGGCCGGCTGGCTCCTGAAAATCCACGTTACGCAGGATGGTTCCCAGAGGAAAGGTGGCACCAGCGCCAAGTCGGGCTGGTTTGATAGAGGCAAGTGGCTCCTGCAATCTGCCAGCCAGAAGCGGGGCGGGTGAGTTTTTTTTTGCCAGGGAAAAGGGCCGTGGTTTTTGTTCGGGGGCCTGTGGCTGGGAGTGGCCGGCTGGCTCCTGAAAATCCACGTTACGCAGGATGGTTCCCAGAGGAAAGGTGGCACCAGTGCCAAGCCGGTCTGGTTTGATAGAGGCAAGTGGCTCCTGCAATCTGCCAGCCAGAAGCGGGGCGGGTGAGTTTTGTTTGCCAGGGAAAAAGGCCGTGGTTTGTGTTCGGGGGCCTGTGGCTGGGAGTGGCCGGCTGGCTCCTGAAAATCCACGATACGCAGCATGGTTCCCAGAGGAAAGGTGGCACCAGTGCCGAGTCGGGCTGGTTTGATAGAGGCAAGTGGCTCCTGCAATCTGCCAGCCAGAAGATGGGCAGGTCAGTTTTACTTCCAGGGTAAAGGGCCGTGGTTTGTGTTTGGGGTCCTGTGGCTGGGAGTGGCCGGCTGGCTCCTGAAAATTCACGATACGCAGGGTGGTTCCCAGATGAAAGTTGGCACCAGTGCCGAGTCGGGCTGGTATGATAGTACAAAGTGGCTCCTGCAATCTACCATCCAGAAGCGGGGTAGCTGAGTTTTTTTTCCAGGGAAAAGGGCCGTGGTTTGTGTTCGGGGGCCTGTGGCTGGGAGTGGCCGGCTGGCTCCAGAAAATCCACGCGGCGCCGGATGGTTCCCTGAACCTTAGGGGGCACCAGTACCGAGTCGGGCTGGTTGGATAGAGGCAAGTGGCTCCTGCAATCTGCCAGACAGAAGATGGGCAGGTCAGTTTGACATCCAGGGAAAAGGGCGGTAGTTTGTGTTTGGGGGCCTGTGACTGCGAGTGGCCGGCTGGCTCCTGAAAATCCACGATACGCAGGATGGTTCCCAAACCCAAGGGGGCACCAGTGCCGAGTCGGGCATATTTGATAAAGCCAAGTGGCTCCTGCAATCTGCCAGCCAGAAGCGGGGCGGGTGAGTTTTGTTTGCCAGGGAAAAGGGCCGTGGTTTGTGTTTGGGAGCCTGTGGCTGGGAGTGGCCGGCTGGCTCCTGAAAATCCACGATACGCAGGATGGTTCCCAGACCCAAGGGGGCACCAGTGACGAGTCGGGCATGTTTGATAAAGCCAAGTGGCTCCTGCAATCTGCCAGCCAGAAGCGGGGCGGGTGAGTTTTTTTTTGCCAGGGAAAAGGGTTGTGGTTTTTGTTCGGGGGCCTGTGGCTGGGAGTGGCCGGCTGGCTCCTGAAAATCCACGTTACGCAGGATGGTTCCCAGAGGAAAGGTGGCACCAGTGCCAAGTCAGGCTGGATTGATAGAGGCAAGTGGCTCCTGCAATCTGCCATCCAGAAGCGGGGCGGGTGAGTTTTGTTTGCCAGGGAAAAAGGCCGTGGTTTGTGTTTGGGGGCCTGTGGCTGGGAGTGGCCGGCTGGCTCCTGAAAATCCACGATACACTGGATGGTTCCCAGATGAAAGGTGGCACCAGTGCCGAGTCGGGCTGGTTTGATAGAGGCAAGTGGCTCCTGCAATCTGCCAGCCAGAAGCGGGGTTGGTGAGTTTTGTTTGCCAGGGAAAAAGGGCCGTGGTTTGTGTTTGGGGGCCCGTGGCTGGGTGTGGCCGGCTGGCTCCTGAAAATCCACGATACACAGGAGGGTTCCCAGATGAAAGGTGGCACCAGTGCCGAGACGGGCTGGTTTGATAGAGGCAAGGGGCTCCTGCAATCTGCCAGACAGAAGATGGGCAGGTCAGTTTGACTTCCAGGGAAAAAGGCCGTGGTTTGTGTTTGGGGGCCTGTGACTGCGAGTGGCCGGCTGGCTCCTGAAAATCCACGATACGCAGGATGGTTCCCAAACCCAAGGGGGCACCAGTGCCGAGTCGGGCATATTTGATAAAGCCAAGTGGCTCCTGCAATCTGCCAGCCAGAAGCGGGGCGGGTGAGTTTTGTTTGCCAGGGAAAAGGGCCGTGGTTTGTGTTTGGGAGCCTGTGGCTGGGAGTGGCCGGCTGGCTCCTGAAAATCCACGATACGCAGGATGGTTCCCAGACCCAAGGGGGCACCAGTGCCGAGTCTGGCTGGTTTGATAGAGGCAAGTGGCTCCTGCAATCTGCCAGCCAGAAGCGGGGCGGGTGAGTTTTGTTTGCCAGGGAAAAGGGCCGTGGTTTTTGTTCAGAGGCCTGTGGCTGGGAGTGGCCGGCTGGCTCCTGAAAATCCACGATACGCAGGATGGTTCCCAGACCCAAGGGGGCACCAGTGCCGAGTCGGGCATGTTTGATAAAGCCAAGTGGCTCCTGCAATCTGCCAGCCAGAAGCGGGGCGGGTGAGTTTTTTTTTGCCAGGGAAAAGGGTTGTGGTTTTTGTTCGGGGGCCTGAGGCTGGGAGTGGCCGGCTGGCTCCTGAAAATCCACGTTACGCAGGATGGTTCCCAGAGGAAAGGTGACACCAGTGCCAAGTCAGGCTGGTTTGATAGAGGCAAGTGGCTCCTGCAATCTGCCAGCCAGAAGCGGGGCGGGTGAGTTTTGTTTGCCAGGGAAAAGGGCCGTGGTTTTTGTTTGGGGGCCTGTGGCTGGGAGTGGCCGGCTGGCTCCTGAAAATCCACGTTACGCAGGATGGTTCCCAGAGGAAAGGTGGCACCAGCTCCAAGTCGGGCTGGTTTGATAGAGGCAAGTGGCTCCTGCAATCTGCCAGCCAGAAGCGGGGCGGGTGAGTTTTTTTTTGCCAGGGAAAAGGGCCGTGGTTTTTGTTCGGGGGCCTGTGGCTGGGAGTGGCCGGCTGGCTCCTGAAAATCCACGTTACGCAGGATGGTTCCCAGAGGAAAGGTGGCACCAGTGCCAAGCCGGTCTGGTTTGATAGAGGCAAGTGGCTCCTGCAATCTGCCAGCCAGAAGCGGGGCGGGTGAGTTTTGTTTGCCCGGGAAAAAGGCCGTGGTTTGTGTTTGAGGGGCCTGTGGCTGGGAGTGGCCGGCTGGCTCCTGAAAATCCACGATACGCAGGATGGTTCCCAGACCCAAGGGGGCACCAGTGCCGAGTCGGGCATGTTTGATAAAGCCAAGTGGCTCCTGCAATCTGCCAGCCAGAAGCGGGGCGGGTGAGTTTTTTTTTGCCAGGGAAAAGGGTTGTGGTTTTTGTTCGGGGGCCTGTGGCTGGGAGTGGCCGGCTGGCTCCTGAAAATCCACGTTACGCAGGATGGTTCCCAGAGAAAGGTGACACCAGTGCAAAGTCAGGCTGGTTTGATAGAGGCAAGTGGCTCCTGCAATCTGCCAGCCAGAAGCGGGGCGGGTGAGTTTTGTTTGCCAGGGAAAAGGGCCGTGGTTTTTGTTCGGGGGCCTGTGGCTGGGAGTGGCCGGCTGGCTCCTGAAAATCCACGTTACGCAGGATGGTTCCCAGAGGAAAGGTGGCACCAGTGCCAAGCCGGTCTGGTTTGATAGAGGCAAGTGGCTCCTGACATCTGCCAGCCAGAAGCGGGGCGGGTGAGTTTTGTTTGCCCGAGAAAAAGGCCGTGGTTTGTGTTTCGGGGCCTGTGGCTGGGTGTGGCCGGCTGGCTCCTGAAAATCCACGATACGCAGGATGGTTCCCAGAGGAAAGGTGGCACCAGTGCCAAGCCGGTCTGGTTATATAGAGGCAAGTGGCTCCTGCAATCTGCCAGCCAGAAGCGGGGCGGGTGAGTTTTTTTTGCCCGGGAAAAAGGCCGTGGTTTATGTTTGGGGGCCTGTGGCTGGGTGTGGCCGGCTGGCTCCTGAAAATCCACGTTACGCAGGATGGTTCCCAGAGGAAAGGTGGCACCAGCTCCAAGTCGGGCTGGTTTGATAGAGGCAAGTGGCTCCTGCAATCTGCCAGCCAGAAGCGGGGCGGGTGAGTTTTTTTTTGCCAGGGAAAAGGGCCGTGGTATTTGTTCGGGGGCCTGTGGCTGGGAGTGGCCGGCTGGCTCCTGAAAATCCACGTTACGCAGGATGGTTCCCAGAGGAAAGGTGGCACCAGTGCCAAGCCGGTCTGGTTTGATAGAGGCAAGTGGCTCCTGCAATCTGCCAGCCAGAAGCGGGGCGGGTGAGTTTTGTTTGCCCGGGAAAAAGGCCGTGGTTTGTGTTTGAGGGGCCTGTGGCTGGGAGTGGCCGGCTGGCTCCTGAAAATCCACGATACGCAGGATGGTTTCCAGACCCAAGGGGGCACCAGTGCCGAGTCGGGCATGTTTGATAAAGCCAAGTGGCTCCTGCAATCTGCCAGCCAGAAGCGGGGCGGGTGAGTTTTTTTTTGCCAGGGAAAAGGGTTGTGGTTTTTGTTCGGGGGCCTGTGGCTGGGAGTGGCCGGCTGGCTCCTGAAAATCCACGTTACGCAGGATGGTTCCCAGAGGAAAGGTGACACCAGTGCAAAGTCAGGCTGGTTTGATAGAGGCAAGTGGCTCCTGCAATCTGCCAGCCAGAAGCGGGGCGGGTGAGTTTTGTTTGCCAGGGAAAAGGGCCGTGGTTTTTGTTCGGGGGCCTGTGGCTGGGAGTGGCCGGCTGGCTCTTGAAAATCCACGTTACGCAGGATGGTTCCCAGAGGAAAGGTGGCACCAGTTCCAAGCCGGTCTGGTTTGATAGAGGCAAGTGGCTCCTGCAATCTGCCAGCCAGAAGCGGGGCGGGTGAGTTTTGTTTGCCCGGGAAAAAGGCCGTGGTTTGTGTTTGGGGGCCTGTGGCTGGGTGTGGCCGGCTGGCTCCTGAAAATCCACGTTACGCAGGATGGTTCCCAGAGGAAAGGTGGCACCAGCGCCAAGTCGGGCTGGTTTGATAGAGGCAAGTGGCTCCTGCAATCTGCCAGCCAGAAGCGGGGCGGGTGAGTTTTTTTTTGCCAGGGAAAAGGGCCGTGGTTTTTGTTCGGGGGCCTGTGGCTGGGAGTGGCCGGCTGGCTCCTGAAAATCCACGTTACGCAGGATGGTTCCCAGAGGAAAGGTGGAACCAGTGCCGAATCGGGCTGGTATGATAGTACAAAGTGGCTCCTGCAATCTACCATCCAGAAGCGGGGTAGCTGAGTTTTTTTTCCAGGGAAAAGGGCAGTGGTTTGTGTTCGGGGGCCTGTGGCTGGGAGTGGCCGGCTGGCTCCAGAAAATCCACGCGGCGCCGGATGGTTCCCTGAACCTTAGGGGGCACCAGTACCGAGTCGGGCTGGTTGGATAGAGGCAAGTGGCTCCTGCAATCTGCCAGACAGAAGATGGGCAGGTCAGTTTGACATCCAGGGAAAAGGGCGGTAGTTTTTGTTTGGGGGCCTGTGACTGCGAGTGGCCGGCTGGCTCCTGAAAATCCACGATACGCAGGATGGTTCCCAAACCCAAGGGGGCACCAGTGCCGAGTCGGGCATATTTGATAAAGCCAAGTGGCTCCTGCAATCTGCCAGCCAGAAGCGGGGCGGGTGAGTTTTGTTTGCCAGGGAAAAGGGCCGTGGTTTGTGTTTGGGAGCCTGTGGCTGGGAGTGGCCGGCTGGCTCCTGAAAATCCACGATACGCAGGATGGTTCCCAAACCCAAGGGGGCACCAGTGCCGAGTCTGGCTGGTTTGATAGAGGCAAGTGGCTCCTGCAATCTGCCAGCCAGAAGCGGGGCGGGTGAGTTTTGTTTGCCAGGGAAAAGGGCCGTGGTTTTTGTTCGGAGGCCTGTGGCTGGGAGTGGCCGGCTGGCTCCTGAAAATCCACGATACGCAGGATGGTTCCCAGACCCAAGGGGGCACCAGTGCCGAGTCGGGCATGTTTGATAAAGCCAAGTGGCTCCTGCAATCTGCCAGCCAGAAGCGGGGCGGGTGAGTTTTTTTTTGCCAGGGAAAAGGGTTGTGGTTTTTGTTCGGGGGCCTGTGGCTGGGAGTGGCCGGCTGGCTCCTGAAAATCCACGTTACGCAGGATGGTTCCCAGAGGAAAGGTGGCACCAGTGCCAAGCCAGTCTGGTTTGATAGAGGCAAGTGGCTCCTGCAATCTGCCAGCCAGAAGCGGGGCGGGTGAGTTTTGTTTGCCCGGGAAAAAGGCCGTGGTTTGTGTTTGGGGGCCTGTGGCTGGGTGTGGCCGGCTGGCTCCTGAAAATCCACGTTACGCAGGATGGTTCCCAGAGGAAAGGTGGCACCAGCGCCAAGTCGGGCTGGTTTGATAGAGGCAAGTGGCTCCTGCAATCTGCCAGCCAGAAGCGGGGCGGGTGAGTTTTTTTTTGCCAGCGAAAAGGGCCGTGGTTTTTGTTCGGGGGCCTGTGGCTGGGAGTGGCCGGCTGGCTCCTGAAAATCCACGTTACGCAGGATGGTTCCCAGAGGAAAGGTGGCACCAGTGCCAAGCCGGTCTGGTTTGATAGAGGCAAGTGGCTCCTGCAATCTGCCAGCCAGAAGCGGGGCGGGTGAGTTTTGTTTGCCCGGGAAAAAGGCCGTGGTTTGTGTTTGGGGGCCTGTGGCTGGGAGTGGCCGGCTGGCTCCTGAAAATCCACGATACGCAGCATGGTTCCCAGAGGAAATGTGGCACCAGTGCCGAGTCGGGCTGGTTTGATAGAGGCAAGTGGCTCCTGCAATCTGCCAGCCAGAAGCGGGGCGGGTGAGTTTTGTTTGCCAGGGAAAAAGGCCGTGGTTTGTGTTCGGGGGCCTGTGGCTGGGAGTGGCCGGCTGGCTCCTGAAAATCCATGATACACAGGATGGTTCCCAGATGAAAGGTGGCACCAGTGCCGAGTCGGGCTGGTTTGATAGAGGCAAGGGGCTACTGCAATCTGCCAGCCAGAAGATGGGCAGGTCAGTTTTACTTCCAGGGAAAAGGGCCGTGGTTTGTGTTTGGGGTCCTGTGGCTGGGAGTGGCCGGCTGGCTCCTGAAAATCCACGATACGCAGGATGGTTCCCTGAACCTTAGGGGGCACCAGTACCGTGTCGGGCTGGTTGGATAGAGGCAAGTGGCTCCTGCAATCTGCCAGACAGAAGATGGGTAGGTCAGTTTGACATCCAGGGAAAAGGGCGGTAGTTTGTGTTTGGGGGCCTGTGACTGCGAGTTGCCGGCTGGCTCCTGAAAATCCACGATACGCAGGATGGTTCCCAAACCCAAGGGGGCACCAGTGCCGAGTCGGGCATATTTGATAAAGCCAAGTGGCTCCTGCAATCTGCCAGCCAGAAGCGGGGCGGGTGAGTTTTGTTTGCCAGGGAAAAGGGCCGTGGATTTTGTTCGGAGGCCTGTGGCTGGGAGTGGCCGGCTGGCTCCTGAAAATCCACGATACGCAGGATGGTTCCCAGACCCAAGGGGGCACCAGTGACGAGTCGGGCATGTTTGATAAAGCCAAGTGGCTCCTGCAATCTGCCAGCCAGAAGCGGGGCGGGTGAGTTTTTTTTTGCCAGGGAAAAGGGTTGTGGTTTTTGTTCGGGGGCCTGTGGCTGGGAGTGGCCGGCTGGCTCCTGAAAATCCACGTTACGCAGGATGGTTCCCAGAGGAAAGGTGGCACCAGTGCCAAGTCAGGCTGGATTGATAGAGGCAAGTGGCTCCTGCAATCTGCCATCCAGAAGCGGGGCGGGTGAGTTTTGTTTGCCAGGGAAAAAGGCCGTGGTTTGTGTTTGGGGGCCTGTGGCTGGGAGTGGCCGGCTGGCTCCTGAAAATCCACGATACACTGGATGGTTCCCAGATGAAAGGTGGCACCAGTGCCGAGTCGGGCTGGTTTGATAGAGGCAAGTGGCTCCTGCAATCTGCCAGCCAGAAGCGGGGTTGGTGAGTTTTGTTTGCCAGGGAAAAAGGGCCGTGGTTTGTGTTTGGGGGCCCGTGGCTGGGTGTGGCCGGCTGGCTCCTGAAAATCCACGATACACAGGAGGGTTCCCAGATGAAAGGTGGCACCAGTGCCGAGACGGGCTGGTTTGATAGAGGCAAGGGGCTCCTGCAATCTGCCAGCCAGAAGATGGGCAGGTCAGTTTTACTTCCAGGGAAAAAGGCCGTGGTTTGTGTTTGGGGGCCTGTGGCTGGAAGTGGCCGGCTGGCTCCTGAAAATTCACGATACGCAGGATGGTTCCCAAACCCAAGGGGGCACCAGTGCCGAGTCGGGCTGGTTGGATAGAGGCAAGTGGCTCCTGCAATCTGCCAGACAGAAGATGGGCAGGTCAGTTTGACATCCAGGGAAAAGGGCGGTAGTTTGTGTTTGGGGGCCTGTGACTGCGAGTGGCCGGCTGGCTCCTGAAAATCCACGATACGCAGGATGGTTCCCAAACCCAAGGGGGCACCAGTGCCGAGTCGGGCATATTTGATAAAGCCAAGTGGCTCCTGCAATCTGCCAGCCAGAAGCGGGGCGGGTGAGTTTTGTTTGCCAGGGAAAAGGGCCGTGGTTTTTGTTCGGGGGCCTGTGGCTGGGAGTGGCCGGCTGGCTCCTGAAAATCCACGTTACGCAGGATGGTTCCCAGAGGAAAGGTGGCACCAGTGCCAAGCCGGTCTGGTTATATAGAGGCAAGTGGCTCCTGCAATCTGCGAGCCAGAAGCGGGGCGGGTGAGTTTTGTTTGCCCGGGAAAAAGGCCGTGGTTTATGTTTGGGGGCCTGTGGCTGGGTGTGGCCGGCTGGCTCCTGAAAATCCACGTTACGCAGGATGGTTCCCAGAGGAAAGGTGGCACCAGCTCCAAGTCGGGCTGGTTTGATAGAGGCAAGTGGCTCCTGCAATCTGCCAGCCAGAAGCGGGGCGGGTGAGTTTTTTTTTGCCAGGGAAAAGGGCCGTGGTTTTTGTTCGGGGGCCTGTGGCTGGGAGTGGCCGGCTGGCTCCTGAAAATCCACGATACGCAGGATGGTTCCCAGACCCAAGGGGGCACCAGTGCCGAGTCGGGCATGTTTGATAAAGCCAAGTGGCTCCTGCAATCTGCCAGCCAGAAGCGGGGCGGGTGAGTTTTTTTTTGCCAGGGAAAAGGGTTGTGGTTTTTGTTCGGGGGCCTGTGGCTGGGAGTGGCCGGCTGGCTCCTGAAAATCCACGTTACGCAGGATGGTTCCCAGAGGAAAGGTGACACCAGTGCAAAGTCAGGCTGGTTTGATAGAGGCAAGTGGCTCCTGCAATCTGCCAGCCAGAAGCGGGGCGGGTGAGTTTTGTTTGCCAGGGAAAATGGCCGTGGTTTTTGTTCGGGGGCCTGTGGCTGGGAGTGGCCGGCTGGCTCCTGAAAATCCACGTTACGCAGGATGTTTCCCAGAGGAAAGGTGGCACCAGTGCCAAGCTGGTCTGGTTTGATAGAGGCAAGTGGCTCCTGCAATCTGCCAGCCAGAAGCGGGGCGGGTGAGTTTTGTTTGCCCGGGAAAAAGGCCGTGGTTTGTGTTTGGGGGCCTGTGGCTGGGTGTGGCCGGCTGGCTCCTGAAAATCCACGATACGCAGGATGGTTCCCAGAGGAAAGGTGGCACCAGTGCCAAGCCAATCTGGTTATATAGAGGCAAGTGGCTCCTGCAATCTGCCAGCCAGAAGCGGGGCGGGTGAGTTTTTTTTGCCCGGGAAAAAGGCCGTGGTTTATGTTTGGGGGCCTGTGGCTGGGTGTGGCCGGCTGGCTCCTGAAAATCCACGTTACGCAGGATGGTTCCCAGAGGAAAGGTGGCACCAGCTCCAAGTCGGGCTGGTTTGATAGAGGCAAGTGGCTCCTGCAATCTGCCAGCCAGAAGCGGGGCGGGTGAGTTTTTTTTTGCCAGGGAAAAGGGCCGTGGTATTTGTTCGGGGGCCTGTGGCTGGGAGTGGCCGGCTGGCTCCTGAAAATCCACGTTACGCAGGATGGTTCCCAGAGGAAAGGTGGCACCAGTGCCAAGCCGGTCTGGTTTGATAGAGGCAAGTGGCTCCTGCAATCTGCCAGCCAGAAGCGGGGCGGGTGAGTTTTGTTTGCCCGGGAAAAAGGCCGTGGTTTGTGTTTGAGGGGCCTGTGGCTGGGAGTGGCCGGCTGGCTCCTGAAAATCCACGATACGCAGGATGGTTTCCAGACCCAAGGGGGCACCAGTGCCGAGTCGGGCATGTTTGATAAAGCCAAGTGGCTCCTGCAATCTGCCAGCCAGAAGCGGGGCGGGTGAGTTTTTTTTTGCCAGGGAAAAGGGCCGTGGTTTTTGTTCGGGGGCCTGTGGCTGGGAGTGGCCGGCTGGCTCCTGAAAATCCACGTTACGCAGGATGGTTCCCAGAGGAAAGGTGGCACCAGTGCCAAGCCGGTCTGGTTTGATAGAGGCAAGTGGCTCCTGCAATCTGCCAGCCAGAAGCGGGGCGGGTGAGTTTTGTTTGCCCGGGAAAAAGGCCGTGGTTTGTGTTTGGGGGCCTGTGGCTGGGAGTGGCCGGCTGGCTCCTGAAAATCCACGATACGCAGGATGGTTCCCAGAGGAAAGGTGGCACCAGTGCCGAGTCGGGCTGGTTATATAGAGGAGGGTGGCTCCTGCAATCTGCCAGCCAGAAGCGGGGCGGGTGAGTTTTGTTTGCCAGGGAAAAAGGCCGTGGTTTGTGTTCGGGGGCCTGTGGCTGCGAGTGGCCGGCTGGCTCCTGAAAATCCACGATACACAGGATGGTTCCCAGATGAAAGGTGGCACCAGTGCCGAGTCGGGCTGGTTTGATAGAGGCAAGGGGCTACTGCAATCTGCCAGCCAGAAGATGGGCAGGTCAGTTTTACTTCCAGGGTAAAGGGCCGTGGTTTGTGTTTGGGGTCCTGTGGCTGGGAGTGGCCGGCTGGCTCCTGAAAATTCACGATACGCAGGATGGTTCCCAGATGAAAGGTGGAACCAGTGCCGAATCGGGCTGGTATGATAGTACAAAGTGGCTCCTGCAATCTACCATCCAGAAGCGGGGTAGCTGAGTTTTTTTTCCAGGGAAAAGGGCAGTGGTTTGTGTTCGGGGGCCTGTGGCTGGGAGTGGCCGGCTGGCTCCAGAAAATCCACGCGGCGCCGGATGGTTCCCTGAACCTTAGGGGGCACCAGTACCGAGTCGGGCTGGTTGGATAGAGGCAAGTGGCTCCTGCAATCTGCCAGACAGAAGATGGGCAGGTCAGTTTGACATCCAGGGAAAAGGGCGGTAGTTTGTGTTTGGGGGCCTGTGACTGCGAGTGGCCGGCTGGCTCCTGAAAATCCACGATACGCAGGATGGTTCCCAAACCCAAGGGGGCACCAGTGCCGAGTCGGGCATATTTGATAAAGCCAAGTGGCTCCTGCAATCTGCCAGCCAGAAGCGGGGCGGGTGAGTTTTGTTTGCCAGGGAAAAGGGCCGTGGTTTGTGTTTGGGAGCCTGTGGCTGGGAGTGGCCGGCTGGCTCCTGAAAATCCACGATACGCAGGATGGTTCCCAAACCCAAGGGGGCACCAGTGCCGAGTCTGGCTGGTTTGATAGAGGCAAGTGGCTCCTGCAATCTGCCAGCCAGAAGCGGGGCGGGTGAGTTTTGTTTGCCAGGGAAAAGGGCCGTGGTTTTTGTTCGGAGGCCTGTGGCTGGGAGTGGCCGGCTGGCTCCTGAAAATCCACGATACGCAGGATGGTTCCCAGACCCAAGGGGGCACCAGTGCCGAGTCGGGCATGTTTGATAAAGCCAAGTGGCTCCTGCAATCTGCCAGCCAGAAGCGGGGCGGGTGAGTTTTTTTTTGCCAGGGAAAAGGGTTGTGGTTTTTGTTCGGGGGCCTGTGGCTGGGAGTGGCCGGCTGGCTCCTGAAAATCCACGTTACGCAGGATGGTTCCCAGAGGAAAGGTGGCACCAGTGCCAAGCCAGTCTGGTTTGATAGAGGCAAGTGGCTCCTGCAATCTGCCAGCCAGAAGCGGGGCGGGTGAGTTTTGTTTGCCCGGGAAAAAGGCCGTGGTTTGTGTTTGGGGGCCTGTGGCTGGGTGTGGCCGGCTGGCTCCTGAAAATCCACGTTACGCAGGATGGTTCCCAGAGGAAAGGTGGCACCAGCGCCAAGTCGGGCTGGTTTGATAGAGGCAAGTGGCTCCTGCAATCTGCCAGCCAGAAGCGGGGCGGGTGAGTTTTTTTTTGCCAGGGAAAAGGGCCGTGGTTTTTGTTCGGGGGCCTGTGGCTGGGAGTGGCCGGCTGGCTCCTGAAAATCCACGTTACGCAGGATGGTTCCCAGAGGAAAGGTGGCACCAGTGCCGAGCCGGTCTGGTTTGATAGAGGCAAGTGGCTCCTGCAATCTGCCAGCCAGAAGCGGGGCGGGTGAGTTTTGTTTGCCCGGGAAAAAGGCCGTGGTTTGTGTTTGGGGGCCTGTGGCTGGGAGTGGCCGGCTGGCTCCTGAAAATCCACGATACGCAGCATGGTTCCCAGAGGAAAGGTGGCACCAGTGCCGAGTCGGGCTGGTTTGATAGAGGCAAGTGGCTCCTGCAATCTGCCAGCCAGAAGCGGGGCGGGTGAGTTTTGTTTGCCAGGGAAAAAGGCCGTGGTTTGTGTTCGGGGGCCTGTGGCTGGGAGTGGCCGGCTGGCTCCTGAAAATCCATGATACACAGGATGGTTCCCAGATGAAAGGTGGCACCAGTGCCGAGTCGGGCTGGTTTGATAGAGGCAAGGGGCTACTGCAATCTGCCAGCCAGAAGATGGGCAGGTCAGTTTTACTTCCAGGGAAAAGGGCCGTGGTTTGTGTTTGGGGTCCTGTGGCTGGGAGTGGCCGGCTGGCTCCTGAAAATTCACGATACGCAGGGTGGTTCCCAGATGAAAGTTGGCACCAGTGCCGAGTCGGGCTGGTATGATAGTACAAAGTGGCTCCTGCAATCTACCATCCAGAAGCGGGGTAGCTGAGTTTTTTTTCCAGGGAAAAGGGCAGTGGTTTGTGTTCGGGGGCCTGTGGCTGGGAGTGGCCGGCTGGCTCCTGAAAATCCACGCGGCGCCGGATGGTTCCCTGAACCTTACGGGGCACCAGTACCGTGTCGGGCTGGTTGGATAGAGGCAAGTGGCTCCTGCAATCTGCCAGACAGAAGATGGGTAGGTCAGTTTGACATCCAGGGAAAAGGGCGGTAGTTTGTGTTTGGGGGCCTGTGACTGCGAGTGGCCGGCTGGCTCCTGAAAATCCACGATACGCAGGATGGTTCCCAAACCCAAGGGGGCAGCAGTGCCGAGTCGGGCATATTTGATAAAGCCAAGTGGCTCCTGCAATCTGCCAGCCAGAAGCGGGGCGGGTGAGTTTTGTTTGCCAGGGAAAAGGGCCGTGGTTTGTGTTTGGGAGCCTGTGGCCGGGAGTGGCCGGCTGGCTCCTGAAAATCCACGATACGCAGGATGGTTCCCATACCCAAGGGGGCACCAGTGCCGAGTCTGGCTGGCTTGATAGAGGCAAGTGGCTCCTGCAATCTGCCAGCCAGAAGCGGGGCGGGTGAGTTTTGTTTGCCAGGGAAAAGGGGCGTGGTTTTTGTTCGGAGGCCTGTGGCTGCGAGTGGCCGGCTGGCTCCTGAAAATCCACGATACGCAGGATGGTTCCCAGACCCAAGGGGGCACCAGTGCCGAGTCGGGCATGTTTGATAAAGCCAAGTGGCTCCTGCAATCTGCCAGCCAGAAGCGGGGCGGGTGAGTTTTTTTTTGCCAGGGAAAAGGGTTGTGGTTTTTGTTCGGGGGCCTGTGGCTGGGAGTGGCCGGCTGGCTCCTGAAAATCCACGTTACGCAGGATGGTTCCCAGAGGAAAGGTGGCACCAGTGCCAAGTCAGGCTGGTTTGATAGAGGCAAGTGGCTCCTGCAATCTGCCAGCCAGAAGCGGGGCGGGTGAGTTTTGTTTGCCAGGGAAAAAGGCCGTGGTTTGTGTTCGGGGGCCTGTGGCTGGGAGTGGCCGGCTGGCTCCTGAAAATCCACGATACACTGGATGGTTCCCAGATGAAAGGTGGCACCAGTGCCGAGTCGGGCTGGTTTGATAGAGGCAAGTGGCTCCTGCAATCTGCCAGCCAGAAGCGGGGTTGGTGAGTTTTGTTTGCCAGGGAAAAAGGGCCGTGGTTTGTGTTTGGGGGCCCGTGGCTGGGAGTGGCCGGCTGGCTCCTGAAAATCCACGATACACAGGATGGTTCCCAGATGAAAGGTGGCACCAGTGCCGAGACGGGCTGGTTTGATAGAGGCAAGGGGCTCCTGCAATCTGCCAGCCAGAAGATGGGCAGGTCAGTTTTACTTCCAGGGAAAAAGGCCGTGGTTTGTGTTCGGGGGCCTGTGGCTGCGAGTGGCCAGCTGGCTCCAGAAAATCCACGCGGTGCCGGATGGTTCCCAGACCCAAGGGGGCACCAGTGCCGAGTCGGGCTGGTTTGATAAAGCCAAGTGGCTCCTGCAATCTGCCAGCCAGAAGCGGGGCGGGTGAGTTTTGTTTGCCAGGGAAAAGGGCCGTGGTTTGTGTTTGGGGGCCTGTGGCTGGGAGTGGCCGGCTGGCTCCTGAAAATCCACGATACACAGGATGGTTCGCAGATGAAAGGTGGCACCAGTGCCAAGTCGGGCTGGTTTGATAGAGGCAAGTGGCTCCTGCAATCTGCCAGCCAGAAGCGGGGCGGGTGAGTTTTTTTTTGCCAGGGAAAAGGGTCGTGGTTTGTGTTCGGGGGCCTGAGGCTGGGAGTGGCCGGCTGGCTCCTGAAAATTCACGATACGCAGGGTGGTTCCCAGATGAAAGTTGGCACCAGTGCCGAGTCGGGCTGGTATGATAGTACAAAGTGGCTCCTGCAATCTACCATCCAGAAGCGGGGTAGCTGAGTTTTTTTTCCAGGGAAAAGGGCCGTGGTTTGTGTTCGGGGGCCTGTGGCTGGGAGTGGCCGGCTGGCTCCTGAAAATCCACGATACACAGGATGGTTCCCAGAGGAATGGTGGCACCAGCGCCGAGTCGGGCTGGTTTGATAGAGGCAAGTGGCTCCTGCAATCTGCCAGCCAGAAGCGGGGCGGGTGATTTTTTTTTTGCCAGGGAAAAGGGCCGTGGTTTTTGTTCGGGGGCCTGTGGCTGGGAGTGGCCGTCTGGCTCCTGAAAATCCACGTTACGCAGGATGGTTCCCAGAGGAAAGGTGGCAGCAGTGCCAAGCCGGTCTGGTTTGATAGAGGCAAGTGGCTCCTGCAATCTGCCAGCCAGAAGCGGGGCGGGTGAGTTTTGTTTGCCCGGGAAAAAGGCCGTGGTTTGTGTTTGGGGGCCTGTGGCTGGGAGTGGCCGGCTGGCTCCTGAAAATCCACGATACGCAGGATGGTTCCCAGAGGAAAGGTGGCACCAGTGCCGAGTCGGGCTGGTTATATAGAGGCAAGTGGCTCCTGCAATCTGCCAGCCAGAAGCGGGGCGGGTGAGTTTTGTTTGCCAGGGAAAAAGGCCGTGGTTTGTGTTCGGGGGCCTGTGGCTGGGAGTGGCCGGCTGGCTCCTGAAAATCCACGATACACAGGATGGTTCCAGGATGAAAGGTGGCACCAGTGCCGAGTCGGGCTGGTTTGATAGAGGCAAGGGGCTACTGCAATCTGCCAGCCAGAAGATGGGCAGGTCAGTTTTACTTCCAGGGTAAAGGGCCGTGGTTTGTGTTTGGGGTCCTGTGGCTGGGAGTGGCCGGCTGGCTCCTGAAAATTCACGATACGCAGGGTGGTTCCCAGATGAAAGTTGGCACCAGTGCCGAATCGGGCTGGTATGATAGTACAAAGTGGCTCCTGCAATCTACCATCCAGAAGCGGGGTAGCTGAGTTTTTTTTCCAGGGAAAAGGGCAGTGGTTTGTGTTCGGGGGCCTGTGGCTGGGAGTGGCCGGCTGGCTCCAGAAAATCCACGCGGCGCCGGATGGTTCCCTGAACCTTAGGGGGCACCAGTACCGAGTCGGGCTGGTTGGATAGAGGCAAGTGGCTCCTGCAATCTGCCAGACAGAAGATGGGCAGGTCAGTTTGACATCCAGGGAAAAGGGCGGTAGTTTGTGTTTGGGGGCCTGTGACTGCGAGTGGCCGGCTGGCTCCTGAAAATCCACGATACGCAGGATGGTTCCCAAACCCAAGGGGGCACCAGTGCCGAGTCGGGCATATTTGATAAAGCCAAGTGGCTCCTGCAATCTGCCAGCCAGAAGCGGGGCGGGTGAGTTTTGTTTGCCAGGGAAAAGGGCCGTGGTTTGTGTTTGGGAGCCTGTGGCTGGGAGTGGCCGGCTGGCTCCTGAAAATCCACGATACGCAGGATGGTTCCCAAACCCAAGGGGGCACCAGTGCCGAGTCTGGCTGGTTTGATAGAGGCAAGTGGCTCCTGCAATCTGCCAGCCAGAAGCGGGGCGGGTGAGTTTTGTTTGCCAGGGAAAAGGGCCGTGGTTTTTGTTCGGAGGCCTGTGGCTGGGAGTGGCCGGCTGGCTCCTGAAAATCCACGATACGCAGGATGGTTCCCAGACCCAAGGGGGCACCAGTGCCGAGTCGGGCATGTTTGATAAAGCCAAGTGGCTCCTGCAATCTGCCAGCCAGAAGCGGGGCGGGTGAGTTTTTTTTTGCCAGGGAAAAGGGTTGTGGTTTTTGTTCGGGGGCCTGTGGCTGGGAGTGGCCGGCTGGCTCCTGAAAATCCACGTTACGCAGGATGGTTCCCAGAGGAAAGGTGGCACCAGTGCCAAGCCAGTCTGGTTTGATAGAGGCAAGTGGCTCCTGCAATCTGCCAGCCAGAAGCGGGGCGGGTGAGTTTTGTTTGCCCGGGAAAAAGGCCGTGGTTTGTGTTTGGGGGCCTGTGGCTGGGTGTGGCCGGCTGGCTCCTGAAAATCCACGTTACGCAGGATGGTTCCCAGAGGAAAGGTGGCACCAGCGCCAAGTCGGGCTGGTTTGATAGAGGCAAGTGTCTCCTGCAATCTGCCAGCCAGAAGCGGGGCGGGTGAGTTTTTTTTTGCCAGGGAAAAGGGCCGTGGTTTTTGTTCGGGGGCCTGTGGCTGGGAGTGGCCGGCTGGCTCCTGAAAATCCACGTTACGCAGGATGGTTCCCAGAGGAAAGGTGGCACCAGTGCCGAGCCGGTCTGGTTTGATAGAGGCAAGTGGCTCCTGCAATCTGCCAGCCAGAAGCGGGGCGGGTGAGTTTTGTTTGCCCGGGAAAAAGGCCGTGGTTTGTGTTTGGGGGCCTGTGGCTGGGAGTGGCCGGCTGGCTCCTGAAAATCCACGATACGCAGCATGGTTCCCAGAGGAAAGGTGGCACCAGTGCCGAGTCGGGCTGGTTTGATAGAGGCAAGTGGCTCCTGCAATCTGCCAGCCAGAAGCGGGGCGGGTGAGTTTTGTTTGCCAGGGAAAAAGGCCGTGGTTTGTGTTCGGGGGCCTGTGGCTGGGAGTGGCCGGCTGGCTCCTGAAAATCCATGATACACAGGATGGTTCCCAGATGAAAGGTGGCACCAGTGCCGAGTCGGGCTGGTTTGATAGAGGCAAGGGGCTACTGCAATCTGCCAGCCAGAAGATGGGCAGGTCAGTTTTACTTCCAGGGAAAAGGGCCGTGGTTTGTGTTTGGGGTCCTGTGGCTGGGAGTGGCCGGCTGGCTCCTGAAAATTCACGATACGCAGGGTGGTTCCCAGATGAAAGTTGGCACCAGTGCCGAGTCGGGCTGGTATGATAGTACAAAGTGGCTCCTGCAATCTACCATCCAGAAGCGGGGTAGCTGAGTTTTTTTTCCAGGGAAAAGGGCAGTGGTTTGTGTTCGGGGGCCTGTGGCTGGGAGTGGCCGGCTGGCTCCTGAAAATCCACGCGGCGCCGGATGGTTCCCTGAACCTTACGGGGCACCAGTACCGTGTCGGGCTGGTTGGATAGAGGCAAGTGGCTCCTGCAATCTGCCAGACAGAAGATGGGTAGGTCAGTTTGACATCCAGGGAAAAGGGCGGTAGTTTGTGTTTGGGGGCCTGTGACTGCGAGTGGCCGGCTGGCTCCTGAAAATCCACGATACGCAGGATGGTTCCCAAACCCAAGGGGGCAGCAGTGCCGAGTCGGGCATATTTGATAAAGCCAAGTGGCTCCTGCAATCTGCCAGCCAGAAGCGGGGCGGGTGAGTTTTGTTTGCCAGGGAAAAGGGCCGTGGTTTGTGTTTGGGAGCCTGTGGCCGGGAGTGGCCGGCTGGCTCCTGAAAATCCACGATACGCAGGATGGTTCCCATACCCAAGGGGGCACCAGTGCCGAGTCTGGCTGGCTTGATAGAGGCAAGTGGCTCCTGCAATCTGCCAGCCAGAAGCGGGGCGGGTGAGTTTTGTTTGCCAGGGAAAAGGGGCGTGGTTTTTGTTCGGAGGCCTGTGGCTGCGAGTGGCCGGCTGGCTCCTGAAAATCCACGATACGCAGGATGGTTCCCAGACCCAAGGGGGCACCAGTGCCGAGTCGGGCATGTTTGATAAAGCCAAGTGGCTCCTGCAATCTGCCAGCCAGAAGCGGGGCGGGTGAGTTTTTTTTTGCCAGGGAAAAGGGTTGTGGTTTTTGTTCGGGGGCCTGTGGCTGGGAGTGGCCGGCTGGCTCCTGAAAATCCACGTTACGCAGGATGGTTCCCAGAGGAAAGGTGGCACCAGTGCCAAGTCAGGCTGGTTTGATAGAGGCAAGTGGCTCCTGCAATCTGCCAGCCAGAAGCGGGGCGGGTGAGTTTTGTTTGCCAGGGAAAAAGGCCGTGGTTTGTGTTCGGGGGCCTGTGGCTGGGAGTGGCCGGCTGGCTCCTGAAAATCCACGATACACTGGATGGTTCCCAGATGAAAGGTGGCACCAGTGCCGAGTCGGGCTGGTTTGATAGAGGCAAGTGGCTCCTGCAATCTGCCAGCCAGAAGCGGGGTTGGTGAGTTTTGTTTGCCAGGGAAAAAGGGCCGTGGTTTGTGTTTGGGGGCCCGTGGCTGGGAGTGGCCGGCTGGCTCCTGAAAATCCACGATACACAGGATGGTTCCCAGATGAAAGGTGGCACCAGTGCCGAGACGGGCTGGTTTGATAGAGGCAAGGGGCTCCTGCAATCTGCCAGCCAGAAGATGGGCAGGTCAGTTTTACTTCCAGGGAAAAAGGCCGTGGTTTGTGTTCGGGGGCCTGTGGCTGCGAGTGGCCAGCTGGCTCCAGAAAATCCACGCGGTGCCGGATGGTTCCCAGACCCAAGGGGGCACCAGTGCCGAGTCGGGCTGGTTTGATAAAGCCAAGTGGCTCCTGCAATCTGCCAGCCAGAAGCGGGGCGGGTGAGTTTTGTTTGCCAGGGAAAAGGGCCGTGGTTTGTGTTTGGGGGCCTGTGGCTGGGAGTGGCCGGCTGGCTCCTGAAAATCCACGATACACAGGATGGTTCGCAGATGAAAGGTGGCACCAGTGCCAAGTCGGGCTGGTTTGATAGAGGCAAGTGGCTCCTGCAATCTGCCAGCCAGAAGCGGGGCGGGTGAGTTTTTTTTTGCCAGGGAAAAGGGTCGTGGTTTGTGTTCGGGGGCCTGAGGCTGGGAGTGGCCGGCTGGCTCCTGAAAATTCACGATACGCAGGGTGGTTCCCAGATGAAAGTTGGCACCAGTGCCGAGTCGGGCTGGTATGATAGTACAAAGTGGCTCCTGCAATCTACCATCCAGAAGCGGGGTAGCTGAGTTTTTTTTCCAGGGAAAAGGGCCGTGGTTTGTGTTCGGGGGCCTGTGGCTGGGAGTGGCCGGCTGGCTCCTGAAAATCCACGATACACAGGATGGTTCCCAGAGGAATGGTGGCACCAGCGCCGAGTCGGGCTGGTTTGATAGAGGCAAGTGGCTCCTGCAATCTGCCAGCCAGAAGCGGGGCGGGTGATTTTTTTTTTGCCAGGGAAAAGGGCCGTGGTTTTTGTTCGGGGGCCTGTGGCTGGGAGTGGCCGTCTGGCTCCTGAAAATCCACGTTACGCAGGATGGTTCCCAGAGGAAAGGTGGCAGCAGTGCCAAGCCGGTCTGGTTTGATAGAGGCAAGTGGCTCCTGCAATCTGCCAGCCAGAAGCGGGGCGGGTGAGTTTTGTTTGCCCGGGAAAAAGGCCGTGGTTTGTGTTTGGGGGCCTGTGGCTGGGAGTGGCCGGCTGGCTCCTGAAAATCCACGATACGCAGGATGGTTCCCAGAGGAAAGGTGGCACCAGTGCCGAGTCGGGCTGGTTATATAGAGGCAAGTGGCTCCTGCAATCTGCCAGCCAGAAGCGGGGCGGGTGAGTTTTGTTTGCCAGGGAAAAAGGCCGTGGTTTGTGTTCGGGGGCCTGTGGCTGGGAGTGGCCGGCTGGCTCCTGAAAATCCACGATACACAGGATGGTTCCAGGATGAAAGGTGGCACCAGTGCCGAGTCGGGCTGGTTTGATAGAGGCAAGGGGCTACTGCAATCTGCCAGCCAGAAGATGGGCAGGTCAGTTTTACTTCCAGGGTAAAGGGCCGTGGTTTGTGTTTGGGGTCCTGTGGCTGGGAGTGGCCGGCTGGCTCCTGAAAATTCACGATACGCAGGGTGGTTCCCAGATGAAAGTTGGCACCAGTGCCGAATCGGGCTGGTATGATAGTACAAAGTGGCTCCTGCAATCTACCATCCAGAAGCGGGGTAGCTGAGTTTTTTTTCCAGGGAAAAGGGCAGTGGTTTGTGTTCGGGGGCCTGTGGCTGGGAGTGGCCGGCTGGCTCCAGAAAATCCACGCGGCGCCGGATGGTTCCCTGAACCTTAGGGGGCACCAGTACCGAGTCGGGCTGGTTGGATAGAGGCAAGTGGCTCCTGCAATCTGCCAGACAGAAGATGGGCAGGTCAGTTTGACATCCAGGGAAAAGGGCGGTAGTTTGTGTTTGGGGGCCTGTGACTGCGAGTGGCCGGCTGGCTCCTGAAAATCCACGATACGCAGGATGGTTCCCAAACCCAAGGGGGCACCAGTGCCGAGTCGGGCATATTTGATAAAGCCAAGTGGCTCCTGCAATCTGCCAGCCAGAAGCGGGGCGGGTGAGTTTTGTTTGCCAGGGAAAAGGGCCGTGGTTTGTGTTTGGGAGCCTGTGGCTGGGAGTGGCCGGCTGGCTCCTGAAAATCCACGATACGCAGGATGGTTCCCAAACCCAAGGGGGCACCAGTGCCGAGTCTGGCTGGTTTGATAGAGGCAAGTGGCTCCTGCAATCTGCCAGCCAGAAGCGGGGCGGGTGAGTTTTGTTTGCCAGGGAAAAGGGCCGTGGTTTTTGTTCGGAGGCCTGTGGCTGGGAGTGGCCGGCTGGCTCCTGAAAATCCACGATACGCAGGATGGTTCCCAGACCCAAGGGGGCACCAGTGCCGAGTCGGGCATGTTTGATAAAGCCAAGTGGCTCCTGCAATCTGCCAGCCAGAAGCGGGGCGGGTGAGTTTTTTTTTGCCAGGGAAAAGGGTTGTGGTTTTTGTTCGGGGGCCTGTGGCTGGGAGTGGCCGGCTGGCTCCTGAAAATCCACGTTACGCAGGATGGTTCCCAGAGGAAAGGTGGCACCAGTGCCAAGCCAGTCTGGTTTGATAGAGGCAAGTGGCTCCTGCAATCTGCCAGCCAGAAGCGGGGCGGGTGAGTTTTGTTTGCCCGGGAAAAAGGCCGTGGTTTGTGTTTGGGGGCCTGTGGCTGGGTGTGGCCGGCTGGCTCCTGAAAATCCACGTTACGCAGGATGGTTCCCAGACCCAAGGGGGCACCAGTGCCGAGTCTGGCTGGTTTGATAGAGGCAAGTGGCTCCTGCAATCTGCCAGCCAGAAGCGGGGCGGGTGAGTTTTTTTTTGCCAGGGAAAAGGGCCGTGGTTTTTGTTCGGGGGCCTGTGGCTGGGAGTGGCCGGCTGGCTCCTGAAAATCCACGTTACGCAGGATGGTTCCCAGAGGAAAGGTGGCACCAGTGCCAAGCCGGTCTGGTTTGATAGAGGCAAGTGGCTCCTGCAATCTGCCAGCCAGAAGCGGGGCGGGTGAGTTTTGTTTGCCCGGGAAAAAGGCCGTGGTTTGTGTTTGAGGGGCCTGTGGCTGGGAGTGGCCGGCTGGCTCCTGAAAATCCACGATACGCAGCATGGTTCCCAGAGGAAAGGTGGCACCAGTGCCGAGTCGGGCTGGTTTGATAGAGGCAAGTGGCTCCTGCAATCTGCCAGCCAGAAGCGGGGCGGGTGAGTTTTGTTTGCCAGGGAAAAAGGCCGTGGTTTGTGTTCGGGGGCCTGTGGCTGGGAGTGGCCGGCTGGCTCCTGAAAATCCATGATACACAGGATGGTTCCCAGATGAAAGGTGGCACCAGTGCCGAGTCGGGCTGGTTTGATAGAGGCAAGGGGCTACTGCAATCTGCCAGCCAGAAGATGGGCAGGTCAGTTTTACTTCCAGGGAAAAGGGCCGTGGTTTGTGTTTGGGGTCCTGTGGCTGGGAGTGGCCGGCTGGCTCCTGAAAATTCACGATACGCAGGGTGGTTCCCAGATGAAAGTTGGCACCAGTGCCGAGTCGGGCTGGTATGATAGTACAAAGTGGCTCCTGCAATCTACCATCCAGAAGCGGGGTAGCTGAGTTTTTTTTCCAGGGAAAAGGGCAGTGGTTTGTGTTCGGGGGCCTGTGGCTGGGAGTGGCCGGCTGGCTCCTGAAAATCCACGCGGCGCCGGATGGTTCCCTGAACCTTAGGGGGCACCAGTACCGTGTCGGGCTGGTTGGATAGAGGCAAGTGGCTCCTGCAATCTGCCAGACAGAAGATGGGTAGGTCAGTTTGACATCCAGGGAAAAGGGCGGTAGTTTGTGTTTGGGGGCCTGTGACTGCGAGTGGCCGGCTGGCTCCTGAAAATCCACGATACGCAGGATGGTTCCCAAACCCAAGGGGGCAGCAGTGCCGAGTCGGGCATATTTGATAAAGCCAAGTGGCTCCTGCAATCTGCCAGCCAGAAGCGGGGCGGGTGAGTTTTGTTTGCCAGGGAAAAGGGCCGTGGTTTGTGTTTGGGAGCCTGTGGCCGGGAGTGGCCGGCTGGCTCCTGAAAATCCACGATACGCAGGATGGTTCCCATACCCAAGGGGGCACCAGTGCCGAGTCTGGCTGGCTTGATAGAGGCAAGTGGCTCCTGCAATCTGCCAGCCAGAAGCGGGGCGGGTGAGTTTTGTTTGCCAGGGAAAAGGGGCGTGGTTTTTGTTCGGAGGCCTGTGGCTGCGAGTGGCCGGCTGGCTCCTGAAAATCCACGATACGCAGGATGGTTCCCAGACCCAAGGGGGCACCAGTGCCGAGTCGGGCATGTTTGATAAAGCCAAGTGGCTCCTGCAATCTGCCAGCCAGAAGCGGGGCGGGTGAGTTTTTTTTTGCCAGGGAAAAGGGTTGTGGTTTTTGTTCGGGGGCCTGTGGCTGGGAGTGGCCGGCTGGCTCCTGAAAATCCACGTTACGCAGGATGGTTCCCAGAGGAAAGGTGGCACCAGTGCCAAGTCAGGCTGGTTTGATAGAGGCAAGTGGCTCCTGCAATCTGCCAGCCAGAAGCGGGGCGGGTGAGTTTTGTTTGCCAGGGAAAAAGGCCGTGGTTTGTGTTTGGGGGCCTGTGGCTGGGAGTGGCCGGCTGGCTCCTGAAAATCCACGATACACTGGATGGTTCCCAGATGAAAGGTGGCACCAGTGCCGAGTCGGGCTGGTTTGATAGAGGCAAGTGGCTCCTGCAATCTGCCAGCCAGAAGCGGGGTTGGTGAGTTTTGTTTGCCAGGGAAAAAGGGCCGTGGTTTGTGTTTGGGGGCCCGTGGCTGGGAGTGGCCGGCTGGCTCCTGAAAATCCACGATACACAGGATGGTTCCCAGATGAAAGGTGGCACCAGTGCCGAGACGGGCTGGTTTGATAGAGGCAAGGGGCTCCTGCAATCTGCCAGCCAGAAGATGGGCAGGTCAGTTTTACTTCCAGGGAAAAAGGCCGTGGTTTGTGTTCGGGGGCCTGTGGCTGCGAGTGGCCAGCTGGCTCCAGAAAATCCACGCGGTGCCGGATGGTTCCCAGACCCAAGGGGGCACCAGTGCCGAGTCGGGCTGGTTTGATAAAGCCAAGTGGCTCCTGCAATCTGCCAGCCAGAAGCGGGGCGGGTGAGTTTTGTTTGCCAGGGAAAAGGGCCGTGGTTTGTGTTTGGGGGCCTGTGGCTGGGAGTGGCCGGCTGGCTCCTGAAAATCCACGATACACAGGATGGTTCGCAGATGAAAGGTGGCACCAGTGCCAAGTCGGGCTGGTTTGATAGAGGCAAGTGGCTCCTGCAATCTGCCAGCCAGAAGCGGGGCGGGTGAGTTTTTTTTTGCCAGGGAAAAGGGTTGTGGTTTGTGTTCGGGGGCCTGAGGCTGGGAGTGGCCGGCTGGCTCCTGAAAATTCACGATACGCAGGGTGGTTCCCAGATGAAAGTTGGCACCAGTGCCGAGTCGGGCTGGTATGATAGTACAAAGTGGCTCCTGCAATCTACCATCCAGAAGCGGGGTAGCTGAGTTTTTTTTCCAGGGAAAAGGGCCGTGGTTTGTGTTCGGGGGCCTGTGGCTGGGAGTGGCCGGCTGGCTCCAGAAAATCCACGCGGCGCCGGATGGTTCCCTGAACCTTAGGGGGCACCAGTACCGAGTCGGGCTGGTTGGATAGAGGCAAGTGGCTCCTGCAATCTGCCAGACAGAAGATGGGCAGGTCAGTTTGACATCCAGGGAAAAGGGCGGTAGTTTGTGTTTGGGGGCCTGTGACGGGGAGTGGCCGGCTGGCTCCTGAAAATCCACGATACGCAGGATGGTTCCCAAACCCAAGGGGGCACCAGTGCCGAGTCGGGCATATTTGATAAAGCCAAGTGGCTCCTGCAATCTGCCAGCCAGAAGCGGGGCGGGTGAGTTTTGTTTGCCAGGGAAAAGGGCCGTGGTTTTTGTTCGGAGGCCTGTGGCTGGGAGTGGCCGGCTGGCTCCTGAAAATCCACGATACGCAGGATGGTTCCCAGACCCAAGGGGGCACCAGTGCCGAGTCGGGCATGTTTGATAAAGCCAAGTGGCTCCTGCAATCTGCCAGCCAGAAGCGGGGCGGGTGAGTTTTTTTGCCAGGGAAAAGGGTTGTGGTTTTTGTTCGGGGGCCTGTGGCTGGGAGTGGCCGGCTGGCTCCTGAAAATCCACGTTACGCAGGATGGTTCCCAGAGGAAAGGTGGCACCAGTGCCAAGTCAGGCTGGATTGATAGAGGCAAGTGGCTCCTGCAATCTGCCATCCAGAAGCGGGGCGGGTGAGTTTTGTTTGCCAGGGAAAAAGGCCGTGGTTTGTGTTTGGGGGCCTGTGGCTGGGAGTGGCCGGCTGGCTCCTGAAAATCCACGATACACTGGATGGTTCCCAGATGAAAGGTGGCACCAGTGCCGAGTCGGGCTGGTTTGATAGAGGCAAGTGGCTCCTGCAATCTGCCAGCCAGAAGCGGGGTTGGTGAGTTTTGTTTGCCAGGGAAAAAGGGCCGTGGTTTGTGTTTGGGGGCCCGTGGCTGGGTGTGGCCGGCTGGCTCCTGAAAATCCACGATACACAGGAGGGTTCCCAGGTGAAAGGTGGCACCAGTGCCGAGACGGGCTGGTTTGATAGAGGCAAGGGGCTCCTGCAATCTGCCAGCCAGAAGATGGGCAGGTCAGTTTTACTTCCAGGGAAAAAGGCCGTGGTTTGTGTTCGGGGGCCTGTGGCTGCGAGTGGCCGGCTGGCTCCAGAAAATCCACGCGGCGCCGGATTGTTCCCAGACCCAAGGGGGCACCAGTGCCGAGTCGGGCATGTTTGATAAAGCCAAGTGGCTCCTGCAATCTGCCAGCCAGAAGCGGGGCGGGTCAGTTTTTTTTGCCAGGGAAAAGGGCCGTGGTTTGTGTTTGGGGGCCTGTGGCTGGGAGTGGCCGGCTGGCTCCTGAAAATCCACGATACACAGGATGGTTCGCAGATGAAAGGTGGCACCAGTGCCAAGTCGGGCTGGTTTGATAGAGGCAAAGTGGCTCCTGCAATCTACCATCCAGAAGCGGGCTAGCTGAGCTTTTTTTCCAGGGAAAAGGGCCGTGGTTTGTGTTCGGGGGCCTGTGGCTGGGAGTGGCCGGCTGGCTCCTGAAAATCCACGTTACGCAGGATGGTTCCCAGAGGAATGGTGGCACCAGCGCCGAGTCGGGCTGGTTTGATAGAGGCAAGTGGCTCCTGCAATCTGCCAGCCAGAAGCGGGGCGGGTGATTTTTTTTTTGCCAGGGAAAAGGGCCGTGGTTTTTGTTCGGGGGCCTGTGGCTGGGAGTGGCCGTCTGGCTCCTGAAAATCCACGTTACGCAGGATGGTTCCCAGAGGAAAGGTGGCAGCAGTGCCAAGCCGGTCTGGTTTGATAGAGGCAAGTGGCTCCTGCAATCTGCCAGCCAGAAGCGGGGCGGGTGAGTTTTGTTTGCCCGGGAAAAAGGCCGTGGTTTGTGTTTGGGGGCCTGTGGCTGGGAGTGGCCGGCTGGCTCCTGAAAATCCACGATACGCAGGATGGTTCCCAGAGGAAAGGTGGCACCAGTGCCGAGTCGGGCTGGTTATATAGAGGCAAGTGGCTCCTGCAATCTGCCAGCCAGAAGCGGGGCGGGTGAGTTTTGTTTGCCAGGGAAAAAGGCCGTGGTTTGTGTTCGGGGGCCTGTGGCTGGGAGTGGCCGGCTGGCTCCTGAAAATCCACGATACACAGGATGGTTCCAGGATGAAAGGTGGCACCAGTGCCGAGTCGGGCTGGTTTGATAGAGGCAAGGGGCTACTGCAATCTGCCAGCCAGAAGATGGGCAGGTCAGTTTTACTTCCAGGGTAAAGGGCCGTGGTTTGTGTTTGGGGTCCTGTGGCTGGGAGTGGCCGGCTGGCTCCTGAAAATTCACGATACGCAGGGTGGTTCCCAGATGAAAGTTGGCACCAGTGCCGAATCGGGCTGGTATGATAGTACAAAGTGGCTCCTGCAATCTACCATCCAGAAGCGGGGTAGCTGAGTTTTTTTTCCAGGGAAAAGGGCAGTGGTTTGTGTTCGGGGGCCTGTGGCTGGGAGTGGCCGGCTGGCTCCAGAAAATCCACGCGGCGCCGGATGGTTCCCTGAACCTTAGGGGGCACCAGTACCGAGTCGGGCTGGTTGGATAGAGGCAAGTGGCTCCTGCAATCTGCCAGACAGAAGATGGGCAGGTCAGTTTGACATCCAGGGAAAAGGGCGGTAGTTTGTGTTTGGGGGCCTGTGACTGCGAGTGGCCGGCTGGCTCCTGAAAATCCACGATACGCAGGATGGTTCCCAAACCCAAGGGGGCACCAGTGCCGAGTCGGGCATATTTGATAAAGCCAAGTGGCTCCTGCAATCTGCCAGCCAGAAGCGGGGCGGGTGAGTTTTGTTTGCCAGGGAAAAGGGCCGTGGTTTGTGTTTGGGAGCCTGTGGCTGGGAGTGGCCGGCTGGCTCCTGAAAATCCACGATACGCAGGATGGTTCCCAGACCCAAGGGGGCACCAGTGCCGAGTCTGGCTGGTTTGATAGAGGCAAGTGGCTCCTGCAATCTGCCAGCCAGAAGCGGGGCGGGTGAGTTTTGTTTGCCAGGGAAAAGGGCCGTGGTTTTTGTTCGGAGGCCTGTGGCTGGGAGTGGCCGGCTGGCTCCTGAAAATCCACGATACGCAGGATGGTTCCCAGACCCAAGGGGGCACCAGTGCCGAGTCGGGCATGTTTGATAAAGCCAAGTGGCTCCTGCAATCTGCCAGCCAGAAGCGGGGCGGGTGAGTTTTTTTTTGCCAGGGAAAAGGGTTGTGGTTTTTGTTCGGGGGCCTGAGGCTGGGAGTGGCCGGCTGGCTCCTGAAAATCCACGTTACGCAGGATGGTTCCCAGAGGAAAGGTGACACCAGTGCCAAGTCAGGCTGGTTTGATAGAGGCAAGTGGCTCCTGCAATCTGCCAGCCAGAAGCGGGGCGGGTGAGTTTTGTTTGCCAGGGAAAAGGGCCGTGGTTTTTGTTCGGGGGCCTGTGGCTGGGAGTGGCCGGCTGGCTCCTGAAAATCCACGTTACGCAGGATGGTTCCCAGAGGAAAGGTGGCACCAGTGCCAAGCCGGTCTGGTTATATAGAGGCAAGTGGCTCCTGCAATCTGCCAGCCAGAAGCGGGGCGGGTGAGTTTTGTTTGCCCGGGAAAAAGGCCGTGGTTTATGTTTGGGGGCCTGTGGCTGGGTGTGGCCGGCTGGCTCCTGAAAATCCACGTTACGCATGATGGTTCCCAGAGGAAAGGTGGCACCAGCGCCAAGTCGGGCTGGTTTGATAGAGGCAAGTGGCTCCTGCAATCTGCCAGCCAGAAGCGGGGCGGGTGAGTTTTTTTTTGCCAGGGAAAAGGGCCGTGGTTTTTGTTCGGGGGCCTGTGGCTGGGAGTGGCCGGCTGGCTCCTGAAAATCCACGTTACGCAGGATGGTTCCCAGAGGAAAGGTGGCACCAGTGCCAAGCCGGTCTGGTTTGATAGAGGCAAGTGGCTCCTGCAATCTGCCAGCCAGAAGCGGGGCGGGTGAGTTTTGTTTGCCCGGGAAAAAGGCCGTGGTTTGTGTTTGGGGGCCCGTGGCTGGGTGTGGCCGGCTGGCTCCTGAAAATCCACGATACACAGGAGGGTTCCCAGGTGAAAGGTGGCACCAGTGCCGAGACGGGCTGGTTTGATAGAGGCAAGGGGCTCCTGCAATCTGCCAGCCAGAAGATGGGCAGGTCAGTTTTACTTCCAGGGAAAAAGGCCGTGGTTTGTGTTCGGGGGCCTGTGGCTGCGAGTGGCCGGCTGGCTCCAGAAAATCCACGCGGCGCCGGATTGTTCCCAGACCCAAGGGGGCACCAGTGCCGAGTCGGGCATGTTTGATAAAGCCAAGTGGCTCCTGCAATCTGCCAGCCAGAAGCGGGGCGGGTGAGTTTTTTTTTGCCAGGGAAAAGGGTTGTGGTTTTTGTTCGGGGGCCTGTGGCTGGGAGTGGCCGGCTGGCTCCTGAAAATCCACGTTACGCAGGATGGTTCCCAGAGGAAAGGTGACACCAGTGCCAAGTCAGGCTGGTTTGATAGAGGCAAGTGGCTCCTGCAATCTGCCAGCCAGAAGCGGGGCGGGTGAGTTTTGTTTGCCAGGGAAAAGGGCCGTGGTTTTTGTTCGGGGGCCTGTGGCTGGGAGTGGCCGGCTGGCTCCTGAAAATCCACGTTACGCAGGATGGTTCCCAGAGGAAAGGTGGCACCAGAGCCAAGCCGGTCTGGTTTGATAGAGCCAAGTGGCTCCTGCAATCTGCCAGCCAGAAGCGGGGCGGGTGAGTTTTGTTTGCCCGGGAAAAAGGCCGTGGTTTGTGTTTGGGGGCCTGTGGCTGGGTGTGGCCGGCTGGCTCCTGAAAATCCACGTTACGCAGGATGGTTCCCAGAGGAAAGGTGGCACCAGATCCAAGTCGGGCTGGTTTGATAGAGGCAAGTGGCTCCTGCAATCTGCCAGCCAGAAGCGGGGCGGGTGAGTTTTTTTTTGCCAGGGAAAAGGGCCGTGGTTTTTGTTCGGGGGCCTGTG
Organism: Zonotrichia albicollis; assembly: GCF_047830755.1. Taxonomy (NCBI): domain Eukaryota; kingdom Metazoa; phylum Chordata; class Aves; order Passeriformes; family Passerellidae; genus Zonotrichia; species Zonotrichia albicollis. Next base: position 27,126,159 of record NC_133859.1, read on the forward strand.
GCTGGGAGTGGCCGGCTGGCTCCTGAAAATCCACGTTACGCAGGATGGTTCCCAGAGGAAAGGTGGCACCAGTGCCAAGCCGGTCTGGTTTGATAGAGGCAAGTGGCTCCTGCAATCTGCCAGCCAGAAGCGGGGCGGGTGAGTTTTGTTTGCCCGGGAAAAAGGCCGTGGTTTGTGTTTGGGGGCCTGTGGCTGGGAGTGGCCGGCTGGCTCCTGAAAATCCACGATACGCAGGATGGTTCCCAGAGGAAAGGTGGCACCAGTGCCGAGTCGGGCTGGTTTGATAGAGGCAAGTGGCTCCTGCAATCTGCCAGCCAGAAGCGGGGCGGGTGAGTTTTGTTTGCCAGGGAAAAAGGCCGTGGTTTGTGTTCGGGGGCCTGTGGCTGGGAGTGGCCGGCTGGCTCCTGAAAATCCACGATACACAGGATGGTTCCCAGATGAAAGGTGGCACCAGTGCCGAGTCGGGCTGGTTTGATAGAGGCAAGGGGCTACTGCAATCTGCCAGCCAGAAGATGGGCAGGTTAGTTTTACTTCCAGGGTAAAGGGCCGTGGTTTGTGTTTGGGGTCCTGTGGCTGGGAGTGGCCGGCTGGCTCCTGAAAATTCACGATACGCAGGGTGGTTCCCAGATGAAAGTTGGCACCAGTGCCGAATCGGGCTGGTATGATAGTACAAAGTGGCTCCTGCAATCTACCATCCAGAAGCGGGGTAGCTGAGTTTTTTTTCCAGGGAAAAGGGCAGTGGTTTGTGTTCGGGGGCCTGTGGCTGGGAGTGGCCGGCTGGCTCCAGAAAATCCACGCGGCGCCGGATGGTTCCCTGAACCTTAGGGGGCACCAGTACCGAGTCGGGCTGGTTGGATAGAGGCAAGTGGCTCCTGCAATCTGCCAGACAGAAGATGGGCAGGTCAGTTTGACATCCAGGGAAAAGGGCGGTAGTTTGTGTTTGGGGGCCTGTGACTGCGAGTGGCCGGCTGGCTCCTGAAAATCCACGATACGCAGGATGGTTCCCAAACCCAAGGGGGCACCAGTGCCGAGTCGGGCATATTTGATAAAGCCAAGTGGCTCCTGCAATCTGCCAGCCAGAAGCGGGGCGGGTGAGTTTTGTTTGCCAAGGAAAAGGGCCGTGGTTTGTGTTTGGGAGCCTGTGGCTGGGAGTGGCCGGCTGGCTCCTGAAAATCCACGATACGCAGGATGGTTCCCAGACCCAAGGGGGCACCAGTGCCGAGTCTGGCTGGTTTGATAGAGGCAAGTGGCTCCTGCAATCTGCCAGCCAGAAGCGGGGCGGGTGAGTTTTGTTTGCCAGGGAAAAGGGCCGTGGTTTTTGTTCGGAGGCCTGTGGCTGGGAGTGGCCGGCTGGCTCCTGAAAATCCACGATACGCAGGATGGTTCCCAGACCCAAGGGGGCACCAGTGCCGAGTCGGGCATGTTTGATAAAGCCAAGTGGCTCCTGCAATCTGCCAGCCAGAAGCGGGGCGGGTGAGTTTTGTTTGCCCGGGAAAAAGGCCGTGGTTTGTGTTTGGGGGCCTGTGGCTGGGAGTGGCCGGCTGGCTCCTGAAAATCCACGTTACGCAGGATGGTTCCCAGAGGAAAGGTGGCACCAGTGCCGAGTCGGGCTGGTTTGATAGAGGCAAGTGGCTCCTGCAATCTGCCAGCCAGAAGCGGGGCGGGTGAGTTTTGTTTGCCAGGGAAAAAGGCCGTGGTTTGTGTTCGGGGGCCTGTGGCTGGGAGTGGCCGGCTGGCTCCTGAAAATCCACGATACACAGGATGGTTCCCAGATGAAAGGTGGCACCAGTGCCGAGTCGGGCTGGTTTGATAGAGGCAAGGGGCTACTGCAATCTGCCAGCCAGAAGATGGGCAGGTCAGTTTTACTTCCAGGGAAAAGGGCCGTGGTTTGTGTTTGGGGTCCTGTGGCTGGGAGTGGCCGGCTGGCTCCTGAAAATTCACGATACGCAGGGTGGTTCCCAGATGAAAGTTGGCACCAGTGCCGAGTCGGGCTGGTATGATAGTACAAAGTGGCTCCTGCAATCTACCATCCAGAAGCGGGGTAGCTGAGTTTTTTTTCCAGGGAAAAGGGCAGTGGTTTGTGTTCGGGGGCCTGTGGCTGGGAGTGGCCGGCTGGCTCCAGAAAATCCACGCGGCGCCGGATGGTTCCCTGAACCTTAGGGGGCACCAGTACCGAGTCAGGCTGGTTGGATAGAGGCAAGTGGCTCCTGCAATCTGCCAGACAGAAGATGGGTAGGTCAGTTTGACATCCAGGGAAAAGGGCGGTAGTTTGTGTTTGGGGGCCTGTGACTGCGAGTGGCCGGCTGGCTCCTGAAAATCCACGATACGCAGGATGGTTCCCAAACCCAAGGGGGCACCAGTGCCGAGTCGGGCATATTTGATAAAGCCAAGTGGCTCCTGCAATCTGCCAGCCAGAAGCGGGGCGGGTGAGTTTTGTTTGCCAGGGAAAAGGGCCGTGGTTTGTGTTTGGGAGCCTGTGGCCGGGAGTGGCCGGCTGGCTCCTGAAAATCCACGATACGCAGGATGGTTCCCATACCCAAGGGGGCACCAGTGCCGAGTCTGGCTGGCTTGATAGAGGCAAGTGTCTCCTGCAATCTGCCAGCCAGAAGCGGGGCGTGTGAGTTTTGTTTGCCAGGGAAAAGGGGCGTGGTTTTTGTTCGGAGGCCTGTGGCTGCGAGTGGCCGGCTGGCTCCTGAAAATCCACGTTACGCAGGATGGTTCCCAGAGGAAAGGTGGCACCAGTGCCAAGTCAGGCTGGTTTGATAGAGGCAAGTGGCTCCTGCAATCTGCCAGCCAGAAGCGGGGCGGGTGAGTTTTGTTTGCCAGGGAAAAAGGCCGTGGTTTGTGTTTGGGGGCCTGTGGCTGGGAGTGGCCGGCTGGCTCCTGAAAATCCACGATACACTGGATGGTTCCCAGAGGAAAGGTGACACCAGTGCCAAGTCAGGCTGGTTTGATAGAGGCAAGTGGCTCCTGCAATCTGCCAGCCAGAAGCGGGGCGGGTGAGTTTTGTTTGCCAGGGAAAAAGGGCGGTAGTTTGTGTTTGGGGGCCCGTGGCTGGGAGTGGCCGGCTGGCTCCTGAAAATCCACGATACACAGGATGGTTCCCAGATGAAAGGTGGCACCAGTGCCGAGACGGGCTGGTTTGATAGAGGCAAGGGGCTCCTGCAATCTGCCAGCCAGAAGATGGGCAGGTCAGTTTTACTTCCAGGGAAAAAGGCCGTGGTTTGTGTTCGGGGGCCTGTGGCTGCGAGTGGCCAGCTGGCTCCAGAAAATCCACGCGGTGCCGGATGGTTCCCAGACCCAAGGGGGCACCAGTGCCGAGTCGGGCTGGTTTGATAAAGCCAAGTGGCTCCTGCAATCTGCCAGCCAGAAGCGGGGCGGGTGAGTTTTGTTTGCCAGGGAAAAGGGCCGTGGTTTGTGTTTGGGGGCCTGTGGCTGGGAGTGGCCGGCTGGCTCCTGAAAATCCACGATACACAGGATGGTTCGCAGATGAAAGGTGGCACCTGTGCCAAGTCGGGCTGGTTTGATAGAGGCAAGTGGCTCCTGCAATCTACCATCCAGAAGCGGGCTAGCTGAGCTTTTTTTCCAGGGAAAAGGGCCGTGGTTTGTGTTCGGGGGCCTGTGGCTGGGAGTGGCCGGCTGGCTCCTGAAAATCCACGTTACGCAGGATGGTTCCCAGAGGAAAGGTGGCACCAGCGCCAAGTCGGGCTGGTTTGATAGAGGCAAGTGGCTCCTGCAATCTGCCAGCCAGAAGCGGGGCGGGTGAGTTTTGTTTGCCAGGGAAAAGGGCCGTGGTTTGTGTTTGGGAGCCTGTGGCTGGGAGTGGCCGGCTGGCTCCTGAAAATCCACGATACGCAGGATGGTTCCCAGACCCAAGCGGGCACCAGTGCCGAGTCGGGCTGGTTTGATAGAGGCAAGTGGCTCCTGCAATCTGCCAGCTAGAAGATGGGCAGGTCAGTTTTACTTCCAGGGAAAAAGGCCGTGGTTTGTGTTTGGGGGCCTGTGGCTGGAAGTGGCCGGCTGGCTCCTGAAAATTCACGATACGCAGGGTGGTTCCCAGATGAAAGTTGGCACCAGTGCCAAGTCGAGCTGATATTATAGTACAAAGTGGCTCCTGCAATCTACCATCCAGAAGCGGGGTAGCTGAGCTTTTTTTCAAGGGAAAAGGGCCGTGGTTTGTGTTCGGGGGCCTGTGGCTGGGAGTGGCCGGCTGGCTCCAGAAAATCCACGCTGCACCGGATGGTTCCCTGAACCTTTGGGGGCACCAGTGCCGAGTCGGGCTGGTTGAATAGAGGCAAGTGGCTCCTGCAATCTGCCAGACAGAAGATGGGCAGGTCAGTTTGACTTCCAGGGAAAAGGGCAGTAGTTTTTGTTTGGGGATCTGTGACTGCGAGTGGCCGGCTGGCTCCTGAAAATCCACGATACGCAGGATGGTTCCCAGACCCAAGGGGGCACCAGTGCCGAGTCGGGCATATTTGATAAAGCCAAGTGGCTCCTGCAATCTGCCAGCCAGAAGCGGGGCGGGTGAGTTTTGTTTGCCAAGGAATAGGGCCGTGGTTTTTGTTCGGAGGCCTGTGGCTGGGAGTGGCCGGCTGGCTCCTGAAAATCCACGATACACTGGATGGTTCCCAGACCCAAGGAGGCACCAGTGCCGAGTCGGGCATGTTTGATAAAGACAAGTGGCTCCTGCAATCTGCCAGCCAGAAGCGGGGCGCGTGAGTTTTTTTTTGCCAGGGAAAAGGGCCGTGGTTTTTGTTCGGGGGCCTGTGGCTGGGAGTGGCCGGCTGACTCCTGAAAATCCACGTTACGCAGGATGGTTCCCAGAGGAAAGGTGGCACCAGTGCCATGTCGGGCTGGTTTGATAGAGGCAAGTGGCTCCTGCAATCTGCCAGCCAGAAGCGGGGCGGGTGAGTTTTGTTGTCCCGGGAAAAAGGCCGTGGTTTGTGTTTGGGGGCCTGTGGCTGGGAGTGGCCGGCTGGCTCCTGAAAAACCACGATACACTGGATGGTTCCCAGATGAAAGGTGGCACCAGTGCCGAGTCGGGCTGGATTGATAGAGGCAAGGGGCTACTGCAATCTGCCAGCCAGAAGATGGGCAGGTCAGTTTTACTTCCAGGGAATAGTGCCGTGGTTTTTGTTTGGGGGCGTGTGGCTGGGAGTGGCCGGCTGGCTCCTGAAAATTCACGATACGCAGGGTGGTTCCCAGATGAAAGTTGGCACCAGTGCCGAGTCGGGCTGGTATGATAGTACAAAGTGGCTCCTGCAATCTACCATCCAGAAGCGGGGTAGCTGAGTTTTTTTTCCAGGGAAAAGGGCCGTGGTTTGTGTTCAGGGGCCTGTGGCTGGGAGTGGCCGGCTGGCTCCAGAAAATCCACGCGGCGCCGGATGGTTCCCTGAACCTTAGGGGGCACCAGTACCAAGTCGGGCTGGTTGGATAGAGGCAAGTGGCTCCTGCAATCTGCCAGACAGAAGATGGGCAGGTCAGTTTGACATCCAGGGAAAAGGGCGGTAGTTTGTGTTTGGGGGCCTGTGACTGCGAGTGGCCGCCTTCTCCTGAAAATCCACGATACGCTGGATGGTTCCCAGTCCCAAGGGGGCACCAGTGCCGAGTCGGGCATATTTGATAAAGCCAAGTGGCTCCTGCAATCTGCCAGCCAGAAGCGGGGCGGGTGAGTTTTGTTTGCCAAGGAATAGGGCCGTGGTTTTTGTTCGGAGGCCTGTGGCTGGGAGTGGCCGGCTGGCTCCTGAAAATCCACGTTACGCAGGATGGTTCCCAGAGGAAAGGTGGCACCAGTGCCAAGCCGGTCTGGTTTGATAGAGGCAAGTGGCTCCTGCAATCTGCCAGCCAGAAGCGGGGCGGGTGAGTTTTGTTTGCCAGGGAAAAAGGCCGTGGTTTGTGTTTGGGGGCCTGTGGCTGGGAGTGGCCGGCTGGCTCCTGAAAATCCACGATACACTGGATGGTTCCCAGATGAAAGGTGGCACCAGTGCCGAGTCGGGCTGGTTTGATAGAGGCAAGTGGCTCCTGCAATCTGCCAGCCAGAAGCGGGGCGGGTGAGTTTTGTTTGCCAGGGAAAAGGGCCGTGGTTTGTGTTTGGGGTCCTGTGGCTGGGAGTGGCCGGCTGGCTCCTGAAAATCCACGATACACAGGATGGTTCCCAGATGAAAGGTGGCACCAGTGCCGAGTCGGGCTGGTTTGATAGAGGCAAGGGGCTACTGCAATCTGCCAGCCAGAAGATGGGCGGGTGAGTTTTGTTGTCCCTGGAAAAAGGCCGTGGTTTGTGTTTGGGGGCCTGTGGCTGGGAGTGGCCGGCTGGCTCCTGAAAATTCACGATACGCAGGGTGGTTCCCAGATGAAAGTTGGCACCAGTGCCGAGTCGGGCTGGTATGATAGTACAAAGTGGCTCCTGCAATCTACCACCCAGAAGCGGGGTAGCTGAGTTTTTTTTCCAGGGAAAAGGGCCGTGGTTTGTGTTCAGGGGCCTGTGGCTGGGAGTGGCCGGCTGGCTCCAGAAAATCCACGCGGCGCCGGATGGTTCCCTGAACCTTAGGGGGCACCAGTGCCGAGTCGGGCTGGTTGGATAGAGGCAAGTGGCTCCTGCAATCTGCCAGCCAGAAGATGTGCAGGTCAGTTTGACTTCCAGGGAAAAGGGCGGTAGTTTGTGTTTGGGGGCCTGTGACTGCGAGTGGCCGGCTGGCTCCTGAAAATCCACGATACGCAGGATGGTTCCCAGACCCAAGGGGGCACCAGTGCCGAGTCGGGCATATTTCATAAAGCCAAGTGGCTCCTGCAATCTGCCAGCCAGAAGCGGGGCGGGTGAGTTTTGTTTGCCAAGGAATAGGGCCGTGGTTTTTGTTCGGAGGCCTGCGGCTGGGAGTGGCCGGCTGGCTCCTGAAAATCCACGATACGCAGGATGGTTCCCAGAGGAAAGGTGGCACCAGTGCCAAGCCGGTCTGGTTTGATAGAGGCAAGTGGCTCCTGCAATCTGCCATCCAGAAGCGGGGCGGGTGAGTTTTGTTTGCCAGGGAAAAAGGCCGTGGTTTGTGTTTGGGGGCCTGTGGCTGGGAGTGGCCGGCTGGCTCCTGAAAATCCACGTTACGCAGGATGGTTCCCAGAGGAAAGGTGGCACCAGTGCCAAGCCGGTCTGGTTTGATAGAGGCAAGTGGCTCCTGCAATCTGCCAGCCAGAAGCGGGGCGGGTGAGTTTTGTTTGCCAGGGAAAAGGGCCGTGGTTTGTGTTTGGGGGCCTGTAGCTGGGAGTGGCCGGCTGGCTCCTGAAAATCCACGATACACAGGATGGTTCCCAGATGAAAGGTGGCACCAGTGCCGAGTCGGGCAGGTTTGATAGAGGCAAGGGGCTGCTGAAATCTGCCAGCCAGAAGATGGGCAGGTCAGTTTTACTTCCAGAGAAAAAGGGCAGTGGTTTGTGTTCGGGGGCGTGTGGCTGGGAGTGGCCGGCTGGCTCCTGAAAAACCACGATACACGGGATGGTTCCCAGATGAAAGGTGGCACCAGTGCCGAGTCGGGCTGGTTTGATAGAGGCAAGTGGCTCCTGCAATCTGCCAGCCAGAAGCGGGGCGGGTGAGTTTTTTTTGCCAGGGAAAAGGGCCGTGGTTTGTGTTTGGGGGCCTGTGGCTGGGAGTGGCCGGCTGGCTCCTGAAAATCCACGATACACAGGATGGTTCGCAGATGAAAGGTGGCACCAGTGCCAATCGGGCTGGTTTGATAGAGGCAAGGGGCTACTGCAATCTGCCAGCCAGAAGATGGGCAGGTCAGTTTTACTTCCAGGGAAAAGGGCCGTGGTTTGTGTTTTGGGGCCTGTGGCTGCGAGTGGCCGGCTGGCTCCTGAAAATTCACGATACGCAGGGTGGTTCCCAGATGAAAGTTGGCACCAGTGCCGAGTCGGGCTGGTATGATAGTACAAAGTGGCTCCTGCAATCTACCACCCAGAAGCGGGGTAGCTGAGTTTTTTTTCCAGGGAAAAGGGCCGTGGTTTGTGTTCGGGGGCCGGTGGCTGGGAGTGGCCGGCTGGCTCCAGAAAATCCACGCGGCGCCGGATGGTTCCCTGAACCTTAGGGGGCACCAGTGCCGAGTCGGGCTGGTTGGATAGAGGCAAGTGGCTCCTGCAATCTGCCAGCCAGAAGATGTGCAGGTCAGTTTGACTTCCAGGGAAAAGGGCGGTAGTTTTTGTTTGGGGGCCTGTGACTGCGAGTGGCCGGCTGGCTCCTGAAAATCCACGATACGCAGGATGGTTCCCAGACCCAAGGGGGCACCAGTGCCGAGTCGGGCATATTTGATAAAGCCAAGTGGCTCCTGCAATCTGCCAGCCAGAAGCGGGGCGGGTGAGTTTTGTTTGCCAAGGAATAGGGCCGTGGTTTTTGTTCGGAGGCCTGTGGCTGGGAGTGGCCGGCTGGCTCCTGAAAATCCACGTTACGCAGGATGGTTCCCAGAGGAAAGGTGGCACCAGTGCCAAGCCGGTCTGGTTTGATAGAGGCAAGTGGCTCCTGCAATCTGCCATCCAGAAGCGGGGCGGGTGAGTTTTGTTTGCCAGGGAAAAGGCCGTGGTTTGTGTTTGGGGGCCTGTGGCTGGGAGTGGCCGGCTGGCTCCTGAAAATCCACGATACACTGGATGGTTCCCAGATGAAAGGTGGCACCAGTGCCGAGTCGGGCTTGTTTGATAGAGGCAAGTGGCTCCTGCAATCTGCCAGCCAGAAGCGGGGCGGGTGAGTTTTGTTTGCCAGGGAAAAGGGCCGTGGTTTGTGTTTGGGGGCCTGTGGCTGGGAGTGGCCGGCTGGCTCCTGAAAATCCACGATACACAGGATGGTTCCCAGATGAAAGGTGGCACCAGTGCCGAGTCGGGCTGGTTTGATAGAGGCAAGGGGCTGCTGAAATCTGCCAGCCAGAAGATGGGCAGGTCAGTTTTACTTCCAGGGAAAAGGGCAGTGGTTTGTGTTCGGGGGCGTGTGGCTGGGAGTGGCCGGCTGGCTCCTGAAAAACCACGATACACGGGATGGTTCCCAGATGAAAGGTGGCACCAATGCCGAGTCGGGCTGGTTTGATAGAGGCAAGTGGCTCCTGCAATCTGCCAGCCAGAAGCGGGGCGGGTGAGTTTTTTTTGCCAGGGAAAAGGGCCGTGGTTTGTGTTCGGGGGCCTGTGGCTGGGAGTGGCCGGCTGGCTCCTGAAAATCCACGATACACAGGATGGTTCGCAGATGAAAGGTGGCACCAGTGCCAATCGGGCTGGTTTGATAGAGGCAAGGGGCTACTGCAATCTGCCAGCCAGAAGATGGGCAGGTCAGTTTTACTTCCAGGGAAAAGGGCCGTGGTTTGTGTTTTGGGGCCTGTGGCTGCGAGTGGCCGGCTGGCTCCTGAAAATTCACGATACGCAGGGTGGTTCCCAGATGAAAGTTGGCACCAGTGCCGAGTCGGGCTGGTATGATAGTACAAAGTGGCTCCTGCAATCTACCACCCAGAAGCGGGGTAGCTGAGTTTTTTTTCCAGGGAAAAGGGCCGTGGTTTGTGTTCAGGGGCCTGTGGCTGGGAGTGGCCGGCTGGCTCCAGAAAATCCACGCGGCGCCGGATGGTTCCCTGAACCTTAGGGGGCACCAGTGCCGAGTCGGGCTGGTTGGATAGAGGCAAGTGGCTCCTGCAATCTGCCAGCCAGAAGATGTGCAGGTCAGTTTGACTTCCAGGGAAAAGGGCGGTAGTTTGTGTTTGGGGGCCTGTGACTGCGAGTGGCCGGCTGGCTCCTGAAAATCCACGATACGCAGGATGGTTCCCAGACCCAAGGGGGCACCAGTGCCGAGTCGGGCATATTTCATAAAGCCAAGTGGCTCCTGCAATCTGCCAGCCAGAAGCGGGGCGGGTGAGTTTTGTTTGCCAGGGAAAAGGGCCGTGGTTTGTGTTTGGGGGCCTGTGGCTGGGAGTGGCCGGCTGGCTCCTGAAAATCCACGATACACAGGATGGTTCGCAGATGAAAGGTGGCACCTGTGCCAAGTCGGGCTGGTTTGATAGAGGCAAGTGGCTCCTGCAATCTACCATCCAGAAGCGGGCTAGCTGAGCTTTTTTTCCAGGGAAAAGGGCCGTGGTTTGTGTTCGGGGGCCTGTGGCTGGGAGTGGCCGGCTGGCTCCTGAAAATCCACGTTACGCAGGATGGTTCCCAGAGGAAAGGTGGCACCAGCGCCAAGTCGGGCTGGTTTGATAGAGGCAAGTGGCTCCTGCAATCTGCCAGCCAGAAGCGGGGCGGGTGAGTTTTGTTTGCCAGGGAAAAGGGCCGTGGTTTGTGTTTGGGAGCCTGTGGCTGGGAGTGGCCGGCTGGCTCCTGAAAATCCACGATACGCAGGATGGTTCCCAGACCCAAGCGGGCACCAGTGCCGAGTCAGGCTGGTTTGATAGAGGCAAGTGGCTCCTGCAATCTGCCAGCTAGAAGATGGGCAGGTCAGTTTTACTTCCAGGGAAAAAGGCCGTGGTTTGTGTTTGGGGGCCTGTGGCTGGAAGTGGCCGGCTGGCTCCTGAAAATTCACGATACGCAGGGTGGTTCCCAGATGAAAGTTGGCACCAGTGCCAAGTCGAGCTGATATTATAGTACAAAGTGGCTCCTGCAATCTACCATCCAGAAGCGGGGTAGCTGAGCTTTTTTTCAAGGGAAAAGGGCCGTGGTTTGTGTTCGGGGGCCTGTGGCTGGGAGTGGCCGGCTGGCTCCAGAAAATCCACGCTGCACCGGATGGTTCCCTGAACCTTTGGGGGCACCAGTGCCGAGTCGGGCTGGTTGAATAGAGGCAAGTGGCTCCTGCAATCTGCCAGACAGAAGATGGGCAGGTCAGTTTGACTTCCAGGGAAAAGGGCAGTAGTTTTTGTTTGGGGATCTGTGACTGCGAGTGGCCGGCTGGCTCCTGAAAATCCACGATACGCAGGATGGTTCCCAGACCCAAGGGGGCACCAGTGCCGAGTCGGGCATATTTGATAAAGCCAAGTGGCTCCTGCAATCTGCCAGCCAGAAGCGGGGCGGGTGAGTTTTGTTTGCCAAGGAATAGGGCCGTGGTTTTTGTTCGGAGGCCTGTGGCTGGGAGTGGCCGGCTGGCTCCTGAAAATCCACGATACACTGGATGGTTCCCAGACCCAAGGAGGCACCAGTGCCGAGTCGGGCATGTTTGATAAAGACAAGTGGCTCCTGCAATCTGCCAGCCAGAAGCGGGGCGCGTGAGTTTTTTTTTGCCAGGGAAAAGGGCCGTGGTTTTTGTTCGGGGGCCTGTGGCTGGGAGTGGCCGGCTGACTCCTGAAAATCCACGTTACGCAGGATGGTTCCCAGAGGAAAGGTGGCACCAGTGCCATGTCGGGCTGGTTTGATAGAGGCAAGTGGCTCCTGCAATCTGCCAGCCAGAAGCGGGGCGGGTGAGTTTTGTTGTCCCGGGAAAAAGGCCGTGGTTTGTGTTTGGGGGCCTGTGGCTGGGAGTGGCCGGCTGGCTCCTGAAAAACCACGATACACTGGATGGTTCCCAGATGAAAGGTGGCACCAGTGCCGAGTCGGGCTGGATTGATAGAGGCAAGGGGCTACTGCAATCTGCCAGCCAGAAGATGGGCAGGTCAGTTTTACTTCCAGGGAATAGTGCCGTGGTTTTTGTTTGGGGGCCTGTGGCTGGGAGTGGCCGGCTGGCTCCTGAAAATTCACGATACGCAGGGTGGTTCCCAGATGAAAGTTGGCACCAGTGCCGAGTCGGGCTGGTATGATAGTACAAAGTGGCTCCTGCAATCTACCATCCAGAAGCGGGGTAGCTGAGTTTTTTTTCCAGGGAAAAGGGCCGTGGTTTGTGTTCAGGGGCCTGTGGCTGGGAGTGGCCGGCTGGCTCCAGAAAATCCACGCGGCGCCGGATGGTTCCCTGAACCTTAGGGGGCACCAGTACCAAGTCGGGCTGGTTGGATAGAGGCAAGTGGCTCCTGCAATCTGCCAGACAGAAGATGGGCAGGTCAGTTTGACATCCAGGGAAAAGGGCGGTAGTTTGTGTTTGGGGGCCTGTGACTGCGAGTGGCCGCCTTCTCCTGAAAATCCACGATACGCTGGATGGTTCCCAGTCCCAAGGGGGCACCAGTGCCGAGTCGGGCATATTTGATAAAGCCAAGTGGCTCCTGCAATCTGCCAGCCAGAAGCGGGGCGGGTGAGTTTTGTTTGCCAAGGAATAGGGCCGTGGTTTTTGTTCGGAGGCCTGTGGCTGGGAGTGGCCGGCTGGCTCCTGAAAATCCACGTTACGCAGGATGGTTCCCAGAGGAAAGGTGGCACCAGTGCCAAGCCGGTCTGGTTTGATAGAGGCAAGTGGCTCCTGCAATCTGCCAGCCAGAAGCGGGGCGGGTGAGTTTTGTTTGCCAGGGAAAAAGGCCGTGGTTTGTGTTTGGGGGCCTGTGGCTGGGAGTGGCCGGCTGGCTCCTGAAAATCCACGATACACTGGATGGTTCCCAGATGAAAGGTGGCACCAGTGCCGAGTCGGGCTGGTTTGATAGAGGCAAGTGGCTCCTGCAATCTGCCAGCCAGAAGCGGGGCGGGTGAGTTTTGTTTGCCAGGGAAAAGGGCCGTGGTTTGTGTTTGGGGGCCTGTGGCTGGGAGTGGCCGGCTGGCTCCTGAAAATCCACGATACACAGGATGGTTCCCAGATGAAAGGTGGCACCAGTGCCGAGTCGGGCTGGTTTGATAGAGGCAAGGGGCTACTGCAATCTGCCAGCCAGAAGATGGGCGGGTGAGTTTTGTTGTCCCTGGAAAAAGGCCGTGGTTTGTGTTTGGGGGCCTGTGGCTGGGAGTGGCCGGCTGGCTCCTGAAAATTCACGATACGCAGGGTGGTTCCCAGATGAAAGTTGGCACCAGTGCCGAGTCGGGCTGGTATGATAGTACAAAGTGGCTCCTGCAATCTACCACCCAGAAGCGGGGTAGCTGAGTTTTTTTTCCAGGGAAAAGGGCCGTGGTTTGTGTTCAGGGGCCTGTGGCTGGGAGTGGCCGGCTGGCTCCAGAAAATCCACGCGGCGCCGGATGGTTCCCTGAACCTTAGGGGGCACCAGTGCCGAGTCGGGCTGGTTGGATAGAGGCAAGTGGCTCCTGCAATCTGCCAGCCAGAAGATGTGCAGGTCAGTTTGACTTCCAGGGAAAAGGGCGGTAGTTTGTGTTTGGGGGCCTGTGACTGCGAGTGGCCGGCTGGCTCCTGAAAATCCACGATACGCAGGATGGTTCCCAGACCCAAGGGGGCACCAGTGCCGAGTCGGGCATATTTCATAAAGCCAAGTGGCTCCTGCAATCTGCCAGCCAGAAGCGGGGCGGGTGAGTTTTGTTTGCCAAGGAATAGGGCCGTGGTTTTTGTTCGGAGGCCTGCGGCTGGGAGTGGCCGGCTGGCTCCTGAAAATCCACTTTACGCAGGATGGTTCCCAGAGGAAAGGTGGCACCAGTGCCAAGCCGGTCTGGTTTGATAGAGGCAAGTGGCTCCTGCAATCTGCCATCCAGAAGCGGGGCGGGTGAGTTTTGTTTGCCAGGGAAAAAGGCCGTGGTTTGTGTTTGGGGGCCTGTGGCTGGGAGTGGCCGGCTGGCTCCTGAAAATCCACGTTACGCAGGATGGTTCCCAGAGGAAAGGTGGCACCAGTGCCAAGCCGGTCTGGTTTGATAGAGGCAAGTGGCTCCTGCAATCTGCCAGCCAGAAGCGGGGCGGGTGAGTTTTGTTTGCCAGGGAAAAGGGCCGTGGTTTGTGTTTGGGGGCCTGTAGCTGGGAGTGGCCGGCTGGCTCCTGAAAATCCACGATACACAGGATGGTTCCCAGATGAAAGGTGGCACCAGTGCCGAGTCGGGCAGGTTTGATAGAGGCAAGGGGCTGCTGAAATCTGCCAGCCAGAAGATGGGCAGGTCAGTTTTACTTCCAGAGAAAAAGGGCAGTGGTTTGTGTTCGGGGGCGTGTGGCTGGGAGTGGCCGGCTGGCTCCTGAAAAACCACGATACACGGGATGGTTCCCAGATGAAAGGTGGCACCAGTGCCGAGTCGGGCTGGTTTGATAGAGGCAAGTGGCTCCTGCAATCTGCCAGCCAGAAGCGGGGCGGGTGAGTTTTTTTTGCCAGGGAAAAGGGCCGTGGTTTGTGTTTGGGGGCCTGTGGCTGGGAGTGGCCGGCTGGCTCCTGAAAATCCACGATACACAGGATGGTTCGCAGATGAAAGGTGGCACCAGTGCCAATCGGGCTGGTTTGATAGAGGCAAGGGGCTACTGCAATCTGCCAGCCAGAAGATGGGCAGGTCAGTTTTACTTCCAGGGAAAAGGGCCGTGGTTTGTGTTTTGGGGCCTGTGGCTGCGAGTGGCCGGCTGGCTCCTGAAAATTCACGATACGCAGGGTGGTTCCCAGATGAAAGTTGGCACCAGTGCCGAGTCGGGCTGGTATGATAGTACAAAGTGGCTCCTGCAATCTACCACCCAGAAGCGGGGTAGCTGAGTTTTTTTTCCAGGGAAAAGGGCCGTGGTTTGTGTTCGGGGGCCGGTGGCTGGGAGTGGCCGGCTGGCTCCAGAAAATCCACGCGGCGCCGGATGGTTCCCTGAACCTTAGGGGGCACCAGTGCCGAGTCGGGCTGGTTGGATAGAGGCAAGTGGCTCCTGCAATCTGCCAGCCAGAAGATGTGCAGGTCAGTTTGACTTCCAGGGAAAAGGGCGGTAGTTTTTGTTTGGGGGCCTGTGACTGCGAGTGGCCGGCTGGCTCCTGAAAATCCACGATACGCAGGATGGTTCCCAGACCCAAGGGGGCACCAGTGCCGAGTCGGGCATATTTGATAAAGCCAAGTGGCTCCTGCAATCTGCCAGCCAGAAGCGGGGCGGGTGAGTTTTGTTTGCCAAGGAATAGGGCCGTGGTTTTTGTTCGGAGGCCTGTGGCTGGGAGTGGCCGGCTGGCTCCTGAAAATCCACGTTACGCAGGATGGTTCCCAGAGGAAAGGTGGCACCAGTGCCAAGCCGGTCTGGTTTGATAGAGGCAAGTGGCTCCTGCAATCTGCCATCCAGAAGCGGGGCGGGTGAGTTTTGTTTGCCAGGGAAAAGGCCGTGGTTTGTGTTTGGGGGCCTGTGGCTGGGAGTGGCCGGCTGGCTCCTGAAAATCCACGATACACTGGATGGTTCCCAGATGAAAGGTGGCACCAGTGCCGAGTCGGGCTTGTTTGATAGAGGCAAGTGGCTCCTGCAATCTGCCAGCCAGAAGCGGGGCGGGTGAGTTTTGTTTGCCAGGGAAAAGGGCCGTGGTTTGTGTTTGGGGGCCTGTGGCTGGGAGTGGCCGGCTGGCTCCTGAAAATCCACGATACACAGGATGGTTCCCAGATGAAAGGTGGCACCAGTGCCGAGTCGGGCTGGTTTGATAGAGGCAAGGGGCTGCTGAAATCTGCCAGCCAGAAGATGGGCAGGTCAGTTTTACTTCCAGGGAAAAGGGCAGTGGTTTGTGTTCGGGGGCGTGTGGCTGGGAGTGGCCGGCTGGCTCCTGAAAAACCACGATACACGGGATGGTTCCCAGATGAAAGGTGGCACCAATGCCGAGTCGGGCTGGTTTGATAGAGGCAAGTGGCTCCTGCAATCTGCCAGCCAGAAGCGGGGCGGGTGAGTTTTTTTTGCCAGGGAAAAGGGCCGTGGTTTGTGTTTGGGGGCCTGTGGCTGGGAGTGGCCGGCTGGCTCCTGAAAATCCACGATACACAGGATGGTTCGCAGATGAAAGGTGGCACCAGTGCCAATCGGGCTGGTTTGATAGAGGCAAGGGGCTACTGCAATCTGCCAGCCAGAAGATGGGCAGGTCAGTTTTACTTCCAGGGAAAAGGGCCGTGGTTTGTGTTTTGGGGCCTGTGGCTGCGAGTGGCCGGCTGGCTCCTGAAAATTCACGATACGCAGGGTGGTTCCCAGATGAAAGTTGGCACCAGTGCCGAGTCGGGCTGGTATGATAGTACAAAGTGGCTCCTGCAATCTACCACCCAGAAGCGGGGTAGCTGAGTTTTTTTTCCAGGGAAAAGGGCCGTGGTTTGTGTTCAGGGGCCTGTGGCTGGGAGTGGCCGGCTGGCTCCAGAAAATCCACGCGGCGCCGGATGGTTCCCTGAACCTTAGGGGGCACCAGTGCCGAGTCGGGCTGGTTGGATAGAGGCAAGTGGCTCCTGCAATCTGCCAGCCAGAAGATGTGCAGGTCAGTTTGACTTCCAGGGAAAAGGGCGGTAGTTTGTGTTTGGGGGCCTGTGACTGCGAGTGGCCGGCTGGCTCCTGAAAATCCACGATACGCAGGATGGTTCCCAGACCCAAGGGGGCACCAGTGCCGAGTCGGGCATATTTCATAAAGCCAAGTGGCTCCTGCAATCTGCCAGCCAGAAGCGGGGCGGGTGAGTTTTGTTTGCCAAGGAATAGGGCCGTGGTTTTTGTTCGGAGGCCTGCGGCTGGGAGTGGCCGGCTGGCTCCTGAAAATCCACGTTACGCAGGATGGTTCCCAGAGGAAAGGTGGCACCAGTGCCAAGCCGGTCTGGTTTGATAGAGGCAAGTGGCTCCTGCAATCTGCCATCCAGAAGCGGGGCGGGTGAGTTTTGTTTGCCAGGGAAAAAGGCCGTGGTTTGTGTTTGGGGGCCTGTGGCTGGGAGTGGCCGGCTGGCTCCTGAAAATCCACGTTACGCAGGATGGTTCCCAGAGGAAAGGTGGCACCAGTGCCAAGCGGGTCTGGTTTGATAGAGGCAAGTGGCTCCTGCAATCTGCCAGCCAGAAGCGGGGCGGGTGAGTTTTGTTTGCCAGGGAAAAGGGCCGTGGTTTGTGTTTGGGGGCCTGTAGCTGGGAGTGGCCGGCTGGCTCCTGAAAATCCACGATACACAGGATGGTTCCCAGATGAAAGGTGGCACCAGTGCCGAGTCGGGCAGGTTTGATAGAGGCAAGGGGCTGCTGAAATCTGCCAGCCAGAAGATGGGCAGGTCAGTTTTACTTCCAGAGAAAAAGGGCAGTGGTTTGTGTTCGGGGGCGTGTGGCTGGGAGTGGCCGGCTGGCTCCTGAAAAACCACGATACACGGGATGGTTCCCAGATGAAAGGTGGCACCAGTGCCGAGTCGGGCTGGTTTGATAGAGGCAAGTGGCTCCTGCAATCTGCCAGCCAGAAGCGGGGCGGGTGAGTTTTTTTTGCCAGGGAAAAGGGCCGTGGTTTGTGTTTGGGGGCCTGTGGCTGGGAGTGGCCGGCTGGCTCCTGAAAATCCACGATACACAGGATGGTTCGCAGATGAAAGGTGGCACCAGTGCCAATCGGGCTGGTTTGATAGAGGCAAGGGGCTACTGCAATCTGCCAGCCAGAAGATGGGCAGGTCAGTTTTACTTCCAGGGAAAAGGGCCGTGGTTTGTGTTTTGGGGCCTGTGGCTGCGAGTGGCCGGCTGGCTCCTGAAAATTCACGATACGCAGGGTGGTTCCCAGATGAAAGTTGGCACCAGTGCCGAGTCGGGCTGGTATGATAGTACAAAGTGGCTCCTGCAATCTACCACCCAGAAGCGGGGTAGCTGAGTTTTTTTTCCAGGGAAAAGGGCCGTGGTTTGTGTTCGGGGGCCGGTGGCTGGGAGTGGCCGGCTGGCTCCAGAAAATCCACGCGGCGCCGGATGGTTCCCTGAACCTTAGGGGGCACCAGTGCCGAGTCGGGCTGGTTGGATAGAGGCAAGTGGCTCCTGCAATCTGCCAGCCAGAAGATGTGCAGGTCAGTTTGACTTCCAGGGAAAAGGGCGGTAGTTTTTGTTTGGGGGCCTGTGACTGCGAGTGGCCGGCTGGCTCCTGAAAATCCACGATACGCAGGATGGTTCCCAGACCCAAGGGGGCACCAGTGCCGAGTCGGGCATATTTGATAAAGCCAAGTGGCTCCTGCAATCTGCCAGCCAGAAGCGGGGCGGGTGAGTTTTGTTTGCCAAGGAATAGGGCCGTGGTTTTTGTTCGGAGGCCTGTGGCTGGGAGTGGCCGGCTGGCTCCTGAAAATCCACGTTACGCAGGATGGTTCCCAGAGGAAAGGTGGCACCAGTGCCAAGCCGGTCTGGTTTGATAGAGGCAAGTGGCTCCTGCAATCTGCCATCCAGAAGCGGGGCGGGTGAGTTTTGTTTGCCAGGGAAAAGGCCGTGGTTTGTGTTTGGGGGCCTGTGGCTGGGAGTGGCCGGCTGGCTCCTGAAAATCCACGATACACTGGATGGTTCCCAGATGAAAGGTGGCACCAGTGCTGAGTCGGGCTTGTTTGATAGAGGCAAGTGGCTCCTGCAATCTGCCAGCCAGAAGCGGGGCGGGTGAGTTTTGTTTGCCAGGGAAAAGGGCCGTGGTTTGTGTTTGGGGGCCTGTGGCTGGGAGTGGCCGGCTGGCTCCTGAAAATCCACGATACACAGGATGGTTCCCAGATGAAAGGTGGCACCAGTGCCGAGTCGGGCTGGTTTGATAGAGGCAAGGGGCTGCTGAAATCTGCCAGCCAGAAGATGGGCAGGTCAGTTTTACTTCCAGGGAAAAGGGCAGTGGTTTGTGTTCGGGGGCGTGTGGCTGGGAGTGGCCGGCTGGCTCCAGAAAAACCACGATACACGGGATGGTTCCCAGATGAAAGGTGGCACCAATGCCGAGTCGGGGTGGTTTGATAGAGGCAAGTGGCTCCTGCAATCTGCCAGCCAGAAGCGGGGCGGGTGAGTTTTTTTTGCCAGGGAAAAGGGCCGTGGTTTGTGTTTGGGGGCCTGTGGCTGGGAGTGGCCGGCTGGCTCCTGAAAATCCACGATACACAGGATGGTTCGCAGATGAAAGGTGGCACCAGTGCCAATCGGGCTGGTTAGATAGAGGCAAGGGGCTACTGCAATCTGCCAGCCAGAAGATGGGCAGGTCAGTTTTACTTCCAGGGAAAAGGGCCGTGGTTTGTGTTTTGGGGCCTGTGGCTGCGAGTGGCCGGCTGGCTCCTGAAAATTCACGATACGCAGGGTGGTTCCCAGATGAAAGTTGGCACCAGTGCCGAGTCGGGCTGGTATGATAGTACAAAGTGGCTCCTGCAATCTACCATCCAGAAGCGGGGTAGCTGAGTTTTTTTTCCAAGGAAAAGGGCCGTGGTTTTTGTTCGGGGGCCTGTGGCTGGGAGTGGCCGGCTGGCTCCAGAAAATCCACGCGGCGCCGGATGGTTCCCTGAACCTTAGGGGGCACCAGTGCCGAGTCAGGCTGGTTGAATATAGGCAAGTGGCTCCTGCAAACTGCCAGACAGAAGATGCGCAGGTCAGTTTGACTTCCAGGGAAAAGGGCGGTAGTTTGTGTTTGGGGGTCTGTGACTGCGAGTGGCCGGCTGGCTCCTGAAAATCCACGATACGCAGGATGGTTCCCAGACCCAAGGGGGCACCAGTGCCGAATCGGGCATATTTGATAAAGCCAAGTGGCTCCTGCAATCTGCCAGCCAGAAGCGGGGCGGGTGAGTTTTGTTTGCCAAGGAATAGGGCCGTGGTTTTTGTTCGCAGGCCTGTGGCTGGGAGTGGCCGGCTGGCTCCTGAAAATCCACGATACACTGGATGGTTCCCAGACCCAAGGGGGCACCAGTGCCGAGTCGGGCATGTTTGATAAAGACATGTGGCTCCTGCAATCTGCCAGCCAGAAGCGGGGTGCGTGAGTTTTTTTTTGCCAGGGAAAAGGGCCGTGGTTTTTGTTCGGGGGCCTGTGGCTGGGAGTGGCCGTCTGGCTCCTAAAAATCCACGTTACGCAGGATGGTTCCCAGAGGAAAGGTGGCACCAGTGCCAAGTCGGGCTGGTTTGATAGAGGTAAGTGGCTCCTGACATCTGCCAGCCAGAAGCGGGGCGGGTGACTTTTGTTTGCAAGGGAAAAGGGCCGTGGTATGTGTTTGGGAGCCTGTGGCTGGGAGTGGCCGGCTGGCTCCTGAAAATCCACGATACGCAGGATGGTTCCCAGACCCAAGGGGGCACCAGTGCCGAGTCGGGCTGGTTTGATAGAGGCAAGTGGCTCCTGCAATCTGCCAGCCAGAAGCGGGGCGGGTGAGTTTTATTTTCCAGGGAAAAGGGCCGTGGTTTTTGTTCGGAGGCCTGTGGCTGGGAGTGGCCGGCTGGCTCCTGAAAATCCACGATACACAGGATGGTTCCCAGATGAAAGGTGGCACCAGTGCCGAGTCGGGCTGGTTTGACAGAGGCAAGGGGCTACTGCAATCTGCCAGCCAGAAGATGGGCAGGTCAGTTTTACTTCCAGGGAAAAGGGCCGTGGTTTGTGTTTGGGGGCCTGTGGCTGGGAGTGGCCGGCTGGCTCCTGAAAATTCACGATACGCAGGGTGGTTCCCAGATGAAAGTTGGCACCAGTGCCGAGTCGGGCTGGTATGATAGTACAAAGTGGCTCCTGCAATCTACCATCCAGAAGCGGGGTAGCTGAGTTTTTTTTCCAGGGAAAAGGGCCGTGGTTTGTGTTCGGGGGCCTGTTGCTGGGAGTGGCCGGCTGGCTCCAGAAAATCCACGCGGCGCCGGATGGTTCCCTGAACCTTAGGGGGCACCAGTGCCGAGTCGGACTGGTTGGATAGAGGCAAGTGGCTCCTGCAAAGTGCCAGACAGAAGATGGGCAGGTCAGTTTGACATCCAGGGAAAAGGGCGGTAGTTTGTGTTTGGGGGTCTGTGACTGCGAGTGGCCGGCTGGCTCCTGAAAATCCACGATACGCAGGATGGTTCCCAGACCCAAGGGGGCACCAGTGCCGAATCGGGCATATTTGATAAAGCCAAGTGGCTCCTGCAATCTGCCAGCCAGAAGCGGGGCGGGTGAGTTTTGTTTGCCAAGGAATAGGGCCGTGGTTTTTGTTCGCAGGCCTGTGGCTGGGAGTGGCCGGCTGGCTCCTGAAAATCCACGATACACTGGATGGTTCCCAGACCCAAGGGGGCACCAGTGCCGAGTCGGGCATGTTTGATAAAGACATGTGGCTCCTGCAATCTGCCAGCCAGAAGCGGGGTGCGTGAGTTTTTTTTTGCCAGGGAAAAGGGCCGTGGTTTTTGTTCGGGGGCCTGTGGCTGGGAGTGGCCGTCTGGCTCCTAAAAATCCACGTTACGCAGGATGGTTCCCAGAGGAAAGGTGGCACCAGTGCCAAGTCGGGCTGGTTTGATAGAGGTAAGTGGCTCCTGACATCTGCCAGCCAGAAGCGGGGCGGGTGACTTTTGTTTGCAAGGGAAAAGGGCCGTGGTATGTGTTTGGGAGCCTGTGGCTGGGAGTGGCCGGCTGGCTCCTGAAAATCCACGATACGCAGGATGGTTCCCAGACCCAAGGGGGCACCAGTGCCGAGTCGGGCTGGTTTGATAGAGGCAAGTGGCTCCTGCAATCTGCCAGCCAGAAGCGGGGCGGGTGAGTTTTATTTTCCAGGGAAAAGGGCCGTGGTTTTTGTTCGGAGGCCTGTGGCTGGGAGTGGCCGGCTGGCTCCTGAAAATCCACGATACACAGGATGGTTCCCAGATGAAAGGTGGCACCAGTGCCGAGTCGGGCTGGTTTGACAGAGGCAAGGGGCTACTGCAATCTGCCAGCCAGAAGATGGGCAGGTCAGTTTTACTTCCAGGGAAAAGGGCCGTGGTTTGTGTTTGGGGGCCTGTGGCTGGGAGTGGCCGGCTGGCTCCTGAAAATTCACGATACGCAGGGTGGTTCCCAGATGAAAGTTGGCACCAGTGCCGAGTCGGGCTGGTATGATAGTACAAAGTGGCTCCTGCAATCTACCATCCAGAAGCGGGGTAGCTGAGTTTTTTTTCCAGGGAAAAGGGCCGTGGTTTGTGTTCGGGGGCCTGTTGCTGGGAGTGGCCGGCTGGCTCCAGAAAATCCACGCGGCGCCGGATGGTTCCCTGAACCTTAGGGGGCACCAGTGCCGAGTCGGACTGGTTGGATAGAGGCAAGTGGCTCCTGCAAAGTGCCAGACAGAAGATGGGCAGGTCAGTTTGACATCCAGGGAAAAGGGCGGTAGTTTGTGTTTGGGGGTCTGTGACTGCGAGTGGCCGGCTGGCTCCTGAAAATCCACGATACACTGGATGGTTCCCAGACCCAAGGGGGCACCAGTGCCGAGTCGGGCACGTTTGATAAAGACAAGTGGCTCCTGCAATCTGCCAGCCAGAAGCGGGGCGCGTGATTTTTTTTTTGCCAGGGAAAAGGGCCGTGGTTTTTGTTCGGAGGCGTGTGGCTGGGAGTGGCCGGCTGGCTCCTGAAAATCCACGTTACGCAGGATGGTTCCCAGAGGAAAGGTGGCACCAGTGCCGAGTCGGGCTGGTTTGATAGAGGCAAGTGGCTCCTGCAATCTGCCAGCCAGAAGCGGGGCGGGTGAGTTTTGTTTGCAAGGGAAAAGAGCCGTGGTTTGTGTTTGGGAGCCTGTGGCTGGGAGTGGCCGGCTGGCTCCTGAAAATCCACGATACGCAGGATGGTTCCCAGACACAAGGGGGCACCAGTGCCGAGTCGGGCTGGTTTGATAGAGGCAAGTGGCTCCTGCAATCTGCCAGCCAGAAGCGGGGCGGGTGAGTTTTGTTTGCCAGGGAAAAGGGCCGTGGTTTTTGTTCGGAGGCCTGTGGCTGGAGGTGGCCGGCTGGCTCCTGAAAATCCACGATACGCAGGATGGTTCCCAGACCCAAGGGGGCACCAGTGCCGAGTCGGGCATGTTTGATAAAGCCAAGTGGCTCCTGCAATCTGCCAGCCAGAAGCGGGGCGGATGAGTTTTTTTTTGCCAGGGAAAAGGGCCGTGGTTTTTATTCGGGGGCCTGTGGCTGGGAGTGGCCGGCTGGCTCCTGAAAATCCACGTTACGCAGGATGGTTCCCAGAGGAAAGGTGGCACCAGTGCCAAGTCGGTCTGGTTTGATAGAGGCAAGTGGCTCCTGCAATCTGCCAGCCAGAAGCGGGGCGGGTGAGTTTTGTTTGCCCGGGAAGAAGGCCGTGGTTTGTGTTTGGGGGCCTGTGGCTGGGAGTGGCCGGCTGGCTCCTGAAAATCCACGATACACTGGATGGTTCCCAGATGAAAGGTGGCACCAGTGCCGAGTCGGGCTGGTTTGATAGAGGCAAGTGGCTCCTGCAATCTGCCAGCCAGAAGCGGGGCGGGTGAGTTTTGTTTGCCAGGGAAAAGGGCTGTGGTTTGTGTTTGGGGGCCTGTGGCTGGGAGTGGCCGGCTGGCTCCTGAAAATCCACGATACACAGGATGGTTCCCAGATGAAAATTGGCACCTATGCCGAGTCGGGCTGGTATGGTAGTACAAAGTGGCTCCTGCAATCTACCATCCAGAAGCGGGGTAGCTGAGTTTTTTTTCCAGGGAAAAGGGCCGTGGTTTTTGTTCGGGGGCCTGTGGCTGGGAGTGGCCGGCTGGCTCCAGAAAATCCACGCGGCGCCGGATGGTTCCCTGAACCTTAGGGGGCACCAGTGCCGAGTCGGGCTGGTTGAATAGAGGCAAGTGGCTCCTGCAATCTGCCAGACAGAAGATGGGCAGGTCAGTTTGACTTCCAGGGAAAAGGGCCGTAGTTTGTGTTCGGGGGTCTGTGACTGCGAGTGGCCGGCTGGCTCCTGAAAATCCACGATACGCAGGATGGTTCCCAGACCCAAGGGGGCACCAGTGCCGAGTCGGGCATGTTTGATAAAGACAAGTGGCTCCTGCAATCTGCCAGCCAGAAGCGGGGCGCGTGAGTTTTTTTTTGCCAGGGAAAAGGGCCGTGGTTTTTGTTCGGGGGCCTGTGGCGGAGAGTGGCCGGCTGGCTCCTGAAAATCCACGTTACGCAGGATGGTTCCCAGAGGAAAGGTGGCACCAGTGCCATGTCGGGCTGGTTTGATAGAGGCAAGTGGCTCCTGCAATCTGCCAGCCAGAAGCGTGGCGGGTGAGTTTTGTTTGCCAGGGAAAATGGCCGTGGTTTGTGTTTGGGAGCCTGTGGCTGGGAGTGGCCGGCTGGCTCCTGAAAATCCACGATACGCAGGATGGTTCCCAGACCCAAGGGGGCACCAGTGCCGAGTCGGGCATATTTCATAAAGCCAAGTGGCTCCTGCAATCTGCCAGCCAGAAGCGGGGCGGGTGAGTTTTGTTTGCCAGGGAAAAGAGACGTGGCTTTTGTTCGGGGGCCTGTGGCTGGGAGTGGCCGGCTGGCTCCTGAAAATCCACGTTACGCAGGATGGTTCCCAGAGGAAAGGTGGCACCAGTGCCAAGTCGGTCTGGTTTGATAGAGGCAAGTGGCTCCTGCAATCTGCCAGCCAGAAGCGGGGCGGGTGAGTTTTGTTTGCCCGGGAAAAAGGCCGTGGTTTGTGTTTGGGGGACTGTGGCTGGGAGTGGCCGGCTGGCTCCTGAAAATCCACGATACACTGGATGGTTCCCAGATGAAAGGTGGCACCAGTGCCGAGTCGGGCTGGTTTGATAGAGGCAAGTGGCTCCTGCAATCTTCCAGCCAGAAGCGGGGTGGGTTAGTTTTGTTTGCCAGGGAAAAGGGCCGTGGTTTGTGTTCGGGGGCCTGTGGCTGCGAGTGGCCGGCTGGCTCCTGAAAATCCACGTTACGCAGGATGGTTCCCAGAGGAAAGCTGGCACCAGTGCCATGTCAGGCTGGTTTGATAGAGGCAAGTGGCTCCTGCAATCTGCCAGCCAGAAGCGGGGCGGGTGAGTTTTGTTTGCCAGGGAAAAAGGCCGTCGTTTGTGTTTGGGGGCCTGTGGCTGGGAGTGGCCGGCTGGCTCCTGAAAATCCACGATACACTGGATGGTTCCCAGATGAAAGGTGGCACCAGTGCCGAGTCGGGCTGGTTTGATAGAGGCAAGTGGCTCCTGCAATCTTCCAGCCAGAAGCGGGGTGGGTTAGTTTTGTTTGCCAGGGAAAAGGGCCGTGGTTTGTGTTCGGGGGCCTGTGGCTGGGAGTGGCCGGCTGGCTCCTGAAAATCCACGTTACGCAGGATGGTTCCCAGAGGAAAGGTGGCACCAGTGCCAAGTCGGTCTGGTTAGATAGAGGCAAGTGGCTCCTGCAATCTGCCAGCCAGAAGCGGGGCGGGTGAGTTTTGTTTGCCCGGGAAAAAAGGCCGTGGTTTGTGTTTGGGGGCCTGTGGCTGGGAGTGGCCGGCTGGCTCCTGAAAATCCACGATACACTGCAAGGTTCCCAGATGAAAGGTGGCACCAGTGCCGAGTCGGGCTGGTATGATAGTACAAAGTGGCTCCTGCAATCTACCATCCAGAAGCGGGGTAGCTGAGTTTTTTTTCCAGGGAAAAGGGCCGTGGTTTGTGTTCGGGGGCCTGTGGCTGGGAGTGGCCGGCTGGCTCCAGAAAATCCACGCGGCGCCGGATGGTTCCCTGAACCTTAGGGGGCACCAGTACCAAGTCGGGCTGGTTGGATAGAGGCAAGTGGCTCCTGCAATCTGCCAGACAGAAGATGGGCAGGTCAGTTTGACATCCAGGGAAAAGGGCGGTAGTTTGTGTTTGGGGGCCTGTGACTGCGAGTGGCCGGCTGGCTCCTGAAAATCCACGATACGCTGGATGGTTCCCAGACCCAAGGGGGCACCAGTGCCGAGTCGGGCATATTTGATAAAGCCAAGTGGCTCCTGCAATCTGCCAGCCAGAAGCGGGGCGGGTGAGTTTTGTTTGCCAGGGAAAAGGGCCGTGGTTTTTGTTCAGGGGCCTGTGGCTGGGAGTGGCCGGCTGGCTCCTGAAAATCCACGATACGCAGGATGGTTCCCAGACCCAAGGGGGCACCAGTGCCGAGTCGGGCATGTTTGATAAAGCCAAGTGGCTCCTGCAATCTGCCAGCCAGAAGCGGGGCGGGTGAGTTTTTTATTGCCAGGGAAAAGGGCCGTGGTTTTTGTTCGCGGGCCTGTGGCTGGGAGTGGCCGGCTGGCTCCTGAAAATCCACGTTACGCAGGATGGTTCCCAGATGAAAGGTGGCACCAGTGCCGAGTCGGGCTGGTTTGATAGAGGCAAGTGGCTCCTGCAATCTACCACCCAAAAGCGGGGTAGCTGAGTTTTGTTTGCCAGGGAAAAAGGCCGTGGTTTGTGTTTGGGGGCCTGTGGCTGGGAGTGGCCGGCTGGCTCCTGAAAATCCACGATACACTGGATAGTTCCCAGATGAAAGGTGGCACCAGTGCCGAGTCGGGCTGGTTTGATAGAGGCAAGTGGCTCCTGCAATCTGCCAGCCAGAAGCGGGGCGGGTGAGTTTTGTTTGCCAGGGAAAAGGGCCGTGGTTTGTGTTTGGGGGCCTGTGGCTGGGAGTGGCCGGCTGGCTCCTGAAAATCCACGATACACAGGATGGTTCCCAGATGAAAGGTGGCACCCGTGCCGAGTCGGGCTGGTTTGATAGAGGCAAGGGGCTACTGCAATCTGCCAGCCAGAAGATGGGCAGGTCAGTTTTACTTCCAGGGAAAAGGGCAGTGGTTTGTGTTCGGGGGCCTGTGGCTGGGAGTGGCCGGCTGGCTCCTGAAAAACCACGATACACTGGATGGTTCCCAGATGAAAGGTGGCACCAGTGCCGAGTCTGGCTGGTTTGATAGAGGCAAGTGGCTCCTGCAATCTGCCAGCCAGAAGCGGGGCGGGTGAGTTTTTTTTGCCAGGGAAAAAGGCCGTCGTTTGTGTTTGGGGGCCTGTGGCTGGGAGTGGCCGGCTGGCTCCTGAAAATCCACGATACGCAGGATGGTTCCCAGATGAAAGGTGGCACCAGTGCCGAGTCGGGCTGGTTTGATAGAGGCAAGGGGCTACTGCAATCTGCCAGCCAGAAGATGGGCAGGTCAGTTTTACTTCCAGGGAAAAGGGCCGTGGTTTGTGTTTGGGGGCCAGTGGCTGGGAGTGGCCGGCTGGCTCCTGAAAATCCATGCGGCGCCGGATGGTTCCCTGAACCTGAGGGGGCACCAGTGCCGAGTCGGGCTGGTTGGATAGAGGCAAGTGGCTCCGGCAATCTGCCAGACAGAAGATGGGCAGGTCAGTTTGACTTCCAGGGAAAAGGGCGTTAGTTTGTGTTTGGGGGCCTGTGACTGCGAGTGGCCGGCTGGCTCCTGAAAATCCACAATAAGCAGGATGGTTCCCAGACCCAAGGGGGCACCAGTGCCGAGTCGGGCATATTTGATAAAGCCAAGTGGCTCCTGCAATCTGCCAGCCAGAAGCGGGGCGGGTGAGTTTTGTTTGCCAGGGAAAAGGGCTGTGGTTTGTGTTTGGGGGCCTGTGGCTGGGAGTGGCCGGCTGGCTCCTGAAAATTCACGATACGCAGGGTGGTTCCCAGATGAAAGTTGGCACCAGTGCCATGTCGGGCTGGTATTATAGTACAAAGTGGCTCCTGCAATCTACCATCCAGAAGCTGGGTAGCTGAGCTTTTTTTCCAGGGAAAAGGGCCGTGGTTTTTGTTCGGAGGCCTGTGGCTGGGAGTGGCCGGCTGGCTCCTGAAAATCCACGATACACTGAATGGTTCCCAGACCCAAGGGGGCACCAGTGCCGAGTCGGGCATGTTTGATAAAGACAAGTGGCTCCTGCAATCTGCCAGCCAGAAGCGGGGCGCGTGAGTTTTTTTTTGCCAGGGAAAAGGGCCGTGGTTTTTGTTTGGGGGCCTGTGGCTGGAAGTGGCCGGCTGGCTCCTGAAAATCCACGTTACGCAGGATGGTTCCCAGAGGAAAGGTGGTACCAGTGCCAAGTCAGGCTGGTTTGATAGAGGCAAGTGGCTCCGGCAATCTGCCAGCCAGAAGATGGGCAGGTCAGTTTTACTTCCAGGGAAAAGGGCCGTGGTTTGTGTTTGGGGGCCTGTGGCTGGGAGTGGCCGGCTGGCTCCTGAGAATTCACGATACGCAGGGTGGTTCCCAGATGAAAGTTGGCACCAGTGCCAAGTCAGGCTGGTATTATAGTACAAAGTGGCTCCTGCAATCTACCATCCAGAAGCGGGGTAGCTGAGTTATTTTTTGCCAGGGAAAAGGGCCGTGGTTTTTGTTTGTGGGCCTGTGGCTGGGAGTGGCCGTCTGGCTCCTGAAAATCCACGATACGCAGGATGGTTCCCAGACCCAAGGGGGCACCAGTGCCGAATCTGGCATATTTGATAAAGCCAAGTGGCTCCTGCAATCTGCCATCCAGAAGCGGGGCGGGTGAGTTTTGTTTGCCAAGGAATAGGGCCGTGGTTTTTGTTCGGAGGCCTGTGGCTTGGAGTGGCCGGCTGGCTCCTGAAAATCCACGATACACTGGATGGTTCCCAGACCCAAGGGGGCACCAGTGCCGAGTCGGGAATGTTTGATAAAGACAAGTGGCTCCTGCAATCTGCCAGCCAGAAGCGGGGCGCGTGAGTTTTTTTTTGCCAGGGAAAAGGGCCGTGGTTTTTGTTCGGGGGCCTGTGGCTGGGAGTGGCCGGCTGGCTCCTGAAAATCCACGTTACGCAGGATGGTTCCCAGAGGAAAGGTGGCACCAGTGCTAAGTCGGGCTGGTTTGATAGAGGCAAGTGGCTCCTGCAATCTGCCAGCCAGAAGCGTTGCGGATGAGTTTTGTTTGCCAGGGAAAAGGGCCGTGGTTTGTGTTTGGGAGCCTGTGGCTGGGAGTGGCCGGCTGGCTCCTGAAAATCCACGGTACACAGGATGGTTCCCAGACCCAAGGGGGCACCAGTGCCGAGTCGGGCTGGTTTGATAGTGGCAAGGGGCTCCTGCAATCTGCCAGCCAGAAGATGGGCAGGTCAGTTTGACTTCCAGGGAAAAGGGCCGTGGTTTGTGTTTGGGGGCCTGTGGCTGGGAGTGGCCGGCTGGCTCCTGAAAATTCACGATATGCAGGGTGGTTCCCAGATGAAAGTTGGCACCAGTGCCAAGTCGGGCTGGTATTATAGTACAAAGTGGCTCCTGCAATCTACCATCCAGAAGCGGGGTAGCTGAGCTTTTTTTCAAGGGAAAAGGGCCGTGGTTTGTGTTTGGGGGCCTGTGGCTGGGAGTGGCCGGCTGGCTCCTGAAAATCCACGTTACGCAGGATGGTTCCCAGACACAAGGGGGCACCAGTGCCGAGTCGGGCTGGTTTGATAGAGGCAAGTGGCTCCTGCAATCTGCCAGCCAGAAGCGGGGCGGGTGAGTTTTGTTTGCCAGGGAAAAGGGCCGTGGTTTTTGTTCGGAGGCCTGTGGCTGGGAGTGGCCGGCTGGCTCCTGAAAATCCACGATACGCAGGATGGTTCCCAGACCCAAGGGGGCACCAGTGCCGAGTCGGGCATGTTTGATAAAGCCAAGTGGCTCCTGCAATCTGCCAGCCAGAAGCGGGGCGGATGAGTTTTTTTTTGCCAGGGAAAAGGGCCGTGGTTTTTATTCGGGGGCCTGTGGCTGGGAGTGGCCGGCTGGCTCCTGAAAATCCACGTTACGCAGGATGGTTCCCAGAGGAAAGGTGGCACCAGTGCCAAGTCGGTCTGGTTTGATAGAGGCAAGTGGCTCCTGCAATCTGCCAGCCAGAAGCGGGGCGGGTGAGTTTTGTTTTCCCGGGAAGAAGGCCGTGGTTTGTGTTTGGGGGCCTGTGGCTGGGAGTGGCCGGCTGGCTCCTGAAAATCCACGATACACTGGATGGTTCCCAGATGAAAGGTGGCACCAGTGCCGAGTCGGGCTGGTTTGATAGAGGCAAGTGGCTCCTGCAATCTGCCAGCCAGAAGCGGGGCGGGTGAGTTTTGTTTGCCAGGGAAAAGGGCTGTGGTTTGTTTTTGGGGGCCTGTGGCTGGGAGTGGCCGGCTGGCTCCTGAAAATCCACGATACACAGGATGGTTCCCAGATGAAAGTTGGCACCAGTGCCGAGTCGGGCTGGTATTATAGTACAAAGTGGCTCCTGCAATCTACCATCCAGAAGCGGGGTAGCTGAGCTTTTTTTCAAGGGAAAAGGGCCGTGGTTTGTGTTTGGGGGCCTGTGGCTGGGAGTGGCCGGCTGGCTCCTGAAAATCCACGTTACGCAGGATGGTTCCCAGACACAAGGGGGCACCAGTGCCGAGTCGGGCTGGTTTGATAGAGGCAAGTGGCTCCTGCAATCTGCCAGCCAGAAGCGGGGCGGGTGAGTTTTGTTTGCCAGGGAAAAGGGCCGTGGTTTTTGTTCGGAGGCCTGTGGCTGGGAGTGGCCGGCTGGCTCCTGAAAATCCACGATACGCAGGATGGTTCCCAGACCCAAGGGGGCACCAGTGCCGAGTCGGGCATGTTTGATGAAGCCAAGTGGCTCCTGCAATCTGCCAGCCAGAAGCGGGGCGGATGAGTTTTTTTTTGCCAGGGAAAAGGGCCGTGGTTTTTATTCGGGGGCCTGTGGCTGGGAGTGGCCGGCTGGCTCCTGAAAATCCACGTTACGCAGGATGGTTCCCAGAGGAAAGGTGGCACCAGTGCCAAGTCGGTCTGGTTTGATAGAGGCAAGTGGCTCCTGCAATCTGCCAGCCAGAAGCGGGGCGGGTGAGTTTTGTTTTCCCGGGAAGAAGGCCGTGGTTTGTGTTTGGGGGCCTGTGGCTGGGAGTGGCCGGCTGGCTCCTGAAAATCCACGATACACTGGATGGTTCCCAGATGAAAGGTGGCACCAGTGCCGAGTCGGGCTGGTTTGATAGAGGCAAGTGGCTCCTGCAATCTGCCAGCCAGAAGCGGGGCGGGTGAGTTTTGTTTGCCAGGGAAAAGGGCTGTGGTTTGTGTTTGGGGGCCTGTGGCTGGGAGTGGCCGGCTGGCTCCTGAAAATCCACGATACACAGGATGGTTCCCAGATGAAAGTTGGCACCAGTACCGAGTCGGGCTGGTATGATAGTACAAAGCGGCTCCTGCAATCTACCATCCAGAAGCGGGGTAGCTGAGTTTTTTTTCCAGGGAAAAGGGCCGTGGTTTGTGTTCGGGGGCCTGTGGCTGGGAGTGGCTGGCTGGCTCCAGAAAATCCACGCGGCGCCGGATGGTTCCCTGAACCTTAGGGGGCACCCGTACAAAGTCGGGCTGGTTGAATAGAGGCAAGTGGCTCCTGCAATCTGCCAGACAGAAGATGGGCAGGTCAGTTTGACTTCCAGGGAAAAGGGCCGTAGTTTGTGTTTGGGGGTTTGTGACAGCGAGTGGCCGGCTGGCTCCTGAAAATCCACGATACGCAGGATGGTTCCCAGACCCAAGGGGGCACCAGTGCCGAGTCGGGCATATTTGATAAAGCCAAGTGGCTCCTGCAATCTGCCAGCCAGAAGCAGGGCGGGTGAGTTTTGTTTGCCAAGGAATAGGGCCGTGGTTTTTGTTCGGAGGCCTGTGGCTGGGAGTGGCCGGCTGGCTCCTGAAAATCCACGATACACTGGATGGTTCCCAGACCCAAGGGGGCACCAGTGCCGAGTCGGGCATGTTTGATAAAGACAAGTGGCTCCTGCAATCTGCCAGCCAGAAGCGGGGCGCGTGAGGTTTTTTTTGCCAGGGAAAAGGGCCGTGGTTTTTGTTCGGGGGCCTGTGGCTGGGAGTGGCCGGCTGGCTCCTGAAAATCCACGTTACGCAGGATGGTTCCCAGAGGAAAGGTGGCACCAGTGCCATGTCGGGCTGGTTTGATAGTGGCAAGGGGCTCCTGCAATCTGCCAGCCAGAAGAGGGACAGGTCAGTTTTACTTCCAGGGAAAAGGGCCGTGGTTTGTGTTTGGGGGCCTGTGGCTGGGAGTGGCCGGCTGGCTCCTGAAAATTCACGGTATGCAGGGTGGTTCCCAGATGAAAGTTGGCACCAGTGCCAAGTCGGGCTGGTATTATAGTACAAAGTGGCTCCTGCAATCTACCATCCAGAAGCGGGGTAGCTGAGCTTTTTTTCAAGGGAAAAGGGCCGTGGTTTGTGTTCGGGGGCCTGTGGCTGGGAGTGGCCGGCTGGCTCCTGAAAATCCACGTTACGCAGGATGCTTCCCAGACACAAGGGGGCACCAGTGCCGAGTCGGGCTGGTTTGATAGAGGCAAGTGGCTCCTGCAATCTGCCAGCCAGAAGCGGGGCGGGTGAGTTTTGTTTGCCAGGGAAAAGGGCCGTGGTTTTTGTTCGGAGGCCTGTGGCTGGGAGTGGCCGGCTGGCTCCTGAAAATCCACGATACGCAGGATGGTTCCCAGACCCAAGGGGGCACCAGTGCCAAGTCGGTCTGGTTTGATAGAGGCAAGTGGCTCCTGCAATCTGCCAGCCAGAAGCGGGGCGGGTGAGTTTTGTTTGCCCGGGAAGAAGGCCGTGGTTTGTGTTTGGGGGCCTGTGGCTGGGAGTGGCCGGCTGGCTCCTGAAAATCCACGATACACTGGATGGTTCCCAGATGAAAGGTGGCACCAGTGCCGAGTCGGGCTGGTTTGATAGAGGCAAGTGGCTCCTGCAATCTGCCAGCCAGAAGCAGGGCGGGTGAGTTTTGTTTGCCAGGGAAAAGGGCTGTGGTTTGTGTTTGGGGGCCTGTGGCTGGGAGTGGCCGGCTGGCTCCTGAAAATCCACGATACACAGGATGGTTCCCAGATGAAAATTGGCACCAATGCCGAGTCGGGCTGGTATGGTAGTACAAAGTGGCTCCTGCAATCTACCATCCAGAAGCGGGGTAGCTGAGTTTTTTTTCCAGGGAAAAGGGCCGTGGTTTGTGTTCGGGGGCCTGTGGCTGGGAGTGGCCGGCTGGCTCCAGGAAATCCACGCGGCGCCGGATGGTTCCCTGAACCTTAGGGGGCACCAGTGCCGAGTCGGGCTGGTTGAATAGAGGCAAGTGGCTCCTGCAATCTGCCAGACAGAAGATGGGCAGGTCAGTTTGACTTCCAGGGAAAAGGGCCGTAGTTTGTGTTCGGGGGTCTGTGACTGCGAGTGGCCGGCTGGCTCCTGAAAATCCACGATACGCAGGATGGTTCCCAGACCCAAGGGGGCACCAGTGCCGAGTCGGGCATGTTTGATAAAGCCAAGTGGCTCCTGCAATCTGCCAGCCAGAAGCGGGGCGCGTGAGTTTTTTTTTGCCACGGAAAAGGGCCGTGGTTTTTGTTCGGGGGCCTGTGGCTGGGAGTGGCCGGCTGGCTCCTGAAAATCCACGTTACGCAGGATGGTTCCCAGACCCAAGGGGGCACCAGTGCCGAGTCGGGCATGTTTGATAAAGACAAGTGGCTCCTGCAATCTGCCAGCAAGAAGCGGGGCGCGTGAGTTTTTTTTTGCCAGGGAAAAGGGCCGTGGTTTTTGTTCGGGGGCCTGTGGCTGGGAGTGGCCGGCTGGCTCCTGAAAATCCACGTTACGCAGGATGGTTCCCAGAGGAAAGGTGGCACCAGTGCCATGTCGGGCTGGTTTGATAGAGGCAAGTGGCTCCTGCAATCTGCCAGCCAGAAGCGTGGCGGGTGAATTTAGTTTGCCAGGGGAAATGGCCGTGGTTTGTGTTTTGGAGCCTGTGGCTGGGAGTGGCCGGCTGGCTCCTGAAAATCCACGATACACTGGATGGTTCCCAGATGAAAGGTGGCACCAGTGCCGAGTTGCGCTGGTATGATAGAGGCAAGGGGCTACTGCAATCTGCCAGCCAGAAGCGGGGCAGGTCAGTTTTACTTCCAGGGAAAAGGGCCGTGGTTTGTGTTTGGGGGCCTGTGGCTGGGAGGGGCCGGCTGGCTCCTGAAAATTCACCATACGCAGGGTGGTTCCCAGATGAAAGTTGGCACCAGTGCCGAGTCGGGCTGGTATGATAGTACAAAGTGGCTCCTGCAATCTACCATCCAGAAGCGGGGTAGCTGAGTTTTTTTTCCAGGGAAAAGGACCGTGGTTTGAGTTCGGGGGCCTGTGGCTGGGAGTTGCCGGCTGGCTCCAGAAAATCCACGCGGCGCCCGATGGTTCCCTGAACCTTAGGGGGCACCAGTACCAAGTCGGGCTGGTTGGATAGAGGCAAGTGTCTCCTGCAATCTGCCAGCCAGAAGCGGGGCGGGTGAGTTTTGTTTGCCAGGGAAAAGGGCCGTGGTTTTTGTTCGGAGGCCTGTGGCTGGGAGTGGCCGGCTGGCTCCAGAAAATCCACGATACGCAGGATGGTTCCCAGAGGAAAGGTGGCACCAGTGCCAAGCCAGTCTGGTTTGATAGAGGCAAGTGGCTCCTGCAATCTGCCAGCCAGAAGCGGGGCGGGTGAGTTTTGTTTGCCCGGGAAAAAGGCCGTGGTTTGTGTTTGGGGGCCTGTGGCTGGGAGTGGCCGGCTGCCTCCTTAAAATCCACGTTACGCAGGATGGTTCCCAGAGGAAAGGTGCCACCAGTGCCAAGTCGGGCTGGTTTGATAGAGGCAAGTGGCTCCTGCAATCTGCCAGCCAGAAGCGGGGCTGGTGAGTTTTGTTTCAAGGGAAAAAGGCCGTGGTTTTTGTTTGGGGGCCTGTGGCTGGGAGTGGCCGGCTGGCTCCTGAAAATCCACGATACACTGGATGGTTCCCAGATGAAAGGTGGCACCAGTGCCGAGTCGGGCTGGTTTGATAGAGGCAAGTGGCTCCTGCAATCTGCCAGCCAGAAGCGGGGCGGGTGAGTTTTGTTTGCCAGGGAAAAGGGCCGTGGTTTGTGTTTGGGGGCCTGTGGCTGGGAGTGGCCGGCTGGCTCCTGAAAATCCACGATACACAGGATGGTTCCCAGAGGAAAGGTGGCACCAGTGCCGAGTTGGGCTGGTTTGATAGAGGCAAGGGGCTACTGCAATCTGCCAGCCAGAAGATGGGCAGGTCAGTTTTACTTCCAGGGAAAAGGGCCGTGGTTTTTGTTCGGGGGCCTGTGGCTGGGAGTGGCCGGCTGGCTCCTGAAAAACCACGATACACTGGATGGTTCCCAGATGAAAGTTGGCACCAGTGCCAAGTCGGGCTGGTATGATAGTACAAAGTGGCTCCTGCAATCTACCATCCAGAAGCGGGGTAGCTGAGTTTTTTTTCCCGGGAAATGGGCCGTGGTTTGTGTTCGGGGGCCTGTGGCTGGGAGTGGCCGGCTGTCTCCAGAAAATCCACGCGGCGCCGGATGGTTCCCTGAACCTTAGGGGGCACCAGTGCCGAGTCGGGCTGGTTGGATAGAGGCAAGTGGCTCCGGCAATCTGCCAGACAGAAGCGGGGCAGGTCAGTTTGACTTCCAGGGAAAAGGGCGGTAGTTTGTGTTTGGGGGCCTGTGACTGCGAGTGGCCGGCTGGCTCCTGAAAATCCACAATACGCAGGATGGTTCCCAGACCCAAGGGGGCACCAGTGCCGAGTCGGGCATATTTGATAAAGCCAAGTGTCTCCTGCAATCTGCCAGCCAGAAGCGGGGCGCGTGAGTTTTTTTTTCCAGGGAAAAGGGCCTTGGTTTTTGTTCGGGGGCCTGTGGCTGGGAGTGGCCGGCTGGCTCCTGAAAATCCACGTTACGCAGGATGGTTCCCAGAGGAAAGGTGGCACCAGTGCTAAGTCGGGCTGGTTTTATAGAGGCAAGTGGCTCCTGCAATCTGCCAGCCAGAAGCGTGGCGGGTGAGTTTTGTTTGCCAGGGAAAAGGGCCGTGGTTTGTGTTTGGGAGCCTGTGGCTGGGAGTGGCTGGCTGGCTCCTGAAAATTCACGATATGCAGGGTGGTTCCCAGATAAAAGTTGGCACCAGTGCCAAGTCGGGCTGGTATTATAGTAAAAAGTGGCTCCTGCAATCTACCATCCAGAAGCGGGGTAGCTGAGCTTTTTTTCAAGGGAAAAGGGCCGTGGTTTGTGTTCGGGGGCCTGTGGCTGGGAGTGGCCGGCTGGCTCCTGAAAATCCACGTTACGCAGGATGGTTCCCAGACACAAGGGGGCACCAGTGCCAAGTCGGGCTGGTTTGATAGAGGCAAGTGGCTCCTGCAATTTGCCAGCCAGAAGCGGGGCGGGTGAGTTTTGTTTGCAAGGGAAAAGGGCCGTGGTTTGTGTTTGGGAGCCTGTGGCTGGGAGTGGCCGGCTGGCTCCTGAAAATCCACGATACGCAGGATGGTTCCCAGACCCAAGGGGGCACCAGTGCCGAGTCGGGCTGGTTTGATAGAGGCAAGTGGCTCCTGCAATCTGCCAGCCAGAAGCGGGGCGGGTGAGTTTTGTTTGCCAGGGAAAAGGGCCGTGGATTTTGTTCGGAGGCCTGTGGCTGGGAGTGGCCGGCTGGCTCCTGAAAATCCACGATACGCAGGATGGTTCCCAGACCCAAGGGGGCACCAGTGCCGAGTCGGGCATGTTTGATAAAGCCAAGTGCCTCCTGCAATCTGCCAGCCAGAAGCGGGGCGGATGAGTTTTTTTTTGCCAGGGAAAAGGGCCGTGGTTTTTGTTCGGGGGCCTGTGGCTGGGAGTGGCCGGCTGGCTCCTGAAAATCCACGTTACGCAGGATGGTTCCCAGAGGAAAGGTGCCACCAGTGCCAAGTCGGGCTGGTTTGATAGAGGCAAGTGGCTCCTGCAATCTGCCAGCCAGAAGCGGGGCTGGTGAGTTTTGTTTCAAGGGAAAAAGGCCGTGGTTTGAGTTTGGGGGCCTGTGGCTGGGAGTGGCCGGCTGGCTCCTGAAAATCCACGATACACTGGATGGTTCCCAGATGAAAGGTGGCACCAGTGCTGAGTCGGGCTGGTTTTATAGAGGCAAGTGGCTCCTGCAATCTGCCAGCCAGAAGCGGGGCGGGTGAGTTTTGTTTGCCAGGGAAAAGGGCCGTGGTTTGTGTTTGGGGGCCTGTTGTGGTGTGTTGCAATATCCTGTTTTACCTTCTCCCTTCCCCCTCGCCCCTCACTGAGTGTGCCCTGTCAATCAGGCTAACATACCAGCAAGGCGTCGTGTGATAGGTGACCCTAGTACCTGGAGGCCCTGCCCCTTCACCTGGTTGGTGACTCACCTGTCCCCTCCCCTTCTCCTGTCCTGAGCTTAAAATGTGAATGAGACCATGTGGCGCCATTCTGTTATCAGCAGTAGCCCAGTGCAGACATATCTGTGCTCATGGAATAAACATCTGGCTACCTTCTAGCAGAATCCGCTCCCTTCTTTTCTTCACCATCGCCAGAAGCTCTCCCCTGAGGAGAACGGAGTCCTGTCTTGTGCCCCGCTGCACTCTGCCGCCAGCCAAGGTATCTTTGAGGTATAACACCGCAGAGCTGCCTGTGGCCCAGCAGCGAAGGTCAGAACTGGCCTGGGCACCATCTAACTGGTTATATTGGGATACATATTCCAATATATTGGCGTCCCTGTGGGTGGCTCGACCCTGAGCCGGAAAACGGACTCGCAGTTCCTCAGAGAAGCTTCTGCCAGCCGTGCATCCAGCTGAAAGAAGCCTGGCTTCAAGACTCCCAGCTAGAGACTTTGGGAATACTCCCAGAAAAAGTTTCGTGGACTGTTCGGCGCCTTTGGAAAGCCCTGCTTCATTGTGGTGAACAGATTTTCCAGAGGAAGAAAAGGGTAGCTTCTCTTGCACCCAGAGAGAGGTCCTTTTCCGGTGGAGACCTGCCTGTACCCAGCCTACAGCTTCCATTTCACGTGAGTATCTCTGCTTTCGGTAGAGCAGAAGCTCAAAAACAGACTCTGCCGCGAGTTCTGTTCCTTTTTGCCTTTGCATTTTGGCTGCGCAGCCCCACAGACGAGAATTCATAGCGTTCTAGTTTAGCTTTCCTGCTGCGTGTTTCACTGTTTTTTAGAATTCGCGCCGGAGCGAGATCGCTCTCTGCCCTTCCCCCCCCCGGCTCAGCAGCGTGTTCAGACACGTGTTAGGAGATTTTCTTTCTCTTTCTCTTTGCGGGAGAGGGGGGGGCTCTCTTTCCACGTGGCCGGGGGACCTGCGGGGGTCGGGAGTGCTCTGCACACGCGGCGGCGGGGGGGGGGGCGTCCCGGTTTCGGCTGCCACGTGGAGTGGCTGCTGCATTCCACCGCGGGGGTGCTGCATTCCACCGCGGGGGAGGCTTTGTTTCTGCCTCGGCTCGGCAGGGCGTGTCCCAGCTCCCTGCTGCTGCTGCCCGGGAATTTTAAAAGCAGTATATACAGCTGCATTGTGAAGCTTTTGTCTGCTCGTTATCGCTTTCTATCTGTGTTTTTTTTTAGAAATTGGTAGCTGATTTTAGCTTTGTTTTTGGTCAGGCGGGATTAAGTACTTTGCTTTTTAACATGGGTTCCAAACTTAGCATTGTACAAAGGGGAGTGTATTATGATATTGTTAGCATTTTAATCAAGAGTAATGTGAAATTCTCTAAAGGAAAATTGAAACAGTTTATAAGATGGCTTTTTCTGCAGTTCCCAAACATTTCCCCTGAAGATATCCACAATATTCAATTCTGGGATAAAGTTGGGAATGAATTGATAACCTTAGGACAATCTGGCAAATTACCCTCAGCTAAATTTGTGTTCTGGAGTTTACAAATTCGAACAGCATTGCTCAAACAAAAGGAAATGGAGAAAAAGCCAAATGTAAAGCCATGTGCCTCTGCTCTCCCTGTTCCTCCCTCTCCCTCTAAAACCCCTAAACCTCTTTCCCCAAAAAAATCCCGAGCACGTGTTAGTTTTTCGGAGAGCAGTGATGTCCAAAATGGCCCCCAGTCCCTAGGGGGTGCACAAGATGGTGGGTGCCACGTGGCATCTTCCCAAACCTGGTCTTCTTCTTCCCAAAATCCTCTTAAGCATTCCAAAATTCCATCCCCATCCCCCTCTCCTCCTGTTCCTCGTGACACCTTCCCCCCTCCCCCCGCCTTTCCTGCAGTACCCTCAGCTCCGCCTCTTTACTCCTCCCAGGGGGCGGCCGCTGACGTGATGTCACCAGGTGACCCCGCCCACTGTTCCCACGGTATCCCCGCCCCCTGCCAGCCCCTTGACCCCGCCCCCTGTTCCCACGGTTTCCCCGCCCCTTGCCGGCTCCCTTTCCCCGCCCCCTCCCCGGGTTCCCACGGTGGGGACACACCCACTGCCTGTCCCCAAACCTGTAGCTGTAATCCCAATGCTTCTGATTCAAGGGATACAGAGCAGGGGACAGCAGACCCAATGCATGGTGCCATGTTGTCGCTAGCTCCTGTTATATTTCAGCCTGCAGCTCAAGCTGGAGCAGCCCCAACTGCTAATTGGAGTTCTTTTGGACGACAATTGATTAAAGAGATCTGTAAATCTCATAAAGAATATGGTGCACACAGTCCATATTTCCGTGGCCTTTTAAATTCTGAATTAAGTAGAACTGTTGTGGTTCCACATGATTTAAAACAAATTTTTTCATGTCTCATGACATCCACGGAATTCAAATTATGGGAATCAGCATTGAAACAACTGCTAAAAGATGCTCTCCCAAGCTTACAGGCTGATCCAAACACAGCAAAAGACAACAATGGTAACCTTATCACTATTGACCACCTCTGTGGTGAGGGTCAATGGTCTTCTCCCTCAGTCCAAGCTGCTGCAATTCCTGCAGAAACACTTGAGAAAGTAAAGGAAGCAGCTGAAAAGGCATTTTTTTCCCTCCAACCTGAGGGGCCTTTTGAGCCCTATAGTAAAATCAAACAACTACCATCAGAGCCTTTTGTCAAATTTGTAGAAAGGCTAACTAGAGCCATTGAAATACAAGTTAAAAGGGAAAATGCAAGGGAAGCAATTTTAGAAGAAATGGCATTTACAAATGCAAATGAACAGTGTCGAGCAGCAATCCTGAGCCTTCCTATGGAACCTTCCCCTACATTAAAAGATATGCTTCTAGTCTGTAACAGGAAAGTGCCTCTGATGAGTGTTGCTGAAGACTCCAGACCAAGGCTGCTGCCAAGACCACCTCAGCGTGTTGCTGTTGCCAGCCCTGCACCTTCTCTTTCAGCACAGCAGTACCCTGGGCAGCAGCGGAGACCAGCAATAGTTGAGCCCACTAAACCATGCCTGCTTTGTAATAAGCTAGGACACTGGAGTAACCAGTGCCCCCTGAAAAGGGAAATTGATGAATTTAAAAATAGCAGGGGAGGAGAACTGCAAGCCCTCCCTGGGGGTCAACAACAAAAAAACGAAGAATAAAGCGCCAGCCTGCCAGGCGTGCAGACATAAAAGGAGCAGGCCAAGAGAATAAGGGTAGCAAAATAAATCAAGCGCGCGATAATATTAACATTTGTGTAAGTGAAGCAGGTGCTTCAAAGACCAAGTCTGCTAGTCCACTGTTGAAAGTGAAACAAAATAACCTTTGTTATGATTTAAGTAATTCTGTATTAACTGCATCTTCTGTCAATGAGCCTTACAGGTTGCAGCTGACAGAGTCACTCCACCTGAAGGACACTGACTGGCATTTTGTCTCTGTAAATCCTGAACAGAAGGGTACTTGGAACCAAATTCGTTGTAAGTACATCATCACTGGGGACAAAAACACACCACAAGAGATCGAAATTGCTCCGGGACTGACAACATCAGATCCTAAGCAATTTGTTCTCAGCCTGCACTGTTTCCACCCACCCCTGTTTCTTCCCAAGGGACAAATTGTTGCTCAAGCTATCCCTGTGCCATCTTTACCTGAAAATGTTGATAAACAAGGGCCCACAGTCGCCCGGGTCCAAGTTATTGGGACAGATAAACCCAAATTGTGGTGCAATGTCAGTGGGGGTGGGGAGTCTAAACGCATTGAGATGCTTGTAGACACAGGTGCAGACTGCACAGTGATTCCAGTACAAGACTGGCCAGCACACTGGCCTTTACAAAATGTTGCTGGTCACCTTCGAGGTGTAGGAGGTCTGCAATTGGCAAGGCAATCCAAAAGCATTATTCAATTCGAAGGTCCAAACGGACAATTGGCAAATATCCGTCCATTTGTGTTAGATTATTCAGAACCTTTGTTAGGGAGAGATTTAATGGCCCAGTGGGGTGTCACAATTAATATTCCAGACTCTCCACAGCATTTTTGTGCAGCAGTCATTAAACAACAGCGCCCCATCCAAAAACTTAAGTGGAAAACAGACGAACCAGTTGATGTGAAACAGTGGCCACTCAGTAAACAAAAAATAAAGGTGCTTGAGGAACTAGTAGAAGAGCAACTAAAAAAGGGCCACATTGTGGAGACCATGTCCCCATGGAACTCTCCAGTGTTTGTCATCCAAAAAGCTGACAAAAAGAGGTGGAGACTCCTCTGTGACCTCCGACAAATTAATAATGTAATTGAAGATATGGGTTCTCCCCAGCCTGGTATGCCGTCCCCAACAATGCTTCCTCAAGATTGGAAATTAGCTGTTATTGATATTAAAGATTGTTTTTTCCAAATCCCATTGCACCCTGACGATGCACCGCGTTTGGCATTCTCTGTCCCTTCTATCAATTCAGAAGCTCCTATGAAAAGGTACCATTGGACCGTTCTTCCTCAGGGCCTAAAGGTATCTCCAGCTATCTGCCAGTGGTATGTCTCTTCCCTGCTTTCCCCAGTTCGTGCAGCCGCAGAGAAGGCCATCATCTACCATTATATGGATGATATCCTTGTGTGTGCCCCCAATGATGATTTACTAACACATGCGCTTGACCTAACGATCGATGCATTGATTGTTGCAGGGTTCGAGCTCCAGGAACAGAAAATTCAAAAGATGCCACCTTGGAAGTATTTGGGCTTAGAAATTGGAAATAGGACCATTGTTCCTCAAAAACTAGAAATCAATCCAAGGATCAAGACCCTTGCGGATGTCCACAAGTTGTGTGGGTCTTTGAATTGGGTAAGACCATGGCTTGGTCTGACTAATGAAGACCTTGCCCCTCTTTTCAATTTACTGAAAGGGGGAGAGGACCCAGGTGCTCCTAGGTCTATTACCCCAGAGGCACGGAAAGCTCTAGAAAAGGTTCAGATTGCAATGTCCACAAGACAGGCCCACCGATGCCGGCCTGATCTGCCATTCAAATTTATCATCCTAGGTAAGTTGCCACACCTCCATGGAATTATTTTCCAGTGGGAGGAAAAACAAACACCTAAGGCAAAGGAACAGTTGTGAACTGTGGCAAACAGATGTAACACACATACAGGCTTTTGGACGGCAGAAATATGTTCATGTTAGTGTAGATAACTTTTCTGGAGCAGTCTATGCTTCTGCCCACACAGGAGAATCATCTATTGATGCTATTAAGCACCTCTTACAGGCTTTTTCTTTCATGGGCATCCCCAAGGAGCTGAAAACTGATAATGGGCCTGCTTATAAATCCAAGGAATTCGGGAGCTTCCTGCAGCAATGGGGAGTAGAGCACAAAACTGGCATCCCCTACTCCCCTACAGGTCAAGCCATTGTAGAAAGAACTCACCGTGATATTAAAAGGGTCCTGGACCAGCAACAACAGGTTCTGAAGGTAGAACCTCCCCACATCTGGTTATCCAGGGCGCTATTCACAATCAATTTTCTGAATTGTTCTTTTGACAGCCTGAACCCACCCATCCTACGCCACTTTGGGGGGAACAGTCACAGGTTGATGAAAGAAAAACCTCCAGTTTTAGTAAAAGACCCTGAGACTTGGAAAATGGTGGGACCTTACAAATTGGTTACTTGGGGACGTGGATACGCCTGTGTATCCACCCCCTCTGGTTTAAGGTGGGTTCCTTCCAAATGGGTAAAGCCCTATGTTCCCAAAGTCTCAGAGAAATCTGCAGAAGCACCCCAGGTTGCTCACGCTGCCTGGAGAAGAAAACGTCGTGCACGTTCTCTGGAAGAAATTCCATTTAAGCCTCCTATCTGGAATAGTTTGTAATATATGTTTGTCTCA
This sequence comes from Zonotrichia albicollis, assembly GCF_047830755.1. Taxonomy (NCBI): domain Eukaryota; kingdom Metazoa; phylum Chordata; class Aves; order Passeriformes; family Passerellidae; genus Zonotrichia; species Zonotrichia albicollis. Next base: position 27,168,573 of record NC_133859.1, read on the forward strand.
AGTTTTTGTACCAGTTTAGATCCCACTGTTCGTGTGTAGCCTCGAGACGTCATGAGACCGAGCCTGCTTCTCGTCCTACTCGTGATCATCCCACCTGCAATCTCCTACATAGTACCGCAGCCCAAACCACATATGGACTACCTCGATAAAAGTTTTCAGACATCAACTGAGAAACTGACAACGAGCTGAATGGACTTTTCAATGGCTGGGGACTCTCGGGCTGGTTGGGATCTATTCTGAAAACTGTAATTTTAGTGCTGTTTATTTTAGTTGTAGTTATTGTAGTTTTTAGCATTGTTTTTGGAGTAATCAGACGCATGGTTCTCAAGTTAATCTCAAGCTCATCTCCCCCTCCTGAGGTCTACCATTTGGAAGCCCTCAGTGCTCCAGTGGATGACCTAGAAGCCTCAGTAGAATCATTCTGCACCATAAACACAGTCCTCTTCTTTTTAAACAAAACTAGGGGGAGATGTTGTGGTGTGTTGCAATATCCTGTTTTACCTTCTCCCTTCCCCCTCGCCCCTCACTGAGTGTGCCCTGTCAATCAGGCTAACATACCAGCAAGGCGTCGTGTGATAGGTGACCCTAGTACCTGGAGACCCTGCCCCTTCACCTGGTTGGTGACTCACCTGTCCCCTCCCCTTCCCCTGTCCTGAGCTTAAAATGTGAATGAGACCATGTGGCGCCATTCTGTTATCAGCAGTAGCCCAGTGCAGACGTATCTGTGCTCATGGAATAAACATCTGGCTACCTTCTAGCAGAATCCGCTCCCTTCTTCTCTTCACCATCGCCAGAAGCTCTCCCCTGAGGTAAACGGAGTCCTGTCTTGTGCCCCGCTGCACTCTGCCGCCAGCCAAGGTATCGCTGGGGTGAACACCGCAGTGCTGCCTCTGGCCCAGCAGCGAAGGTCAGAACTGGCCTAGGCACCATCTAACTGGTTATATTGGGATACATATTCCAATAGGGGCCTGTGGCTGGGAGTGGCCGGCTGGCTCCTGAAAATCCACGATACACAGGATGGTTCCCAGACCCAAGGGGGCACCAGTGCCGAGTCGGGCATGTTTGATAAAGCCAAGTGCCTCCTGCAATCTGCCAGCCAGAAGATGGGCAGGTCAGTTTTACTTCCAGGGAAAAGGGCCGTGGTTATTGTTCGGGGGCCTGTGGCTGGGAGTGGCCGGCTGGCTCCTGAAAAACCACGATACACTGGATGGTTCCCAGATGAAAGTTGGCACCAGTGCCGAGTCGGGCTGGTATGATAGTACAAAGTGGCTCCTGCAATCTACCATCCAGAAGCGGGGTAGCTGAGTTTTTTTTCCAGGGAAAAGGGCAGTGGTTTATGTTCGGGGGCCTGTGGCTGGGAGTGGCTGGCTGTCTCCAGAAAATCCATGCGGCGCCGGATGGTTCCCTGAACCTTAGGGGGCACCAGTGCCGAGTCGGGCTGGTTGGATAGAGGCAAGTGGCTCCGGCAATCTGCCAGACAGAAGATGGGCAGGTCAGTTTGACTTCCAGGGAAAAGGGCGGTAGTTTGTGTTTGGGGGCCTGTGACTGCGAGTGGCCGGCTGGCTCCTGAAAATCCACAATAAGCAGGATGGTTCCCAGACCCAAGGGGGCACCAGTGCCGAGTCGGGCATATTTGATAAAGCCAAGTGGCTCCTGCAATCTGCCAGCCAGAAGCGGGGCGGGTGAGTTTTTTTTGCCAGGGAAAAGGGCTGTGGTTTGTGTTTGGGGGCCTGTGGCTGGGAGTGGCCGGCTGGCTCCTGAAAATTCACGATACGCAGGGTGCTTCCCAGATGAAAGTTGGCACCAGTGCCAAGTTGGGCTGGTATTATAGTACAAAGTGGCTCCTGCAATCTACCATCCAGAAGCTGGGTAGCTGAGCTTTTTTTCCAGGGAAAAGGGCCGTGGTTTTTGTTCGGAGGCCTGTGGCTGGGAGTGGCCGGCTGGCTCCTGAAAATCCACGATACACTGAATGGTTCCCAGACCCAAGGGGGCACCAGTGCCGAGTCGGGCATGTTTGATAAAGACAAGTGGCTCCTGCAATCTGCCAGCCAGAAGCGGGGCGCGTGAGTTTTTTTTTGCCAGGGAAAAGGGCCGTGGTTTTTGTTCGGGGGCCTGTGGCTGGGAGTGGCCGGCTGGCTCCTGAAAATCCACGTTACGCAGGATGGTTCCCAGAGGAAAGGTGGCACCAGTGCCAAGTCAGGCTGGTTTGATAGAGGCAAGTGGCTCCTGCAATCTGCCAGCCAGAAGATGGGCAGGTCAGTTTTACTTCCAGGGAAAAGGGCCATGGTTTTTGTTTGGGGGCCTGTGGCTGGGAGTGGCCGGCTGGCTCCTGAGAATTCACGATACGCAGGGTGGTTCCCAGATGAAAGTTGGCACCAGTGCCAAGTCAGGCTGGTATTATAGTACAAAGTGGCTCCTGCAATCTACCATCCAGAAGCGGGGTAGCTGAGTTTTTTTTTGCCAGGGAAAAGAGCCGTGGTTTTTGTTTGTGGGCCTGTGGCTGGGAGTGGCCGTCTGGCTCCTGAAAATCCACGATACGCAGGATGGTTCCCAGACCCAAGGGGGCACCAGTGCCGAATCGGGCATATTTGATAAAGCCAAGTGGCTCCTGCAATCTGCCATCCAGAAGCGGGGCGGGTGAGTTTTGTTTGCCAAGGAATAGGGCCGTGGTTTTTGTTCGGAGGCCTGTGGCTGGGAGTGGCCGGCTGGCTCCTGAAAATCCACGATACACTGGATGGTTCCCAGACCCAAGGGGGCACCAGTGCCGAGTCGGGAATTTTTGATAAAGACAAGTGGCTCCTGCAATCTGCCAGCCAGAAGCGGGGCGCGTGAGTTTTTTTTTGCCAGGGAAAAGGGCCGTGGTTTTTGTTCGGGGGCCTGTGGCTGGGAGTGGCCGGCTGGCTCCTGAAAATCCACGTTACGCAGGATGGTTCCCAGAGGAAAGGTGGCACCAGTGCTAAGTCGGGCTGGTTTGATAGAGGCAAGTGGCTCCTGCAATCTGCCAGCCAGAAGCGTGGCGGGTGAGTTTTGTTTGCCAGGGAAAAGGGCCGTGGTTTGTGTTTGGGAGCCTGTGGCTGGGAGTGGCCGGCTTGCTCCTGAAAATCCACGATACACAGGATGGTTCCCAGACCCAAGGGGGCACCAGTGCCGAGTCGGGCTGGTTTGATAGTGGCAAGGGGCTCCTGCAATCTGCCAGCCAGAAGATGGGCAGGTCAGTTTGACTTCCAGGGAAAAGGGCCGTGGTTTTTGTTCGGGGGCCTGTGGCTGGGAGTGGCCGGCTGGCTCCTGAAAATTCACGATATGCAGGGTGGTTCCCAGATGAAAGTTGGCACCAGTGCCAAGTCGGACTGGTATTATAGTACAAAGTGGCTCCTGCAATCTACCATCCAGAAGCGGGGTAGCTGAGCTTTTTTTCAAGGGAAAAGGGCCGTGGTTTGTGTTTGGGGGCCTGTGGCTGGGAGTGGCTGGCTGGCTCCTGAAAATCCACGTTACGCAGGATGGTTCCCAGACACAAGGGGGCACCAGTGCCGAGTCGGGCTGGTTTGATAGAGGCAAGTGGCTCCTGCAATCTGCCAGCCAGAAGCGGGGCGGGTGAGTTTTGTTTGCCAGGGAAAAGGGCCGTGGTTTTTGTTCGGAGGCCTGTGGCTGGGAGTGGCCGGCTGGCTCCTGAAAATCCACGATACGCAGGATGGCTCCCAGACCCAAGGGGGCACCAGTGCCGAGTCGGGCTGGTTTGATAGAGGCAAGTGGCTCCTGCAATCTGCCAGCCAGAAGCGGGGCGGATGAGTTTTTTTTTGCCAGGGAAAAGGGCCGTGGTTTTTATTCGGGGGCCTGTGGCTGGGAGTGGCCGGCTGGCTCCTGAAAATCCACGTTACGCAGGATGGTTCCCAGAGGAAAGGTGGCACCAGTGCCAAGTCAGTCTGGTTTGATAGAGGCAAGTGGCTCCTGCAATCTGCCAGCCAGAAGCGGGGCGAGTGAGTTTTGTTTGCCCGGGAAGAAGGCCGTGGTTTGTGTTTGGGGGCCTGTGGCTGGGAGTGGCCGGCTGGCTCCTGAAAATCCACGATACACTGGATGGTTCCCAGATGAAAGGTGGCACCAGTGCCGAGTCGGGCTGGTTTGATAGAGGCAAGTGGCTCCTGCAATCTGCCAGCCAGAAGCGGGGCGGGTGAGTTTTGTTTGCCAGGGAAAAGGGCTGTGGTTTGTGTTTGGGGGCCTGTGGCTGGGAGTGGCCGGCTGGCTCCTGAAAATCCACGATACACAGGATGGTTCCCAGATGAAAGTTGGCACCAGTGCCGAGTCGGGCTGGTATGATAGTACAAAGTGGCTCCTGCAATCTACCATCCAGAAGCGGGGTAGCTGAGTTTTTTTTCCAGGGAAAAGGGCCGTGGTTTGTGTTTGGGGGCCTGTGGCTGGGAGGGGCTGGCTGGCTCCAGAAAATCCACGCGGCGCCGGATGGTTCCCTGAACCTTAGGGGGCACCAGTGCCGAGTCGGGCTGGTTTGATACAGGCAAGGGGCTACTGCAATCTGCCAGCCAGAAGATGGGCAGGTCAGTTTTACTTCCAGGGAAAAGGGCCGTGGTTTTTGTTTGGGGGCATGTGGCTGGGAGTGGCCGGCTGGCTCCTGAAAATTCACGATACGCAGGATGGTTCCCAGACCCAAGGGGGCAGCAGTGCCGAGTCGGGCATATTTGATAAAGCCAAGTGGCTCCTGCAATCTGCCAGCCAGAAGCAGGGCAGGTGAGTTTTGTTTGCCAAGGAATAGGGCCGTGGTTTTTGTTCGGAGGCCTGTGGCTGGGAGTGGCCGGCTGGCTCCTGAAAATCCACGATACACTGGATGGTTCCCAGACCCAAGGGGGCACCAGTGCCGAGTCGGGCATGTTTGATAAAGACAAGTGGCTCCTGCAATCTGCCAGCCAGAAGCGGGGCGCGTGAGGTTTTTTTTGCCAGGGAAAAGGGCCGTGGTTTTTGTTCGGGGGCCTGTGGCTGGGAGTGGCCGGCTGGCTCCTGAAAATCCACGTTACGCAGGATGGTTCCCAGAGGAAAGGTGGCACCAGTGCCATGTCGGGCTGGTTTGATAGAGGCAAGTGGCTCCTGCAATCTGCCAGCCAGAAGCGTGGCGGGTGAGTTTTGTTTGCCAGGGAAAATGGCCGTGGTTTGTGTTTGGGAGCCTGTGGCTGGGAGTGGCCGGCTGGCTCCTGAAAATCCACGTTACGCAGTATGGTTCCCAGAGGAAAGATGGCACCAGTGCCAAGTCAGTCTGGTTTGATAGAGGCAAGTGGCTCCTGCAATCTGCCAGCCAGAAGCGGGGCGGGTGAGTTTTGTTTGCCCGGGAAGAAGGCCGTGGTTTGTGTTTGGGGGCCTGTGGCTGGGAGTGGCCGGCTGGCTCCTGAAAATCCACGATACACTGGATGGTTCCCAGATGAAAGGTGGCACCAGTGCCGAGTCGGGCTGGTTTGATAGAGGCAAGTGGCTCCTGCAATCTGCCAGCCAGAAGCGGGGCGGGTGAGTTTTGTTTGCCAGGGAAAAGGGCCGTGGTTTGTGTTCGGGGGCCTGTGGCTGGGAGTGGCCGGCTGGCTCCTGAAAATCCACGCGGCGCCGGATGGTTCCCTGAACCTTAGGGGGCACCAGTGCCGAGTCGGGCTGGTTTGATAGAGGCAAGGGGCTACTGCAATCTGCCAGCCAGAAGATGGGCAGGTCAGTTTTACTTCCAGGGAAAAGGGCCGTGGTTTTTGTTTGGGGGCCTGTGGCTGGGAGTGGCCGGCTGGCTCCTGAAAATTCACGATACGCAGGATGGTTCCCAGATGAAAGTTGGCACCAGTGCCGAGTCGGGCTGGTATGATAGTACAAAGTGGCTCCTGCAATCTGCCATCCAGAAGCGGGGTAGCTGAGTTTTTTTTCCAGGGAAAAGGGCCGTGGTTTGTGTTCGGGGGCCTGTGGCTGGGAGTGGCTGGCTGGCTCCAGAAAATCCACGCGGCGCCGGATGGTTCCCTGAACCTTAGGGGGCACCAGTGCCGAGTCGGGCTGGTTTGATAGAGGCAAGGGGCTACTGCAATCTGCCAGCCAGAAGATGGGCAGGTCAGTTTTACTTCCAGGGAAAAGGGCCGTGGTTTTTGTTTGGGGGCCTGTGGCTGGGAGTGGCCGGCTGGCTCCTGAAAATTCACGATACGCAGGATGGTTCCCAGACCCAAGGGGGCACCAGTGCCGAGTCGGGCATATTTGATAAAGCCAAGTGGCTCCTGCAATCTGCCAGCCAGAAGCAGGGCGGGTGAGTTTTGTTTGCCAAGGAATAGGGCCGTGGTTTTTGTTCGGAGGCCTGTGGCTGGGAGTGGCCGGCTGGCTCCTGAAAATCCACGATACACTGGATGGTTCCCAGACCCAAGGGGGCACCAGTGCCGAGTCGGGCATGTTTGATAAAGACAAGTGGCTCCTGCAATCTGCCAGCCAGAAGCGGGGCGCGTGAGGTTTTTTTTGCCAGGGAAAAGGGCCGTGGTTTTTGTTCGGGGGCCTGTGGCTGGGAGTGGCCGGCTGGCTCCTGAAAATCCACGTTACGCAGGATGGTTCCCAGAGGAAAGGTGGCACCAGTGCCATGTCGGGCTGGTTTGATAGAGGCAAGTGGCTCCTGCAATCTGCCAGCCAGAAGCGTGGCGGGTGAGTTTTGTTTGCCAGGGAAAATGGCCGTGGTTTGTGTTTGGGAGCCTGTGGCTGGGAGTGGCCGGCTGGCTCCTGAAAATCCACGATACACTGGATGGTTCCCAGACCCAAGGGGGCACCAGTTCCGAGTCGGGAATATTTGATAAAGCCAAGTGGCTCCTGCAATCTGCCAGCCAGAAGCGGGGCGGGTGAGTTTTTTTTTGCCAGGGAAAAAGGCCGTGGTTTGTGTTTGGGGGCCTGTGGCTGGGAGTGGCCGGCTGGCTCCTGAAAATCCACGATACGCAGGGTGGTTCCCAGATGAAAGGTGGCACCAGTGCCGAGTTGCGCTGGTATGATAGAGGCAAGGGGCTACTGCAATCTGCCAGCCAGAAGCGGGGCAGGTCAGTTTTACTTCCAGGGAAAAGGGCCGTGGTTTGTGTTTGGGGGCCTGTGGCTGGGAGGGGCCGGCTGGCTCCTGAAAATTCACCATACGCAGGGTGGTTCCCAGATGAAAGTTGGCACCAGTGCCGAGTCGGGCTGGTATGATAGTACAAAGTGGCTCCTGCAATCTACCATCCAGAAGCGGGGTAGCTGAGTTTTTTTTCCAGGGAAAAGGGCCGTGGTTTGAGTTCGGGGGCCTGTGGCTGGGAGTTGCCGGCTGGCTCCAGAAAATCCACGCGGCGCCCGATGGTTCCCTGAACCTTAGGGGGCACCAGTACCAAGTCGGGCTGGTTGGATAGAGGCAAGTGTCTCCTGCAATCTGCCAGCCAGAAGCGGGGCGGGTGAGTTTTGTTTGCCAGGGTAAAGGGCCGTGGTTTTTGTTCGGAGGCCTGTGGCTGGGAGTGGCCGGCTGGCTCCAGAAAATCCACGATACGCAGGATGGTTCCCAGACCCAAGGGGGCACCAGTGCCGAGTCGGGCTGGTTTGATAGAGGCAAGTGGCTCCTGCAATCTGCCAGCCAGAAGCGGGGCGGGTGAGTTTTGTTTGCCAGGGAAAAGGGCCGTGGTTTGTGTTTGGGGGCCTGTGGCTGGGAGTGGCCGGCTGGCTCCTTAAAATCCACGTTACGCAGGATGGTTCCCAGAGGAAAGGTGCCACCAGTGCCAAGTCGGGCTGGTTTGATAGAGGCAAGTGGCTCCTGCAATCTGCCAGCCAGAAGCGGGGCTGGTGAGTTTTGTTTCAAGGGAAAAACGCCGTGGTTTTTGTTTGGGGGCCTGTGGCTGAGAGTGGCCGGCTGGCTCCTGAAAATCCACGATACACTGGATGGTTCCCAGATGAAAGGTGGCACCAGTGCCGAGTCGGGCTGGTTTGATAGAGGCAAGTGGCTCCTGCAATCTGCCAGCCAGAAGCGGGGCGGGTGAGTTTTGTTTGCCAGGGAAAAGGGCCGTGGTTTGTGTTTGGGGGCCTGTGGCTGGGAGTGGCCGGCTGGCTCCTGAAAATCCACGATACACAGGATGGTTCCCAGAGGAAAGGTGGCACCAGTGCCGAGTTGGGCTGGTTTGATAGAGGCAAGGGGCTACTGCAATCTGCCAGCCAGAAGATGGGCAGGTCAGTTTTACTTCCAGGGAAAAGGGCCGTGGTTTTTGTTCGGGGGCCTGTGGCTGGGAGTGGCCGGCTGGCTCCTGAAAAACCACGATACACTGGATGGTTCCCAGATGAAAGTTGGCACCAGTGCCAAGTCGGGCTGGTATGATAGTACAAAGTGGCTCCTGCAATCTACCATCCAGAAGCGGGGTAGCTGAGTTTTTTTTCCCGGGAAATGGGCCGTGGTTTGTGTTCGGGGGCCTGTGGCTGGGAGTGGCCGGCTGTCTCCAGAAAATCCACGCGGCGCCGGATGGTTCCCTGAACCTTAGGGGGCACCAGTGCCGAGTCGGGCTGGTTGGATAGAGGCAAGTGGCTCCGGCAATCTGCCAGACTGAAGATGGGCAGGTCAGTTTGACTTCCAGGGAAAAGGGCGGTAGTTTGTGTTTGGGGGCCTGTGACTGCGAGTGGCCGGCTGGCTCCTGAAAATCCACAATACGCAGGATGGTTCCCAGACCCAAGGGGGCACCAGTGCCGAGTCGGGCATATTTGATAAAGCCAAGTGGCTCCTGCAATCTGCCAGCCAGAAGCGGGGCGCGTGAGTTTTTTTTTCCAGGGAAAAGGGCCTTGGTTTTTGTTCGGGGGCCTGTGGCTGGGAGTGGCCGGCTGGCTCCTGAAAATCCACGATACGCAGGATGGTTCCCAGAGGAAAGGTGGCACCAGTGCTAAGTCGGGCTGGTTTGATAGAGGCAAGTGGCTCCTGCAATCTGCCAGCCAGAAGCGTGGCGGGTGAGTTTTGTTTGCCAGGGAAAAGGGCCGTGGTTTGTGTTTGGGAGCCTGTGGCTGGGAGTGGCCGGCTGGCTCCTGAATATTCACGATATGCAGAGTGGTTCCCAGATGAAAGTTGGCACCAGTGCCAAGTCGGGCTGGTATTATAGTAAAAAGTGGCTCCTGCAATCTACCATCCAGAAGCGGGGTAGCTGAGCTTTTTTTCAAGGGAAAAGGGCCGTGGTTTGTGTTCGGGGGCCTGTGGCTGGGAGTGGCCGGCTGGCTCCTGAAAATCCACGTTACGCAGGATGGTTCCCAGACACAAGGGGGCACCAGTGCCAAGTCGGGCTGGTTTGATAGAGGCAAGTGGCTCCTGCAATCTGCCAGCCAGAAGCGGGGCGGGTGAGTTTTGCTTGCAAGGGAAAAGGGCCGTGGTTTGTGTTTGGGAGCCTGTGGCTGGGAGTGGCCGGCTGGCTCCTGAAAATCCACGATACGCAGGATGGTTCCCAGACACAAGGGGGCACCAGTGCCGAGTCGGGCTGGTTTGATAGAGGCAAGTGGCTCCTGCAATCTGCCAGCCAGAAGCGGGGCGGGTGAGTTTTTTTTTGCCAGGGAAAAGGGCCGTGGTTTTTGTTCGGGGGCCTGTGGCTGGGAGTGGCCGGCTGGCTCCTGAAAATCCACGTTACGCAGGATGGTTCCCAGACCCAAGGAGCCACCAGTGCCAAGTCAGGCTGGTTTGATAGAGGCAAGTGGCTCCTGCAATCTGCCAGCCAGAAGCGGGGCGGGTGAGTTTTGTTTGCCAGGGAAAAGGCCGTTTTTTGTGTTTGGGGGCCTGTGGCTGGGAGTGGCCGGCTGGCTCCTGAAAATCCACGATACACTGGATGGTTCCCAGATGAAAGGTGGCACCAGTGCCGAGTCGGGCTGGTTTGATAGAGGCAAGGGGCTACTGCAATCTTCCAGCCAGAAGATGGGCAGGTTAGTTTTACTTCCAGGGAAAAGGGCCGTGGTTTTTGTTTGGGGGCCTGTGGCTGGGAGTGGCCGGCTGGCTCCTGAAAATTCACGATACGCAGGGTGGTTCCCAGATGAAAGTTGGCATCAGTGCCGAGTCGGGCTGGTATGATAGTACAAAGTGGCTCCTGCAATCTAACCTCCAGAAGCGGGGTAGCTGAGTTTTTTTTCCAGGGAAAAGGGCCGTGGTTTGTGTTCGGGGGCCTGTGGCTGGGAGTGGCTGGCTGGCTCCAGAAAATCCACGCGGCGCCGGATGGTTCCCTGAACCTTAGGGGGCACCAGTGCCGAGTCGGGCTGGTTTGATAGAGGCAAGGGGCTACTGCAATCTGCCAGCCAGAAGATGGGCAGGTCAGTTTTACTTCCAGGGAAAAGGGCCGTGGTTTTTGTTTGGGGGCCTGTGGCTGGGAGTGGCCGGCTGGCTCCTGAAAATTCACGATACGCAGGATGGTTCCCAGACCCAAGGGGGCACCAGTGCCGAGTCGGGCATATTTGATAAAGCCAAGTGGCTCCTGCAATCTGCCAGCCAGAAGCAGGGCGGGTGAGTTTTGTTTGCCAAGGAATAGGGCCGTGGTTTTTGTTCGGAGGCCTGTGGCTGGGAGTGGCCGGCTGGCTCCTGAAAATCCACGATACACTGGATGGTTCCCAGACCCAAGGGGGCACCAGTGCCGAGTCGGGCATGTTTGATAAAGACAAGTGGCTCCTGCAATCTGCCAGCCAGAAGCGGGGCGCGTGAGGTTTTTTTTTGCCAGGGAAAAGGGCCGTGGTTTTTGTTCGGGGGCCTGTGGCTGGGAGTGGCCGGCTGGCTCCTGAAAATCCACGTTACGCAGGATGGTTCCCAGAGGAAAGGTGGCACCAGTGCCATGTCGGGCTGGTTTGATAGAGGCAAGTGGCTCCTGCAATCTGCCAGCCAGAAGCGTGGCGGGTGAGTTTTGTTTGCCAGGGAAAATGGCCGTGGTTTGTGTTTGGGAGCCTGTGGCTGGGAGTGGCCGGCTGGCTCCTGAAAATCCACGATACACTGGATGGTTCCCAGACCCAAGGGGGCACCAGTTCCGAGTCGGGAATATTTGATAAAGCCAAGTGGCTCCTGCAATCTGCCAGCCAGAAGCGGGGCGGGTGAGTTTTTTTTTGCCAGGGAAAAAGGCCGTGGTTTGTGTTTGGGGGCCTGTGGCTGGGAGTGGCCGGCTGGCTCCTGAAAATCCACGATACGCAGGGTGGTTCCCAGATGAAAGGTGGCACCAGTGCCGAGTTGCGCTGGTATGATAGAGGCAAGGGGCTACTGCAATCTGCCAGCCAGAAGCGGGGCAGGTCAGTTTTACTTCCAGGGAAAAGGGCCGTGGTTTGTGTTTGGGGGCCTGTGGCTGGGAGGGGCCGGCTGGCTCCTGAAAATTCACCATACGCAGGGTGGTTCCCAGATGAAAGTTGGCACCAGTGCCGAGTCGGGCTGGTATGATAGTACAAAGTGGCTCCTGCAATCTACCATCCAGAAGCGGGGTAGCTGAGTTTTTTTTCCAGGGAAAAGGGCCGTGGTTTGAGTTCGGGGGCCTGTGGCTGGGAGTTGCCGGCTGGCTCCAGAAAATCCACGCGGCGCCCGATGGTTCCCTGAACCTTAGGGGGCACCAGTACCAAGTCGGGCTGGTTGGATAGAGGCAAGTGTCTCCTGCAATCTGCCAGCCAGAAGCGGGGCGGGTGAGTTTTGTTTGCCAGGGTAAAGGGCCGTGGTTTTTGTTCGGAGGCCTGTGGCTGGGAGTGGCCGGCTGGCTCCAGAAAATCCACGATACGCAGGATGGTTCCCAGACCCAAGGGGGCACCAGTGCCGAGTCGGGCATGTTTGATAAAGCCAAGTGGCTCCTGCAATCTGCCAGCCAGAAGCGGGGCGGGTGAGTTTTTTTTTGCCAGGGAAAAGGGCCTTGGTTTTTTTTCGGGGGCCTGTGGCTGGGAGTGGCCGGCTGGCTCCTTAAAATCCACGTTACGCAGGATGGTTCCCAGAGGAAAGGTGCCACCAGTGCCAAGTCGGGCTGGTTTGATAGAGGCAAGTGGCTCCTGCAATCTGCCAGCCAGAAGCGGGGCTGGTGAGTTTTGTTTCAAGGGAAAAACGCCGTGGTTTTTGTTTGGGGGCCTGTGGCTGAGAGTGGCCGGCTGGCTCCTGAAAATCCACGATACACTGGATGGTTCCCAGATGAAAGGTGGCACCAGTGCCGAGTCGGGCTGGTTTGATAGAGGCAAGTGGCTCCTGCAATCTGCCAGCCAGAAGCGGGGCGGGTGAGTTTTGTTTGCCAGGGAAAAGGGCCGTGGTTTGTGTTTGGGGGCCTGTGGCTGGGAGTGGCCGGCTGGCTCCTGAAAATCCACGATACACAGGATGGTTCCCTGAGGAAAGGTGGCACCAGTGCCGAGTTGGGCTGGTTTGATAGAGGCAAGGGGCTACTGCAATCTGCCAGCCAGAAGATGGGCAGGTCAGTTTTACTTCCAGGGAAAAGGGCCGTGGTTTTTGTTCGGGGGCTGTGGCTGGGAGTGGCCGGCTGGCTCCTGAAAAACCACGATACACTGGATGGTTCCCAGATGAAAGTTGGCACCAGTGCCAAGTCGGGCTGGTATGATAGTACAAAGTGGCTCCTGCAATCTACCATCCAGAAGCGGGGTAGCTGAGTTTTTTTTCCCGGGAAATGGGCCGTGGTTTGTGTTCGGGGGCCTGTGGCTGGGAGTGGCCGGCTGTCTCCAGAAAATCCACGCGGCGCCGGATGGTTCCCTGAACCTTAGGGGGCACCAGTGCCGAGTCGGGCTGGTTGGATAGAGGCAAGTGGCTCCGGCAATCTGCCAGACTGAAGATGGGCAGGTCAGTTTGACTTCCAGGGAAAAGGGCGGTAGTTTGTGTTTGGGGGCCTGTGACTGCGAGTGGCCGGCTGGCTCCTGAAAATCCACAATACGCAGGATGGTTCCCAGACCCAAGGGGGCACCAGTGCCGAGTCGGGCATATTTGATAAAGCCAAGTGGCTCCTGCAATCTGCCAGCCAGAAGCGGGGCGCGTGAGTTTTTTTTTCCAGGGAAAAGGGCCTTGGTTTTTGTTCGGGGGCCTGTGGCTGGGAGTGGCCGGCTGGCTCCTGAAAATCCACGTTACGCAGGATGGTTCCCAGAGGAAAGGTGGCACCAGTGCTAAGTCGGGCTGGTTTGATAGAGGCAAGTGGCTCCTGCAATCTGCCAGCCAGAAGCGTGGCGGGTGAGTTTTGTTTGCCAGGGAAAAGGGCCGTGGTTTGTGTTTGGGAGCCTGTGGCTGGGAGTGGCCGGCTGGCTCCTGAATATTCACGATATGCAGAGTGGTTCCCAGATGAAAGTTGGCACCAGTGCCAAGTCGGGCTGGTATTATAGTAAAAAGTGGCTCCTGCAATCTACCATCCAGAAGCGGGGTAGCTGAGCTTTTTTTCAAGGGAAAAGGGCCGTGGTTTGTGTTCGGGGGCCTGTGGCTGGGAGTGGCCGGCTGGCTCCTGAAAATCCACGTTACGCAGGATGGTTCCCAGACACAAGGGGGCACCAGTGCCAAGTCGGGCTGGTTTGATAGAGGCAAGTGGCTCCTGCAATCTGCCAGCCAGAAGCGGGGCGGGTGAGTTTTGCTTGCAAGGGAAAAGGGCCGTGGTTTGTGTTTGGGAGCCTGTGGCTGGGAGTGGCCGGCTGGCTCCTGAAAATCCACGATACGCAGGATGGTTCCCAGACACAAGGGGGCACCAGTGCCGAGTCGGGCTGGTTTGATAGAGGCAAGTGGCTCCTGCAATCTGCCAGCCAGAAGCGGGGCGGGTGAGTTTTTTTTTGCCAGGGAAAAGGGCCGTGGTTTTTGTTCGGGGGCCTGTGGCTGGGAGTGGCCGGCTGGCTCCTGAAAATCCACGTTACGCAGGATGGTTCCCAGACCCAAGGGGCCACCAGTGCCAAGTCAGGCTGGTTTGATAGAGGCAAGTGGCTCCTGCAATCTGCCAGCCAGAAGCGGGGCGGGTGAGTTTTGTTTGCCAGGGAAAAGGCCGTTTTTTGTGTTTGGGGGCCTGTGGCTGGGAGTGGCCGGCTGGCTCCTGAAAATCCACGATACACTGGATGGTTCCCAGATGAAAGGTGGCACCAGTGCCGAGTCGGGCTGGTTTGATAGAGGCAAGGGGCTACTGCAATCTTCCAGCCAGAAGATGGGCAGGTTAATTTTACTTCCAGGGAAAAGGGCCGTGGTTTTTGTTTGGGGGCCTGTGGCTGGGAGTGGCCGGCTGGCTCCTGAAAATTCACGATACGCAGGGTGGTTCCCAGATGAAAGTTGGCACCAGTGCCGAGTCGGGCTGGTATGATAGTACAAAGTGGCTCCTGCAATCTAACCTCCAGAAGCGGGGTAGCTGAGTTTTTTTTCCAGGGAAAAGGGCCGTGGTTTGTGTTCGGGGGCCTGTGGCTGGGAGTGGCCGGCTGGCTCCAGAAAATCCACGATACACTGGATGGTTCCCAGATGAAAGGTGGCACCAGTGCCGAGTCGGGCTGGTTTGATAGAGGCAAGTGGCTCCTGCAATCTGCCAGCCAGAAGATGGGCAGGTCAGTTTTACTTCCAGGGAAAAGGGCCATGGTTTTTGTTTGGGGGCCTGTGGCTGGGAGTGGCCGGCTGGCTCCTGAGAATTCACGATACGCAGGGTGGTTCCCAGATGAAAGTTGGCACCAGTGCCAAGTCAGGCTGGTATTATAGTACAAAGTGGCTCCTGCAATCTACCATCCAGAAGCGGGGTAGCTGAGTTTTTTTTTGCCAGGGAAAAGAGCCGTGGTTTTTGTTTGTGGGCCTGTGGCTGGGAGTGGCCGTCTGGCTCCTGAAAATCCACGATACGCAGGATGGTTCCCAGACCCAAGGGGGCACCAGTGCCGAATCGGGCATATTTGATAAAGCCAAGTGGCTCCTGCAATCTGCCATCCAGAAGCGGGGCGGGTGAGTTTTGTTTGCCAAGGAATAGGGCCGTGGTTTTTGTTCGGAGGCCTGTGGCTGGGAGTGGCCGGCTGGCTCCTGAAAATCCACGATACACTGGATGGTTCCCAGACCCAAGGGGGCACCAGTGCCGAGTCGGGAATTTTTGATAAAGACAAGTGGCTCCTGCAATCTGCCAGCCAGAAGCGGGGCGCGTGAGTTTTTTTTTGCCAGGGAAAAGGGCCGTGGTTTTTGTTCGGGGGCCTGTGGCTGGGAGTGGCCGGCTGGCTCCTGAAAATCCACGTTACGCAGGATGGTTCCCAGAGGAAAGGTGGCACCAGTGCTAAGTCGGGCTGGTTTGATAGAGGCAAGTGGCTCCTGCAATCTGCCAGCCAGAAGCGTGGCGGGTGAGTTTTGTTTGCCAGGGAAAAGGGCCGTGGTTTGTGTTTGGGAGCCTGTGGCTGGGAGTGGCCGGCTTGCTCCTGAAAATCCACGATACACAGGATGGTTCCCAGACCCAAGGGGGCACCAGTGCCGAGTCGGGCTGGTTTGATAGTGGCAAGGGGCTCCTGCAATCTGCCAGCCAGAAGATGGGCAGGTCAGTTTGACTTCCAGGGAAAAGGGCCGTGGTTTTTGTTCGGGGGCCTGTGGCTGGGAGTGGCCGGCTGGCTCCTGAAAATTCACGATATGCAGGGTGGTTCCCAGATGAAAGTTGGCACCAGTGCCAAGTCGGACTGGTATTATAGTACAAAGTGGCTCCTGCAATCTACCATCCAGAAGCGGGGTAGCTGAGCTTTTTTTCAAGGGAAAAGGGCCGTGGTTTGTGTTTGGGGGCCTGTGGCTGGGAGTGGCTGGCTGGCTCCTGAAAATCCACGTTACGCAGGATGGTTCCCAGACACAAGGGGGCACCAGTGCCGAGTCGGGCTGGTTTGATAGAGGCAAGTGGCTCCTGCAATCTGCCAGCCAGAAGCGGGGCGGGTGAGTTTTGTTTGCCAGGGAAAAGGGCCGTGGTTTTTGTTCGGAGGCCTGTGGCTGGGAGTGGCCGGCTGGCTCCTGAAAATCCACGATACGCAGGATGGCTCCCAGACCCAAGGGGGCACCAGTGCCGAGTCGGGCTGGTTTGATAGAGGCAAGTGGCTCCTGCAATCTGCCAGCCAGAAGCGGGGCGGATGAGTTTTTTTTTGCCAGGGAAAAGGGCCGTGGTTTTTATTCGGGGGCCTGTGGCTGGGAGTGGCCGGCTGGCTCCTGAAAATCCACGTTACGCAGGATGGTTCCCAGAGGAAAGGTGGCACCAGTGCCAAGTCAGTCTGGTTTGATAGAGGCAAGTGGCTCCTGCAATCTGCCAGCCAGAAGCGGGGCGAGTGAGTTTTGTTTGCCCGGGAAGAAGGCCGTGGTTTGTGTTTGGGGGCCTGTGGCTGGGAGTGGCCGGCTGGCTCCTGAAAATCCACGATACACTGGATGGTTCCCAGATGAAAGGTGGCACCAGTGCCGAGTCGGGCTGGTTTGATAGAGGCAAGTGGCTCCTGCAATCTGCCAGCCAGAAGCGGGGCGGGTGAGTTTTGTTTGCCAGGGAAAAGGGCTGTGGTTTGTGTTTGGGGGCCTGTGGCTGGGAGTGGCCGGCTGGCTCCTGAAAATCCACGATACACAGGATGGTTCCCAGATGAAAGTTGGCACCAGTGCCGAGTCGGGCTGGTATGATAGTACAAAGTGGCTCCTGCAATCTACCATCCAGAAGCGGGGTAGCTGAGTTTTTTTTCCAGGGAAAAGGGCCGTGGTTTGTGTTTGGGGGCCTGTGGCTGGGAGGGGCTGGCTGGCTCCAGAAAATCCACGCGGCGCCGGATGGTTCCCTGAACCTTAGGGGGCACCAGTGCCGAGTCGGGCTGGTTTGATACAGGCAAGGGGCTACTGCAATCTGCCAGCCAGAAGATGGGCAGGTCAGTTTTACTTCCAGGGAAAAGGGCCGTGGTTTTTGTTTGGGGGCATGTGGCTGGGAGTGGCCGGCTGGCTCCTGAAAATTCACGATACGCAGGATGGTTCCCAGACCCAAGGGGGCAGCAGTGCCGAGTCGGGCATATTTGATAAAGCCAAGTGGCTCCTGCAATCTGCCAGCCAGAAGCAGGGCAGGTGAGTTTTGTTTGCCAAGGAATAGGGCCGTGGTTTTTGTTCGGAGGCCTGTGGCTGGGAGTGGCCGGCTGGCTCCTGAAAATCCACGATACACTGGATGGTTCCCAGACCCAAGGGGGCACCAGTGCCGAGTCGGGCATGTTTGATAAAGACAAGTGGCTCCTGCAATCTGCCAGCCAGAAGCGGGGCAGGTTAATTTTACTTCCAGGGAAAAGGGCCGTGGTTTTTGTTTGGGGGCCTGTGGCTGGGAGTGGCCGGCTGGCTCCTGAAAATTCACGATACGCAGGGTGGTTCCCAGATGAAAGTTGGCACCAGTGCCGAGTCGGGCTGGTATGATAGTACAAAGTGGCTCCTGCAATCTAACCTCCAGAAGCGGGGTAGCTGAGTTTTTTTTCCAGGGAAAAGGGCCGTGGTTTGTGTTCGGGGGCCTGTGGCTGGGAGTGGCTGGCTGGCTCCAGAAAATCCACGCGGCGCCGGATGGTTCCCTGAACCTTAGGGGGCACCAGTGCCGAGTCGGGCTGGTTTGATAGAGGCAAGGGGCTACTGCAATCTGCCAGCCAGAAGATGGGCAGGTCAGTTTTACTTCCAGGGAAAAGGGCCGTGGTTTTTGTTTGGGGGCCTGTGGCTGGGAGTGGCCGGCTGGCTCCTGAAAATTCACGATACGCAGGATGGTTCCCAGACCCAAGGGGGCACCAGTGCCGAGTCGGGCATATTTGATAAAGCCAAGTGGCTCCTGCAATCTGCCAGCCAGAAGCAGGGCGGGTGAGTTTTGTTTGCCAAGGAATAGGGCCGTGGTTTTTGTTCGGAGGCCTGTGGCTGGGAGTGGCCGGCTGGCTCCTGAAAATCCACGATACACTGGATGGTTCCCAGACCCAAGGGGGCACCAGTGCCGAGTCGGGCATGTTTGATAAAGACAAGTGGCTCCTGCAATCTGCCAGCCAGAAGCGGGGCTCGTGAGGTTTTTTTTTGCCAGGGAAAAGGGCCGTGGTTTTTGTTCGGGGGCCTGTGGCTGGGAGTGGCCGGCTGGCTCCTGAAAATCCACGTTACGCAGGATGGTTCCCAGAGGAAAGGTGGCACCAGTGCCATGTCGGGCTGGTTTGATAGAGGCAAGTGGCTCCTGCAATCTGCCAGCCAGAAGCGTGGCGGGTGAGTTTTGTTTGCCAGGGAAAATGGCCGTGGTTTGTGTTTGGGAGCCTGTGGCTGGGAGTGGCCGGCTGGCTCCTGAAAATCCACGATACACTGGATGGTTCCCAGACCCAAGGGGGCACCAGTTCCGAGTCGGGAATATTTGATAAAGCCAAGTGGCTCCTGCAATCTGCCAGCCAGAAGCGGGGCGGGTGAGTTTTTTTTTGCCAGGGAAAAAGGCCGTGGTTTGTGTTTGGGGGCCTGTGGCTGGGAGTGGCCGGCTGGCTCCTGAAAATCCACGATACGCAGGGTGGTTCCCAGATGAAAGGTGGCACCAGTGCCGAGTTGCGCTGGTATGATAGAGGCAAGGGGCTACTGCAATCTGCCAGCCAGAAGCGGGGCAGGTCAGTTTTACTTCCAGGGAAAAGGGCCGTGGTTTGTGTTTGGGGGCCTGTGGCTGGGAGGGGCCGGCTGGCTCCTGAAAATTCACCATACGCAGGGTGGTTCCCAGATGAAAGTTGGCACCAGTGCCGAGTCGGGCTGGTATGATAGTACAAAGTGGCTCCTGCAATCTACCATCCAGAAGCGGGGTAGCTGAGTTTTTTTTCCAGGGAAAAGGGCCGTGGTTTGAGTTCGGGGGCCTGTGGCTGGGAGTTGCCGGCTGGCTCCAGAAAATCCACGCGGCGCCCGATGGTTCCCTGAACCTTAGGGGGCACCAGTACCAAGTCGGGCTGGTTGGATAGAGGCAAGTGTCTCCTGCAATCTGCCAGCCAGAAGCGGGGCGGGTGAGTTTTGTTTGCCAGGGTAAAGGGCCGTGGTTTTTGTTCGGAGGCCTGTGGCTGGGAGTGGCCGGCTGGCTCCAGAAAATCCACGATACGCAGGATGGTTCCCAGACCCAAGGGGGCACCAGTGCCGAGTCGGGCATGTTTGATAAAGCCAAGTGGCTCCTGCAATCTGCCAGCCAGAAGCGGGGCGGGTGAGTTTTTTTTTGCCAGGGAAAAGGGCCTTGGTTTTTTTTCGGGGGCCTGTGGCTGGGAGTGGCCGGCTGGCTCCTTAAAATCCACGTTACGCAGGATGGTTCCCAGAGGAAAGGTGCCACCAGTGCCAAGTCGGGCTGGTTTGATAGAGGCAAGTGGCTCCTGCAATCTGCCAGCCAGAAGCGGGGCTGGTGAGTTTTGTTTCAAGGGAAAAACGCCGTGGTTTTTGTTTGGGGGCCTGTGGCTGAGAGTGGCCGGCTGGCTCCTGAAAATCCACGATACACTGGATGGTTCCCAGATGAAAGGTGGCACCAGTGCCGAGTCGGGCTGGTTTGATAGAGGCAAGTGGCTCCTGCAATCTGCCAGCCAGAAGCGGGGCGGGTGAGTTTTGTTTGCCAGGGAAAAGGGCCGTGGTTTGTGTTTGGGGGCCTGTGGCTGGGAGTGGCCGGCTGGCTCCTGAAAATCCACGATACACAGGATGGTTCCCTGAGGAAAGGTGGCACCAGTGCCGAGTTGGGCTGGTTTGATAGAGGCAAGGGGCTACTGCAATCTGCCAGCCAGAAGATGGGCAGGTCAGTTTTACTTCCAGGGAAAAGGGCCGTGGTTTTTGTTCGGGGGCTGTGGCTGGGAGTGGCCGGCTGGCTCCTGAAAAACCACGATACACTGGATGGTTCCCAGATGAAAGTTGGCACCAGTGCCAAGTCGGGCTGGTATGATAGTACAAAGTGGCTCCTGCAATCTACCATCCAGAAGCGGGGTAGCTGAGTTTTTTTTCCCGGGAAATGGGCCGTGGTTTGTGTTCGGGGGCCTGTGGCTGGGAGTGGCCGGCTGTCTCCAGAAAATCCACGCGGCGCCGGATGGTTCCCTGAACCTTAGGGGGCACCAGTGCCGAGTCGGGCTGGTTGGATAGAGGCAAGTGGCTCCGGCAATCTGCCAGACTGAAGATGGGCAGGTCAGTTTGACTTCCAGGGAAAAGGGCGGTAGTTTGTGTTTGGGGGCCTGTGACTGCGAGTGGCCGGCTGGCTCCTGAAAATCCACAATACGCAGGATGGTTCCCAGACCCAAGGGGGCACCAGTGCCGAGTCGGGCATATTTGATAAAGCCAAGTGGCTCCTGCAATCTGCCAGCCAGAAGCGGGGCGCGTGAGTTTTTTTTTCCAGGGAAAAGGGCCTTGGTTTTTGTTCGGGGGCCTGTGGCTGGGAGTGGCCGGCTGGCTCCTGAAAATCCACGTTACGCAGGATGGTTCCCAGAGGAAAGGTGGCACCAGTGCTAAGTCGGGCTGGTTTGATAGAGGCAAGTGGCTCCTGCAATCTGCCAGCCAGAAGCGTGGCGGGTGAGTTTTGTTTGCCAGGGAAAAGGGCCGTGGTTTGTGTTTGGGAGCCTGTGGCTGGGAGTGGCCGGCTGGCTCCTGAATATTCACGATATGCAGAGTGGTTCCCAGATGAAAGTTGGCACCAGTGCCAAGTCGGGCTGGTATTATAGTAAAAAGTGGCTCCTGCAATCTACCATCCAGAAGCGGGGTAGCTGAGCTTTTTTTCAAGGGAAAAGGGCCGTGGTTTGTGTTCGGGGGCCTGTGGCTGGGAGTGGCCGGCTGGCTCCTGAAAATCCACGTTACGCAGGATGGTTCCCAGACACAAGGGGGCACCAGTGCCAAGTCGGGCTGGTTTGATAGAGGCAAGTGGCTCCTGCAATCTGCCAGCCAGAAGCGGGGCGGGTGAGTTTTGCTTGCAAGGGAAAAGGGCCGTGGTTTGTGTTTGGGAGCCTGTGGCTGGGAGTGGCCGGCTGGCTCCTGAAAATCCACGATACGCAGGATGGTTCCCAGACACAAGGGGGCACCAGTGCCGAGTCGGGCTGGTTTGATAGAGGCAAGTGGCTCCTGCAATCTGCCAGCCAGAAGCGGGGCGGGTGAGTTTTTTTTTGCCAGGGAAAAGGGCCGTGGTTTTTGTTCGGGGGCCTGTGGCTGGGAGTGGCCGGCTGGCTCCTGAAAATCCACGTTACGCAGGATGGTTCCCAGACCCAAGGGGCCACCAGTGCCAAGTCAGGCTGGTTTGATAGAGGCAAGTGGCTCCTGCAATCTGCCAGCCAGAAGCGGGGCGGGTGAGTTTTGTTTGCCAGGGAAAAGGCCGTTTTTTGTGTTTGGGGGCCTGTGGCTGGGAGTGGCCGGCTGGCTCCTGAAAATCCACGATACACTGGATGGTTCCCAGATGAAAGGTGGCACCAGTGCCGAGTCGGGCTGGTTTGATAGAGGCAAGGGGCTACTGCAATCTTCCAGCCAGAAGATGGGCAGGTTAATTTTACTTCCAGGGAAAAGGGCCGTGGTTTTTGTTTGGGGGCCTGTGGCTGGGAGTGGCCGGCTGGCTCCTGAAAATTCACGATACGCAGGGTGGTTCCCAGATGAAAGTTGGCACCAGTGCCGAGTCGGGCTGGTATGATAGTACAAAGTGGCTCCTGCAATCTAACCTCCAGAAGCGGGGTAGCTGAGTTTTTTTTCCAGGGAAAAGGGCCGTGGTTTGTGTTCGGGGGCCTGTGGCTGGGAGTGGCCGGCTGGCTCCAGAAAATCCACGCGGCGCCGGATGGTTCCCTGAACCTTAAGGGGCACCAGTACCAAGTCGGGCTGGTTTGATAGAGGCAAGTGGCTCCTGCAATCTGCCAGCCAGAAGCGGGGCGGGTGGGTTTGTTTGCCAGGGAAAATGGCCGTGGTTTGTGTTTGGGAGCCTGTGGCTGGGAGTGGCCGGCTGGCTCCTGAAAATCCACGATACGCAGGATGGTTCCCAGACCCAAGGGGGCACCAGTGCCGAGTCGGGCATGTTTGATAAAGCCAAGTGGCTCCTGCAATCTGCCAGCCAGAAGCGGGGCGGGTGAGTTTTGTTTGCCAGGGAAAAGGGACGTGGTTTTTGTTCGGGGGCCTGTGGCTGGGAGTGGCCGGCTGGCTCCTGAAAATCCACGTTACGCAGGATGGTTCCCAGAGGAAAGGTGGCACCAGTGCCAAGTCAGGCTGGTTTGATAGAGGCAAGTGGCTCCTGCAATCTGCCAGCCTGAAGCGGGGCGGGTGAGTTTTGTTTGCCAGGGAAAAAGGCCGTGGTTTGTGTTTGGGGGCCTGTGGCTGGGAGTGGCTGGCTGGCTCCTGAAAATTCACGACACGCAGGATGGTTCCCAGATGAAAGGTGGCACCAGTGCCGAGTCGGGCTGGTTTGATAGAGGCAAGGGGCTACTGCAATCTGCCAGCCAGAAGATGGGCAGGTCAGTTTTACATCCAGGGAAAAGGGCGGTAGTTTGTGTTTGGGGGCCTGTGGCTGGGAGTGGCCGGCTGGCTCCTGAAAATTCACGACACGCAGGGTGGTTCCCAGATGAAAATTGGCACCAGTGCCGAGTCGGGCTGGTATGATAGTACAAAGTGGCTCCTGCAATCTACCATCCAGAAGCGGGGTAGCTGAGTTTTTTTTCCAGGGAAAAGGGCCGTGGTTTGTGTTCGGGGGCCTGTGGCGGGGAGTGGCCAGCCGGCTCCAGAAAATCCACGCGGCGCCGGATGGTTCCCTGAACCTTAGGGGGCACCAGTACAAAGTCGGGCTGGTTGGATAGAGGCAAGTGGCTCCTGCAATCTGCCAGACAGAAGATGGGCAGGTCAGTTTGACATCCAGGGAAAAGGGCGGTAGTTTGTGTTTGGGGGCCTGTGACTGCGAGTGGCCGGCTGGCTCCTGAAAATCCACGATACGCTGGATGGTTCCCAGACACAAGGGGGCACCAGTGCCGAGTCGGGCATATTTGATAAAGCCAAGTGGCTCCTGCAATCTGCCAGCCAGAAGCGGGGCGGGTGAGTTTTGTTTGCCAGGGAAAAGGGCCGTGGTTTTTGTTCAGGGGCCTGTGGCTGGGAGTGGCCGGCTGGCTCCTGAAAATCCACGATACGCAGGATGGTTCCCAGACCCAAGGGGGCACCAGTGCCGAGTCGGGCATGTTTGATAAAGCCAAGTGGCTCCTGCAATCTGCCAGCCAGAAGCGGGGCGGGTGAGTTTTGTTTGCCAGGGAAAAGGGCCGTGGTTTGTGTTTGGGAGCCTGTGGTTGGGAGTGGCCGGCTGGCTCCTGAAAATCCACGATACGCAGGATGGTTCCCAGACCCAAGGGGGCACCAGTGCCGAGTCGGGCTGGTTTGATAGTGGCAAGGGGCTCCTGCAATCTGCCAGCCAGAAGATGGGCAGGTCAGTTTTACTTCCAGGGAAAAGGGCCGTGGTTTGTGTTTGGGGGCCTGTGGCTGGGAGTGGCCGGCTGGCTCCTGAAAATTCACGATACGCAGGGTGGTTCCCAGATGAAAGGTGGCACCAGTGCCGAGTCGGGCTGGTTTGATAGAGGCAAGGGGCTACTGCAATCTGCCAGCCAGAAGATGGGCAGGTCAGTTTTACTTCCAGGGAAAAGGGCCGTGGTTTTTGTTTGGGGGCCTGTGGCTGGGAGTGGCCGGCTGGCTCCTGAAAATTCACGATACGCAGGGTGGTTCCCAGATGAAAGTTGGCACCAGTGCCGAGTCGGGCTGGTATGATAGTACAATGTGGCTCCTGCAATCTACCATCCAGAAGCGGGGTAGCTGAGTTTTTTTTCCAGGGAAAAGGGCCGTGGTTTGTGTTCGGGGGCCTGTGGCTGGGAGTGGCCGGCTGGCTCCAGAAAATCCACGCGGCGCCGGATGGTTCCCTGAACCTTAGGGGGCACCAGTACCAAGTCGGGCTGGTTGGATAGAGGCAAGTGGCTCCTGCAATCTGCCAGACAGAAGATGGGCAGGTCAGTTTGACATCCAGGGAAAAGGGCGGTAGTTTGTGTTTGGGGGCCTGTGACTGCGAGTGGACGGCTGGCTCCTAAAAATCCACGATACGCAGGATGGTTCCCAGACCCAAGGGCGCACCATTGCCGAGTCGGGCATATTTGATAAAGCCAAGTGGCTCCTGCAATCTGCCAGCCAGAAGCGGGGCGGGTGAGTTTTGTTTGCCAGGGAAAAGGGCCGTGGTTTTTGTTCAGGGGCCTGTGGCTGGGAGTGGCCGGCTGGCTCCTGAAAATCCACGATACGCAGGATGGTTCCCAGACCCAAGGGGGCACCAGTGCCGAGTCGGGCATGTTTGATAAAGCCAAGTGGCTCCTGCAATCTGCCAGCCAGAAGCGGGGCGGGTGAGTTTTTTTTTGCCAGGGAAAAGGGCCGTGGTTTTTGTTCGGGGGCCTGTGGCTGGGAGTGGCCGGCTGGCTCCTGAAAATCCACGTTACGCAGGATGGTTCCCAGACCCAAGGGGGCACCAGTGCCAAGTCAGGCTGGTTTGATAGAGGCAAGTGGCTCCTGCAATCTGCCAGCCAGAAGCGGGGTGGGTGAGTTTTGTTTGCCAGGGAAAAAGGCCGTTTTTTGTGTTTGGGGGCCTGTGGCTGGGAGTGGCCGGCTGGCTCCTGAAAATCCACGATACACTGGATGGTTCCCAGATGAAAGGTGGCACCAGTGCCGAGTCGGGCTGGTTTGATAGAGGCAAGGGGCTACTGCAATCTGCCAGCCAGAAGATGGGCAGGTTAGTTTTACTTCCAGGGAAAAGGGCCGTGGTTTTTGTTTGGGGGCCTGTGGCTGGGAGTGGCCGGCTGGCTCCTGAAAATTCACGATACGCAGGGTGGTTCCCAGATGAAAGTTGGCACCAGTGCCGAGTCGGGCTGGTATGATAGTACAAAGTGGCTCCTGCAATCTAACCTCCAGAAGCGGGGTAGCTGAGTTTTTTTTCCAGGGAAAAGGGCCGTGGTTTGTGTTCGGGGGCCTGTGGCTGGGAGTGGCCGGCTGGCTCCAGAAAATCCACGCGGCGCCGGATGGTTCCCTGAACCTTAAGGGGCACCAGTACCAAGTCGGGCTGGTTTGATAGAGGCAAGTGGCTCCTGCAATCTGCCAGCCAGAAGCGGGGCGGGTGGGTTTGTTTGCCAGGGAAAATGGCCGTGGTTTGTGTTTGGGAGCCTGTGGCTGGGAGTGGCCGGCTGGCTCCTGAAAATCCACGATACGCAGGATGGTTCCCAGACCCAAGGGGGCACCAGTGCCGAGTCGGGCTGGTTTGATAAAGCCAAGTGGCTCCTGCAATCTGCCAGCCAGAAGCGGGGCGGGTGAGTTTTGTTTGCCAGGGAAAAGGGACGTGGTTTTTGTTCGGGGGCCTGTGGCTGGGAGTGGCCGGCTGGCTCCTGAAAATCCACGTTACGCAGGATGGTTCCCAGAGGAAAGGTGGCACCAGTGCCAAGTCAGGCTGGTTTGATAGAGGCAAGTGGCTCCTGCAATCTGCCAGCCTGAAGCGGGGCGGGTGAGTTTTGTTTGCCAGGGAAAAAGGCCGTGGTTTGTGTTTGGGGGCCTGTGGCTGGGAGTGGCTGGCTGGCTCCTGAAAATTCACGACACGCAGGATGGTTCCCAGATGAAAGGTGGCACCAGTGCCGAGTCGGGCTGGTTTGATAGAGGCAAGGGGCTACTGCAATCTGCCAGCCAGAAGATGGGCAGGTCAGTTTTACATCCAGGGAAAAGGGCGGTAGTTTGTGTTTGGGGGCCTGTGGCTGGGAGTGGCCGGCTGGCTCCTGAAAATTCACGACACGCAGGGTGGTTCCCAGATGAAAATTGGCACCAGTGCCGAGTCGGGCTGGTATGATAGTACAAAGTGGCTCCTGCAATCTGCCATCCAGAAGCGGGGTAGCTGAGTTTTTTTTCCAGGGAAAAGGGCCGTGGTTTGTGTTCGGGGGCCTGTGGCGGGGAGTGGCCAGCCGGCTCCAGAAAATCCACGCGGCGCCGGATGGTTCCCTGAACCTTAGGGGGCACCAGTACAAAGTCGGGCTGGTTGGATAGAGGCAAGTGGCTCCTGCAATCTGCCAGACAGAAGATGGGCAGGTCAGTTTGACATCCAGGGAAAAGGGCGGTAGTTTGTGTTTGGGGGCCTGTGACTGCGAGTGGCCGGCTGGCTCCTGAAAATCCACGATACGCTGGATGGTTCCCAGACACAAGGGGGCACCAGTGCCGAGTCGGGCATATTTGATAAAGCCAAGTGGCTCCTGCAATCTGCCAGCCAGAAGCGGGGCGGGTGAGTTTTGTTTGCCAGGGAAAAGGGCCGTGGTTTTTGTTCAGGGGCCTGTGGCTGGGAGTGGCCGGCTGGCTCCTGAAAATCCACGATACGCAGGATGGTTCCCAGACCCAAGGGGGCACCAGTGCCGAGTCGGGCATGTTTGATAAAGCCAAGTGGCTCCTGCAATCTGCCAGCCAGAAGCGGGGCGGGTGAGTTTTGTTTGCCAGGGAAAAGGGCCGTGGTTTGTGTTTGGGAGCCTGTGGTTGGGAGTGGCCGGCTGGCTCCTGAAAATCCACGATACGCAGGATGGTTCCCAGACCCAAGGGGGCACCAGTGCCGAGTCGGGCTGGTTTGATAGTGGCAAGGGGCTCCTGCAATCTGCCAGCCAGAAGATGGGCAGGTCAGTTTTACTTCCAGGGAAAAGGGCCGTGGTTTGTGTTTGGGGGCCTGTGGCTGGGAGTGGCCGGTTGGCTCCTGAAAATTCACGATACGCAGGGTGGTTCCCAGATGAAAGGTGGCACCAGTGCCGAGTCGGGCTGGTTTGATAGAGGCAAGGGGCTACTGCAATCTGCCAGCCAGAAGATGGGCAGGTCAGTTTTACTTCCAGGGAAAAGGGCCGTGGTTTTTGTTTGGGGGCCTGTGGCTGGGAGTGGCCGGCTGGCTCCTGAAAATTCACGATACGCAGGGTGGTTCCCAGATGAAAGTTGGCACCAGTGCCGAGTCGGGCTGGTATGATAGTACAATGTGGCTCCTGCAATCTACCATCCAGAAGCGGGGTAGCTGAGTTTTTTTTCCAGGGAAAAGGGCCGTGGTTTGTGTTCGGGGGCCTGTGGCTGGGAGTGGCCGGCTGGCTCCAGAAAATCCACGCGGCGCCGGATGGTTCCCTGAACCTTAGGGGGCACCAGTACCAAGTCGGGCTGGTTGGATAGAGGCAAGTGGCCCCTGCAATCTGCCAGACAGAAGATGGGCAGGTCAGTTTGACATCCAGGGAAAAGGGCGGTAGTTTGTGTTTGGGGGCCTGTGACTGCGAGTGGACGGCTGGCTCCTAAAAATCCACGATACGCAGGATGGTTCCCAGACCCAAGGGCGCACCATTGCCGAGTCGGGCATATTTGATAAAGCCAAGTGGCTCCTGCAATCTGCCAGCCAGAAGCGGGGCGGGTGAGTTTTGTTTGCCAGGGAAAAGGGCCGTGGTTTTTGTTCAGGGGCCTGTGGCTGAGAGTGGCCGGCTGGCTCCTGAAAATCCACGATACGCAGGATGGTTCCCAGACCCAAGGGGGCACCAGTGCCGAGTCGGGCATGTTTGATAAAGCCAAGTGGCTCCTGCAATCTGCCAGCCAGAAGCGGGGCGGGTGAGTTTTTTTTTGCCAGGGAAAAGGGCCGTGGTTTTTGTTCGGGGGCCTGTGGCTGGGAGTGGCCGGCTGGCTCCTGAAAATCCACGTTACGCAGGATGGTTCCCAGACCCAAGGGGGCACCAGTGCCAAGTCAGGCTGGTTTGATAGAGGCAAGTGGCTCCTGCAATCTGCCAGCCAGAAGCGGGGCTGGTGAGTTTTGTTTGCCAGGGAAAAAGGCCGTTTTTTGTGTTTGGGGGCCTGTGGCTGGGAGTGGCCGGCTGGCTCCTGAAAATCCACGATACACTGGATGGTTCCCAGATGAAAGGTGGCACCAGTGCCGAGTCGGGCTGGTTTGATAGAGGCAAGGGGCTACTGCAATCTGCCAGCCAGAAGATGGGCAGGTTAGTTTTACTTCCAGGGAAAAGGGCCGTGGTTTTTGTTTGGGGGCCTGTGGCTGGGAGTGGCCGGCTGGCTCCAGAAAATCCACGCGGCGCCGGATGGTTCCCTGAACCTTAAGGGGCACCAGTACCAAGTCGGGCTGGTTTGATAGAGGCAAGTGGCTCCTGCAATCTGCCAGCCAGAAGCGGGGCGGGTGGGTTTGTTTGCCAGGGAAAATGGCCGTGGTTTGTGTTTGGGAGCCTGTGGCTGGGAGTGGCCGGCTGGCTCCTGAAAATCCACGATACGCAGGATGGTTCCCAGACCCAAGGGGGCACCAGTGCCGAGTCGGGCATGTTTGATAAAGCCAAGTGGCTCCTGCAATCTGCCAGCCAGAAGCGGGGCGGGTGAGTTTTGTTTGCCAGGGAAAAGGGACGTGGTTTTTGTTCGGGGGCCTGTGGCTGGGAGTGGCCGGCTGGCTCCTGAAAATCCACGTTACGCAGGATGGTTCCCAGAGGAAAGGTGGCACCAGTGCCAAGTCAGGCTGGTTTGATAGAGGCAAGTGGCTCCTGCAATCTGCCAGCCTGAAGCGGGGCGGGTGAGTTTTGTTTGCCAGGGAAAAAGGCCGTGGTTTGTGTTTGGGGGCCTGTGGCTGGGAGTGGCTGGCTGGCTCCTGAAAATTCACGACACGCAGGATGGTTCCCAGATGAAAGGTGGCACCAGTGCCGAGTCGGGCTGGTTTGATAGAGGCAAGGGGCTACTGCAATCTGCCAGCCAGAAGATGGGCAGGTCAGTTTTACATCCAGGGAAAAGGGCGGTAGTTTGTGTTTGGGGGCCTGTGGCTGGGAGTGGCCGGCTGGCTCCTGAAAATTCACGACACGCAGGGTGGTTCCCAGATGAAAATTGGCACCAGTGCCGAGTCGGGCTGGTATGATAGTACAAAGTGGCTCCTGCAATCTACCATCCAGAAGCGGGGTAGCTGAGTTTTTTTTCCAGGGAAAAGGGCCGTGGTTTGTGTTCGGGGGCCTGTGGCGGGGAGTGGCCAGCCGGCTCCAGAAAATCCACGCGGCGCCGGATGGTTCCCTGAACCTTAGGGGGCACCAGTACAAAGTCGGGCTGGTTGGATAGAGGCAAGTGGCCCCTGCAATCTGCCAGACAGAAGATGGGCAGGTCAGTTTGACATCCAGGGAAAAGGGCGGTAGTTTGTGTTTGGGGGCCTGTGACTGCGAGTGGACGGCTGGCTCCTAAAAATCCACGATACGCAGGATGGTTCCCAGACCCAAGGGCGCACCATTGCCGAGTCGGGCATATTTGATAAAGCCAAGTGGCTCCTGCAATCTGCCAGCCAGAAGCGGGGCGGGTGAGTTTTGTTTGCCAGGGAAAAGGGCCGTGGTTTTTGTTCAGGGGCCTGTGGCTGGGAGTGGCCGGCTGGCTCCTGAAAATCCACGATACGCAGGATGGTTCCCAGACCCAAGGGGGCACCAGTGCCGAGTCGGGCATGTTTGATAAAGCCAAGTGGCTCCTGCAATCTGCCAGCCAGAAGCGGGGCGGGTGAGTTTTTTTTTGCCAGGGAAAAGGGCCGTGGTTTTTGTTCGGGGGCCTGTGGCTGGGAGTGGCCGGCTGGCTCCTGAAAATCCACGTTACGCAGGATGGTTCCCAGACCCAAGGGGGCACCAGTGCCAAGTCAGGCTGGTTTGATAGAGGCAAGTGGCTCCTGCAATCTGCCAGCCAGAAGCGGGGCTGGTGAGTTTTGTTTGCCAGGGAAAAAGGCCGTTTTTTGTGTTTGGGGGCCTGTGGCTGGGAGTGGCCGGCTGGCTCCTGAAAATCCACGATACACTGGATGGTTCCCAGATGAAAGGTGGCACCAGTGCCGAGTCGGGCTGGTTTGATAGAGGCAAGGGGCTACTGCAATCTGCCAGCCAGAAGATGGGCAGGTTAGTTTTACTTCCAGGGAAAAGGGCCGTGGTTTTTGTTTGGGGGCCTGTGGCTGGGAGTGGCCGGCTGGCTCCTGAAAATTCACGATACGCAGGGTGGTTCCCAGATGAAAGTTGGCACCAGTGCCGAGTCGGGCTGGTATGATAGTACAAAGTGGCTCCTGCAATCTAACCTCCAGAAGCGGGGTAGCTGAGTTTTTTTTCCAGGGAAAAGGGCCGTGGTTTGTGTTCGGGGGCCTGTGGCTGGGAGTGGCCGGCTGGCTCCAGAAAATCCACGCGGCGCCGGATGGTTCCCTGAACCTTAAGGGGCACCAGTACCAAGTCGGGCTGGTTTGATAGAGGCAAGTGGCTCCTGCAATCTGCCAGCCAGAAGCGGGGCGGGTGGGTTTGTTTGCCAGGGAAAATGGCCGTGGTTTGTGTTTGGGAGCCTGTGGCTGGGAGTGGCCGGCTGGCTCCTGAAAATCCACGATACGCAGGATGGTTCCCAGACCCAAGGGGGCACCAGTGCCGAGTCGGGCATGTTTGATAAAGCCAAGTGGCTCCTGCAATCTGCCAGCCAGAAGCGGGGCGGGTGAGTTTTGTTTGCCAGGGAAAAGGGACGTGGTTTTTGTTCGGGGGCCTGTGGCTGGGAGTGGCCGGCTGGCTCCTGAAAATCCACGTTACGCAGGATGGTTCCCAGAGGAAAGGTGGCACCAGTGCCAAGTCAGGCTGGTTTGATAGAGGCAAGTGGCTCCTGCAATCTGCCAGCCTGAAGCGGGGCGGGTGAGTTTTGTTTGCCAGGGAAAAAGGCCGTGGTTTGTGTTTGGGGGCCTGTGGCTGGGAGTGGCTGGCTGGCTCCTGAAAATTCACGACACGCAGGATGGTTCCCAGATGAAAGGTGGCACCAGTGCCGAGTCGGGCTGGTTTGATAGAGGCAAGGGGCTACTGCAATCTGCCAGCCAGAAGATGGGCAGGTCAGTTTTACATCCAGGGAAAAGGGCGGTAGATTGTGTTTGGGGGCCTGTGGCTGGGAGTGGCCGGCTGGCTCCTGAAAATTCACGACACGCAGGGTGGTTCCCAGATGAAAATTGGCACCAGTGCCGAGTCGGGCTGGTATGATAGTACAAAGTGGCTCCTGCAATCTACCATCCAGAAGCGGGGTAGCTGAGTTTTTTTTCCAGGGAAAAGGGCCGTGGTTTGTGTTCGGGGGCCTGTGGCGGGGAGTGGCCAGCCGGCTCCAGAAAATCCACGCGGCGCCGGATGGTTCCCTGAACCTTAGGGGGCACCAGTACAAAGTCGGGCTGGTTGGATAGAGGCAAGTGGCTCCTGCAATCTGCCAGACAGAAGATGGGCAGGTCAGTTTGACATCCAGGGAAAAGGGCGGTAGTTTGTGTTTGGGGGCCTGTGACTGCGAGTGGCCGGCTGGCTCCTGAAAATCCACGATACGCTGGATGGTTCCCAGACCCAAGGGGGCACCAGTGCCGTGTCGGGCATATTTGATAAAGCCAAGTGGCTCCTGCAATCTGCCAGCCAGAAGCGGGGCGGGTGAGTTTTGTTTGCCAGGGAAAAGGGCCGTGGTTTTTGTTCAGGGGCCTGTGGCTGGGAGTGGCCGGCTGGCTCCTGAAAATCCACGATACGCAGGATGGTTCCCAGACCGAAGGGGGCACCAGTGCCGAGTCGGGCATATTTGATAAAGCCAAGTGGCTCCTGCAATCTGCCAGCCAGAAGCGGGGCGGGTGAGTTTTGTTTGCCAGGGAAAAGGGCCGTGGTTTGTGTTTGGGAGCCTGTGGCTGGGAGTGGCCGGCTGGCTCCTGAAAATCCACGATACACTGGATGGTTCCCAGATGAAAGGTGGCACCAGTGCCGAGTCGGGCTGGTTTGATAGAGGCAAGTGGCTCCTGCAATCTTCCAGCCAGAAGCAGGGCGGGTGAGTTTTGTTTGCCAGGGAAAAGGGCCGTGGTTTGTGTTCGGGGGCCTGTGGCTGCGAGTGGCCGGCTGGCTCCTGAAAATCCACGTTACGCAGGATGGTTCCCAGAGGAAAGATGGCACCAGTGCCAAGTCAGGCTGGTTTGATAGAGGCAAGTGGCTCCTGCAATCTGCCAGCCAGAAGCGGGGCGGGTGAGTTTTGTTTGCCAGGGAAAAGGGCCGTGGTTTGTGTTTGGGAGCCTGTGGCTGGGAGTGGCCGGCTGGCTCCTGAAAATCCACGATACGCAGGATGGTTCCCAGACCCAAGGGGGCACCAGTGCCGAGTCGGGCTGGTTTGACAGTGGCAAGGGGCTCCTGCAATCTGCCAGCCAGAAGATGGGCAGGTCAGTTTTACTTCCAGGCAAAAGGGCCGTGGTTTGTGTTTGGGGGCCTGTGGCTGGGAGTGGCCGGCTGGCTCCTGAAAATTCACGATACGCAGGGTGCTTCCCAGGTGAAAGTTGGCACCAGGGCCAAGTCGGGCTGGTATTATAGTACAAAGTGGCTCCGGCAATCTACCATCCAGAAGCGGGGTAGCTGAGCTTTTTTTCAAGGGAAAAGGGCCGTGGTTTGTGTTCGGGGTCCTGTGGCTGGGAGTGGCCGGCTGGCTCCTGAAAATCCACGTTACGCAGGATGGTTCCCAGAGGAAAGGTGGCACCAGTGCCAAGTCGGGCTGGTTTGCTAGAGGCAAGTGGCTCCTGCAATCTGCCAGCCAGAAGCGGGGCGGGTGAGTTTTGTTTGCATGGGAAAAGGGCCGTGGTTTGTGTTTGGGAGGCTGTGGCTGGGCGTGGCCGGCTGGCTCCTGAAAATCCACGATACGCAGGATGGTTCCCAGACCCAAGGGGGCACCATTTCCGAGTCGGGCATATTTGATAAAGCCAAGTGGCTCCTGCAATCTGCCAGCCAGAAGCGGGGCGGGTGAGTTTTGTTTGCCAGGGAAAAGGGCCGTGGTTTTTGTTCGGGGGCCTGTGGCTGGGAGTGGCCGGCTGGCTCCTGAAAATCCACGTTACGCAGGATGGTTCCCAGAGGAAAGGTGGCACCAGTGCCAAGCCGGTCTGGTTAGATAGAGGCAAGTGGCTCCTGCAATCTGCCAGCCAGAAGCGGGGCGGGTGAGTTTTGTTTGCCCGGGGAAAAGGGCCGTGGTTTGTGTTTGGGGGCCTGTGGCTGGGAGTGGCCGGCTGGCTCCTGAAAATCCACGATACACTGGATGGTTCCCAGATGAAAGGTGGCACCAGTGCCGAGTCGGGCTGGTTTGATAGAGGCAAGTGGCTCCTGCAATCTGCCAGCCAGGAGCGGGGCGGGTGAGTTTTGTTTGCCAGGGAAAAAGGCCGTGGTTTGTGTTTGGGAGCCTGTGGCTGGGAGTGGCCGGCTGGCTCCTGAAAATCCACGATACACAGGATGGTTCCCAGATGAAAGGTGGCACCAGTGCCGAGTCGGGCTGGTTTGATAGAGGCAAGGGGCTACTGCAATCTGCCAGCCAGAAGATGGGCAGGTCAGTTTTACTTCCAGGGAAAAGGGCCGTGGTTTTTGTTTGGGGGCCTGTGGCTGGGAGTGGCCGGCTGGCTCCTGAAAATTCACGATACGCAGGGTGGTTCCCAGATGAAAGTTGGCACCAGTGCCGAGTCGGGCTGGTATGATAGTACAATGTGGCTCCTGCAATCTACCATCCAGAAGCGGGGTAGCTGAGTTTTTTTTCCAGGGAAAAGGGCCGTGGTTTGTGTTCGGGGGCCTGTGGCTGGGAGTGGCCGGCTGGCTCCAGAAAATCCACGCGGTGCCGGATGGTTCCCTGAACCTTAGGGGGCACCAGTACCAAGTCGGGCTGGTTGGATAGAGGCAAGTGGCTCCTGCAATCTTCCAGACAGAAGATGGGCAGGTCAGTTTGACATCCAGGGAAAAGGGCGGTAGTTTGTGTTTGGGGGCCTGTGACTGCGAGTGGACGGCTGGCTCCTAAAAATCCACGATACGCAGGATGGTTCCCAGACCCAAGGGCGCACCATTGCCGAGTCGGGCATATTTGATAAAGCCAAGTGGCTCCTGCAATCTGCCAGCCAGAAGCGGGGCGGGTGAGTTTTGTTTGCCAGGGAAAAGGGCCGTGGTTTTTGTTCAGGGGCCTGTGGCTGAGAGTGGCCGGCTGGCTCCTGAAAATCCACGATACGCAGGATGGTTCCCAGACCCAAGGGGGCACCAGTGCCGAGTCGGGCATGTTTGATAAAGCCAAGTGGCTCCTGCAATCTGCCAGCCAGAAGCGGGGCGGGTGAGTTTTTTTTTGCCAGGGAAAAGGGCCGTGGTTTTTGTTCGGGGGCCTGTGGCTGGGAGTGGCCGGCTGGCTCCTGAAAATCCACGTTACGCAGGATGGTTCCCAGACCCAAGGGGGCACCAGTGCCAAGTCAGGCTGGTTTGATAGAGGCAAGTGGCTCCTGCAATCTGCCAGCCAGAAGCGGGGCGGGTGAGTTTTGTTTGCCAGGGAAAAAGGCCGTTTTTTGTGTTTGGGGGCCTGTGGCTGGGAGTGGCCGGCTGGCTCCTGAAAATCCACGATACACTGGATGGTTCCCAGATGAAAGGTGGCACCAGTGCCGAGTCGGGCTGGTTTGATAGAGGCAAGGGGCTACTGCAATCTGCCAGCCAGAAGATGGGCAGGTTAGTTTTACTTCCAGGGAAAAGGGCCGTGGTTTTTGTTTGGGGGCCTGTGGCTGGGAGTGGCCGGCTGGCTCCTGAAAATTCACGATACGCAGGGTGGTTCCCAGATGAAAGTTGGCACCAGTGCCGAGTCGGGCTGGTATGATAGTACAAAGTGGCTCCTGCAATCTAACCTCCAGAAGCGGGGTAGCTGAGTTTTTTTTCCAGGGAAAAGGGCCGTGGTTTGTGTTCGGGGGCCTGTGGCTGGGAGTGGCCGGCTGGCTCCAGAAAATCCACGCGGCGCCGGATGGTTCCCTGAACCTTAAGGGGCACCAGTACCAAGTCGGGCTGGTTTGATAGAGGCAAGTGGCTCCTGCAATCTGCCAGCCAGAAGCGGGGCGGGTGGGTTTGTTTTCCAGGGAAAATGGCCGTGGTTTGTGTTTGGGAGCCTGTGGCTGGGAGTGGCCGGCTGGCTCCTGAAAATCCACGATACGCAGGATGGTTCCCAGACCCAAGGGGGCACCAGTGCCGAGTCGGGCATGTTTGATAAAGCCAAGTGGCTCCTGCAATCTGCCAGCCAGAAGCGGGGCGGGTGAGTTTTGTTTGCCAGGGAAAAGGGACGTGGTTTTTGTTCGGGGGCCTGTGGCTGGGAGTGGCCGGCTGGCTCCTGAAAATCCACGTTACGCAGGATGGTTCCCAGAGGAAAGGTGGCACCAGTGCCAAGTCAGGCTGGTTTGATAGAGGCAAGTGGCTCCTGCAATCTGCCAGCCTGAAGCAGGGCGGGTGAGTTTTGTTTGCCAGGGAAAAAGGCCGTGGTTTGTGTTTGGGGGCCTGTGGCTGGGAGTGGCTGGCTGGCTCCTGAAAATTCACGACACGCAGGGTGGTTCCCAGACCCAAGGGGGCACCAGTGCCGAGTCGGGCTGGTTTGATAGTGGCAAGGGGCTCCTGCAATCTGCCAGCCAGAAGATGGGCAGGTCAGTTTTACTTCCAGGCAAAAGGGCCGTGGTTTGTGTTTGGGGGCCTGTGGCTGGGAGTGGCCGGCTGGCTCCTGAAAATTCACGATACGCAGGGTGCTTCCCAGGTGAAAGTTGGCACCAGGGCCAAGTCAGGCTGGTTTGATAGAGGCAAGTGGCTCCTGCAATCTGCCAGCCTGAAGCGGGGCGGGTGAGTTTTGTTTGCCAGGGAAAAAGGCCGTGGTTTGTGTTTGGGGGCCTGTGGCTGGGAGTGGCTGGCTGGCTCCTGAAAATTCACGACACGCAGGATGGTTCCCAGATGAAAGGTGGCACCAGTGCCGAGTCGGGCTGGTTTGATAGAGGCAAGGGGCTACTGCAATCTGCCAGCCAGAAGATGGGCAGGTCAGTTTTACATCCAGGGAAAAGGGCGGTAGTTTGTGTTTGGGGGCCTGTGGCTGGGAGTGGCCGGCTGGCTCCTGAAAATTCACGACACGCAGGGTGGTTCCCAGATGAAAATTGGCACCAGTGCCGAGTCGGGCTGGTATGATAGTACAAAGTGGCTCCTGCAATCTACCATCCAGAAGCGGGGTAGCTGAGTTTTTTTTCCAGGGAAAAGGGCCGTGGTTTGTGTTCGGGGTCCTGTGGCGGGGAGTGGCCAGCCGGCTCCAGAAAATCCACGCGGCGCCGGATGGTTCCCTGAACCTTAGGGGGCACCAGTACAAAGTCGGGCTGGTTGGATAGAGGCAAGTGGCTCCTGCAATCTGCCAGACAGAAGATGGGCAGGTCAGTTTGACATCCAGGGAAAAGGGCGGTAGTTTGTGTTTGGGGGCCTGTGACTGCGAGTGGCCGGCTGGCTCCTGAAAATCCACGATACGCTGGATGGTTCCCAGACCCAAGGGGGCACCAGTGCCGTGTCGGGCATATTTGATAAAGCCAAGTGGCTCCTGCAATCTGCCAGCCAGAAGCGGGGCGGGTGAGTTTTGTTTGCCAGGGAAAAGGGCCGTGGTTTTTGTTCAGGGGCCTGTGGCTGGGAGTGGCCGGCTGGCTCCTGAAAATCCACGATACGCAGGATGGTTCCCAGACCGAAGGGGGCACCAGTGCCGAGTCGGGCATGTTTGATAAAGCCAAGTGGCTCCTGCAATCTGCCAGCCAGAAGCGGGGCGGGTGAGTTTTTTTTTGCCAGGGAAAAGGGCCGTGGTTTTTGTTCGGGGGCCTGTGGCTGGGAGTGGCCGGCTGGCTCCTGAAAATCCACGTTACGCAGGATGGTTCCCAGACCCAAGGGGGCACCAGTGCCAAGTCAGGCTGGTTTGATAGAGGCAAGTGGCTCCTGCAATCTGCCAGCCAGAAGCGGGGCGGGTGAGTTTTGTTTGCCAGGGAAAAAGGCCGTTTTTTGTGTTTGGGGGCCTGTGGCTGGGAGTGGCCGGCTGGCTCCTGAAAATCCACGATACACTGGATGGTTCCCAGATGAAAGGTGGCACCAGTGCCGAGTCGGGCTGGTTTGATAGAGGCAAGGGGCTACTGCAATCTGCCAGCCAGAAGATGGGCAGGTTAGTTTTACTTCCAGGGAAAAGGGCCGTGGTTTTTGTTTGGGGGCCTGTGGCTGGGAGTGGCCGGCTGGCTCCTGAAAATTCACGATACGCAGGGTGGTTCCCAGATGAAAGTTGGCACCAGTGCCGAGTCGGGCTGGTATGATAGTACAAAGTGGCTCCTGCAATCTAACCTCCAGAAGCGGGGTAGCTGAGTTTTTTTTCCAGGGAAAAGGGCCGTGGTTTGTGTTCGGGGGCCTGTGGCTGGGAGTGGCCGGCTGGCTCCAGAAAATCCACGCGGCGCCGGATGGTTCCCTGAACCTTAAGGGGCACCAGTACCAAGTCGGGCTGGTTTGATAGAGGCAAGTGGCTCCTGCAATCTGCCAGCCAGAAGCGGGGCGGGTGGGTTTGTTTTCCAGGGAAAATGGCCGTGGTTTGTGTTTGGGAGCCTGTGGCTGGGAGTGGCCGGCTGGCTCCTGAAAATCCACGATACGCAGGATGGTTCCCAGACCCAAGGGGGCACCAGTGCCGAGTCGGGCATGTTTGATAAAGCCAAGTGGCTCCTGCAATCTGCCAGCCAGAAGCGGGGCGGGTGAGTTTTGTTTGCCAGGGAAAAGGGACGTGGTTTTTGTTCGGGGGCCTGTGGCTGGGAGTGGCCGGCTGGCTCCTGAAAATCCACGTTACGCAGGATGGTTCCCAGAGGAAAGGTGGCACCAGTGCCAAGTCAGGCTGGTTTGATAGAGGCAAGTGGCTCCTGCAATCTGCCAGCCTGAAGCGGGGCGGGTGAGTTTTGTTTGCCAGGGAAAAAGGCCGTGGTTTGTGTTTGGGGGCCTGTGGCTGGGAGTGGCTGGCTGGCTCCTGAAAATTCACGACACGCAGGGTGGTTCCCAGACCCAAGGGGGCACCAGTGCCGAGTCGGGCTGGTTTGATAGTGGCAAGGGGCTCCTGCAATCTGCCAGCCAGAAGATGGGCAGGTCAGTTTTACTTCCAGGCAAAAGGGCCGTGGTTTGTGTTTGGGGGCCTGTGGCTGGGAGTGGCCGGCTGGCTCCTGAAAATTCACGATACGCAGGGTGCTTCCCAGGTGAAAGTTGGCACCAGGGCCAAGTCAGGCTGGTTTGATAGAGGCAAGTGGCTCCTGCAATCTGCCAGCCTGAAGCGGGGCGGGTGAGTTTTGTTTGCCAGGGAAAAAGGCCGTGGTTTGTGTTTGGGGGCCTGTGGCTGGGAGTGGCTGGCTGGCTCCTGAAAATTCACGACACGCAGGATGGTTCCCAGATGAAAGGTGGCACCAGTGCCGAGTCGGGCTGGTTTGATAGAGGCAAGGGGCTACTGCAATCTGCCAGCCAGAAGATGGGCAGGTCAGTTTTACTTCCAGGGAAAAGGGCCGTGGTTTTTGTTTGGGGGCCTGTGGCTGGGAGTGGCCGGCTGGCTCCTGAAAATTCACGATACGCAGGGTGGTTCCCAGATGAAAGTTGGCACCAGTGCCGAGTCGGGCTGGTATGATAGTACAATGTGGCTCCTGCAATCTACCATCCAGAAGCGGGGTAGCTGAGTTTTTTTTCCAGGGAAAAGGGCCGTGGTTTGTGTTCGGGGGCCTGTGGCTGGGAGTGGCCGGCTGGCTCCAGAAAATCCACGCGGTGCCGGATGGTTCCCTGAACCTTAGGGGGCACCAGTACCAAGTCGGGCTGGTTGGATAGAGGCAAGTGGCTCCTGCAATCTTCCAGACAGAAGATGGGCAGGTCAGTTTGACATCCAGGGAAAAGGGCGGTAGTTTGTGTTTGGGGGCCTGTGACTGCGAGTGGACGGCTGGCTCCTAAAAATCCACGATACGCAGGATGGTTCCCAGACCCAAGGGCGCACCATTGCCGAGTCGGGCATATTTGATAAAGCCAAGTGGCTCCTGCAATCTGCCAGCCAGAAGCGGGGCGGGTGAGTTTTGTTTGCCAGGGAAAAGGGCCGTGGTTTTTGTTCAGGGGCCTGTGGCTGAGAGTGGCCGGCTGGCTCCTGAAAATCCACGATACGCAGGATGGTTCCCAGACCCAAGGGGGCACCAGTGCCGAGTCGGGCATGTTTGATAAAGCCAAGTGGCTCCTGCAATCTGCCAGCCAGAAGCGGGGCGGGTGAGTTTTTTTTTGCCAGGGAAAAGGGCCGTGGTTTTTGTTCGGGGGCCTGTGGCTGGGAGTGGCCGGCTGGCTCCTGAAAATCCACGTTACGCAGGATGGTTCCCAGACCCAAGGGGGCACCAGTGCCAAGTCAGGCTGGTTTGATAGAGGCAAGTGGCTCCTGCAATCTGCCAGCCAGAAGCGGGGCGGGTGAGTTTTGTTTGCCAGGGAAAAAGGCCGTTTTTTGTGTTTGGGGGCCTGTGGCTGGGAGTGGCCGGCTGGCTCCTGAAAATCCACGATACACTGGATGGTTCCCAGATGAAAGGTGGCACCAGTGCCGAGTCGGGCTGGTTTGATAGAGGCAAGGGGCTACTGCAATCTGCCAGCCAGAAGATGGGCAGGTTAGTTTTACTTCCAGGGAAAAGGGCCGTGGTTTTTGTTTGGGGGCCTGTGGCTGGGAGTGGCCGGCTGGCTCCTGAAAATTCACGATACGCAGGGTGGTTCCCAGATGAAAGTTGGCACCAGTGCCGAGTCGGGCTGGTATGATAGTACAAAGTGGCTCCTGCAATCTAACCTCCAGAAGCGGGGTAGCTGAGTTTTTTTTCCAGGGAAAAGGGCCGTGGTTTGTGTTCGGGGGCCTGTGGCTGGGAGTGGCCGGCTGGCTCCAGAAAATCCACGCGGCGCCGGATGGTTCCCTGAACCTTAAGGGGCACCAGTACCAAGTCGGGCTGGTTTGATAGAGGCAAGTGGCTCCTGCAATCTGCCAGCCAGAAGCGGGGCGGGTGGGTTTGTTTTCCAGGGAAAATGGCCGTGGTTTGTGTTTGGGAGCCTGTGGCTGGGAGTGGCCGGCTGGCTCCTGAAAATCCACGATACGCAGGATGGTTCCCAGACCCAAGGGGGCACCAGTGCCGAGTCGGGCATGTTTGATAAAGCCAAGTGGCTCCTGCAATCTGCCAGCCAGAAGCGGGGCGGGTGAGTTTTGTTTGCCAGGGAAAAGGGACGTGGTTTTTGTTCGGGGGCCTGTGGCTGGGAGTGGCCGGCTGGCTCCTGAAAATCCACGTTACGCAGGATGGTTCCCAGAGGAAAGGTGGCACCAGTGCCAAGTCAGGCTGGTTTGATAGAGGCAAGTGGCTCCTGCAATCTGCCAGCCTGAAGCGGGGCGGGTGAGTTTTGTTTGCCAGGGAAAAAGGCCGTGGTTTGTGTTTGGGGGCCTGTGGCTGGGAGTGGCTGGCTGGCTCCTGAAAATTCACGACACGCAGGGTGGTTCCCAGACCCAAGGGGGCACCAGTGCCGAGTCGGGCTGGTTTGATAGTGGCAAGGGGCTCCTGCAATCTGCCAGCCAGAAGATGGGCAGGTCAGTTTTACTTCCAGGCAAAAGGGCCGTGGTTTGTGTTTGGGGGCCTGTGGCTGGGAGTGGCCGGCTGGCTCCTGAAAATTCACGATACGCAGGGTGCTTCCCAGGTGAAAGTTGGCACCAGGGCCAAGTCAGGCTGGTTTGATAGAGGCAAGTGGCTCCTGCAATCTGCCAGCCTGAAGCGGGGCGGGTGAGTTTTGTTTGCCAGGGAAAAAGGCCGTGGTTTGTGTTTGGGGGCCTGTGGCTGGGAGTGGCTGGCTGGCTCCTGAAAATTCACGACACGCAGGATGGTTCCCAGATGAAAGGTGGCACCAGTGCCGAGTCGGGCTGGTTTGATAGAGGCAAGGGGCTACTGCAATCTGCC
Organism: Zonotrichia albicollis; assembly: GCF_047830755.1. NCBI lineage: Eukaryota > Metazoa > Chordata > Aves > Passeriformes > Passerellidae > Zonotrichia > Zonotrichia albicollis. The sequence continues at coordinate 27,209,156 of NC_133859.1, forward strand.
AGCCAGAAGATGGGCAGGTCAGTTTTACTTCCAGGGAAAAGGGCCGTGGTTTTTGTTTGGGGGCCTGTGGCTGGGAGTGGCCGGCTGGCTCCTGAAAATTCACGATACGCAGGGTGGTTCCCAGATGAAAGTTGGCACCAGTGCCGAGTCGGGCTGGTATGATAGTACAATGTGGCTCCTGCAATCTACCATCCAGAAGCGGGGTAGCTGAGTTTTTTTTCCAGGGAAAAGGGCCGTGGTTTGTGTTCGGGGGCCTGTGGCTGGGAGTGGCCGGCTGGCTCCAGAAAATCCACGCGGTGCCGGATGGTTCCCTGAACCTTAGGGGGCACCAGTACCAAGTCGGGCTGGTTGGATAGAGGCAAGTGGCTCCTGCAATCTTCCAGACAGAAGATGGGCAGGTCAGTTTGACATCCAGGGAAAAGGGCGGTAGTTTGTGTTTGGGGGCCTGTGACTGCGAGTGGACGGCTGGCTCCTAAAAATCCACGATACGCAGGATGGTTCCCAGACCCAAGGGCGCACCATTGCCGAGTCGGGCATATTTGATAAAGCCAAGTGGCTCCTGCAATCTGCCAGCCAGAAGCGGGGCGGGTGAGTTTTGTTTGCCAGGGAAAAGGGCCGTGGTTTTTGTTCAGGGGCCTGTGGCTGAGAGTGGCCGGCTGGCTCCTGAAAATCCACGATACGCAGGATGGTTCCCAGACCCAAGGGGGCACCAGTGCCGAGTCGGGCATGTTTGATAAAGCCAAGTGGCTCCTGCAATCTGCCAGCCAGAAGCGGGGCGGGTGAGTTTTTTTTTGCCAGGGAAAAGGGCCGTGGTTTTTGTTCGGGGGCCTGTGGCTGGGAGTGGCCGGCTGGCTCCTGAAAATCCACGTTACGCAGGATGGTTCCCAGACCCAAGGGGGCACCAGTGCCAAGTCAGGCTGGTTTGATAGAGGCAAGTGGCTCCTGCAATCTGCCAGCCAGAAGCGGGGCGGGTGAGTTTTGTTTGCCAGGGAAAAAGGCCGTTTTTTGTGTTTGGGGGCCTGTGGCTGGGAGTGGCCGGCTGGCTCCTGAAAATCCACGATACACTGGATGGTTCCCAGATGAAAGGTGGCACCAGTGCCGAGTCGGGCTGGTTTGATAGAGGCAAGGGGCTACTGCAATCTGCCAGCCAGAAGATGGGCAGGTTAGTTTTACTTCCAGGGAAAAGGGCCGTGGTTTTTGTTTGGGGGCCTGTGGCTGGGAGTGGCCGGCTGGCTCCTGAAAATTCACGATACGCAGGGTGGTTCCCAGATGAAAGTTGGCACCAGTGCCGAGTCGGGCTGGTATGATAGTACAAAGTGGCTCCTGCAATCTAACCTCCAGAAGCGGGGTAGCTGAGTTTTTTTTCCAGGGAAAAGGGCCGTGGTTTGTGTTCGGGGGCCTGTGGCTGGGAGTGGCCGGCTGGCTCCAGAAAATCCACGCGGCGCCGGATGGTTCCCTGAACCTTAAGGGGCACCAGTACCAAGTCGGGCTGGTTTGATAGAGGCAAGTGGCTCCTGCAATCTGCCAGCCAGAAGCGGGGCGGGTGGGTTTGTTTTCCAGGGAAAATGGCCGTGGTTTGTGTTTGGGAGCCTGTGGCTGGGAGTGGCCGGCTGGCTCCTGAAAATCCACGATACGCAGGATGGTTCCCAGACCCAAGGGGGCACCAGTGCCGAGTCGGGCATGTTTGATAAAGCCAAGTGGCTCCTGCAATCTGCCAGCCAGAAGCGGGGCGGGTGAGTTTTGTTTGCCAGGGAAAAGGGACGTGGTTTTTGTTCGGGGGCCTGTGGCTGGGAGTGGCCGGCTGGCTCCTGAAAATCCACGTTACGCAGGATGGTTCCCAGAGGAAAGGTGGCACCAGTGCCAAGTCAGGCTGGTTTGATAGAGGCAAGTGGCTCCTGCAATCTGCCAGCCTGAAGCGGGGCGGGTGAGTTTTGTTTGCCAGGGAAAAAGGCCGTGGTTTGTGTTTGGGGGCCTGTGGCTGGGAGTGGCTGGCTGGCTCCTGAAAATTCACGACACGCAGGGTGGTTCCCAGACCCAAGGGGGCACCAGTGCCGAGTCGGGCTGGTTTGATAGTGGCAAGGGGCTCCTGCAATCTGCCAGCCAGAAGATGGGCAGGTCAGTTTTACTTCCAGGCAAAAGGGCCGTGGTTTGTGTTTGGGGGCCTGTGGCTGGGAGTGGCCGGCTGGCTCCTGAAAATTCACGATACGCAGGGTGCTTCCCAGGTGAAAGTTGGCACCAGGGCCAAGTCAGGCTGGTTTGATAGAGGCAAGTGGCTCCTGCAATCTGCCAGCCTGAAGCGGGGCGGGTGAGTTTTGTTTGCCAGGGAAAAAGGCCGTGGTTTGTGTTTGGGGGCCTGTGGCTGGGAGTGGCTGGCTGGCTCCTGAAAATTCACGACACGCAGGATGGTTCCCAGATGAAAGGTGGCACCAGTGCCGAGTCGGGCTGGTTTGATAGAGGCAAGGGGCTACTGCAATCTGCCAGCCAGAAGATGGGCAGGTCAGTTTTACATCCAGGGAAAAGGGCGGTAGTTTGTGTTTGGGGGCCTGTGGCTGGGAGTGGCCGGCTGGCTCCTGAAAATTCACGACACGCAGGGTGGTTCCCAGATGAAAATTGGCACCAGTGCCGAGTCGGGCTGGTATGATAGTACAAAGTGGCTCCTGCAATCTACCATCCAGAAGCGGGGTAGCTGAGTTTTTTTTCCAGGGAAAAGGGCCGTGGTTTGTGTTCGGGGTCCTGTGGCGGGGAGTGGCCAGCCGGCTCCAGAAAATCCACGCGGCGCCGGATGGTTCCCTGAACCTTAGGGGGCACCAGTACAAAGTCGGGCTGGTTGGATAGAGGCAAGTGGCTCCTGCAATCTGCCAGACAGAAGATGGGCAGGTCAGTTTGACATCCAGGGAAAAGGGCGGTAGTTTGTGTTTGGGGGCCTGTGACTGCGAGTGGCCGGCTGGCTCCTGAAAATCCACGATACGCTGGATGGTTCCCAGACCCAAGGGGGCACCAGTGCCGTGTCGGGCATATTTGATAAAGCCAAGTGGCTCCTGCAATCTGCCAGCCAGAAGCGGGGCGGGTGAGTTTTGTTTGCCAGGGAAAAGGGCCGTGGTTTTTGTTCAGGGGCCTGTGGCTGGGAGTGGCCGGCTGGCTCCTGAAAATCCACGATACGCAGGATGGTTCCCAGACCGAAGGGGGCACCAGTGCCGAGTCGGGCATGTTTGATAAAGCCAAGTGGCTCCTGCAATCTGCCAGCCAGAAGCGGGGCGGGTGAGTTTTTTTTTGCCAGGGAAAAGGGCCGTGGTTTTTGTTCGGGGGCCTGTGGCTGGGAGTGGCCGGCTGGCTCCTGAAAATCCACGTTACGCAGGATGGTTCCCAGACCCAAGGGGGCACCAGTGCCAAGTCAGGCTGGTTTGATAGAGGCAAGTGGCTCCTGCAATCTGCCAGCCAGAAGCGGGGCGGGTGAGTTTTGTTTGCCAGGGAAAAAGGCCGTTTTTTGTGTTTGGGGGCCTGTGGCTGGGAGTGGCCGGCTGGCTCCTGAAAATCCACGATACACTGGATGGTTCCCAGATGAAAGGTGGCACCAGTGCCGAGTCGGGCTGGTTTGATAGAGGCAAGGGGCTACTGCAATCTGCCAGCCAGAAGATGGGCAGGTTAGTTTTACTTCCAGGGAAAAGGGCCGTGGTTTTTGTTTGGGGGCCTGTGGCTGGGAGTGGCCGGCTGGCTCCTGAAAATTCACGATACGCAGGGTGGTTCCCAGATGAAAGTTGGCACCAGTGCCGAGTCGGGCTGGTATGATAGTACAAAGTGGCTCCTGCAATCTAACCTCCAGAAGCGGGGTAGCTGAGTTTTTTTTCCAGGGAAAAGGGCCGTGGTTTGTGTTCGGGGGCCTGTGGCTGGGAGTGGCCGGCTGGCTCCAGAAAATCCACGCGGCGCCGGATGGTTCCCTGAACCTTAAGGGGCACCAGTACCAAGTCGGGCTGGTTTGATAGAGGCAAGTGGCTCCTGCAATCTGCCAGCCAGAAGCGGGGCGGGTGGGTTTGTTTTCCAGGGAAAATGGCCGTGGTTTGTGTTTGGGAGCCTGTGGCTGGGAGTGGCCGGCTGGCTCCTGAAAATCCACGATACGCAGGATGGTTCCCAGACCCAAGGGGGCACCAGTGCCGAGTCGGGCATGTTTGATAAAGCCAAGTGGCTCCTGCAATCTGCCAGCCAGAAGCGGGGCGGGTGAGTTTTGTTTGCCAGGGAAAAGGGACGTGGTTTTTGTTCGGGGGCCTGTGGCTGGGAGTGGCCGGCTGGCTCCTGAAAATCCACGTTACGCAGGATGGTTCCCAGAGGAAAGGTGGCACCAGTGCCAAGTCAGGCTGGTTTGATAGAGGCAAGTGGCTCCTGCAATCTGCCAGCCTGAAGCGGGGCGGGTGAGTTTTGTTTGCCAGGGAAAAAGGCCGTGGTTTGTGTTTGGGGGCCTGTGGCTGGGAGTGGCTGGCTGGCTCCTGAAAATTCACGACACGCAGGGTGGTTCCCAGACCCAAGGGGGCACCAGTGCCGAGTCGGGCTGGTTTGATAGTGGCAAGGGGCTCCTGCAATCTGCCAGCCAGAAGATGGGCAGGTCAGTTTTACTTCCAGGCAAAAGGGCCGTGGTTTGTGTTTGGGGGCCTGTGGCTGGGAGTGGCCGGCTGGCTCCTGAAAATTCACGATACGCAGGGTGCTTCCCAGGTGAAAGTTGGCACCAGGGCCAAGTCAGGCTGGTTTGATAGAGGCAAGTGGCTCCTGCAATCTGCCAGCCTGAAGCGGGGCGGGTGAGTTTTGTTTGCCAGGGAAAAAGGCCGTGGTTTGTGTTTGGGGGCCTGTGGCTGGGAGTGGCTGGCTGGCTCCTGAAAATTCACGACACGCAGGATGGTTCCCAGATGAAAGGTGGCACCAGTGCCGAGTCGGGCTGGTTTGATAGAGGCAAGGGGCTACTGCAATCTGCCAGCCAGAAGATGGGCAGGTCAGTTTTACATCCAGGGAAAAGGGCGGTAGTTTGTGTTTGGGGGCCTGTGGCTGGGAGTGGCCGGCTGGCTCCTGAAAATTCACGACACGCAGGGTGGTTCCCAGATGAAAATTGGCACCAGTGCCGAGTCGGGCTGGTATGATAGTACAAAGTGGCTCCTGCAATCTACCATCCAGAAGCGGGGTAGCTGAGTTTTTTTTCCAGGGAAAAGGGCCGTGGTTTGTGTTCGGGGTCCTGTGGCGGGGAGTGGCCAGCCGGCTCCAGAAAATCCACGCGGCGCCGGATGGTTCCCTGAACCTTAGGGGGCACCAGTACAAAGTCGGGCTGGTTGGATAGAGGCAAGTGGCTCCTGCAATCTGCCAGACAGAAGATGGGCAGGTCAGTTTGACATCCAGGGAAAAGGGCGGTAGTTTGTGTTTGGGGGCCTGTGACTGCGAGTGGCCGGCTGGCTCCTGAAAATCCACGATACGCTGGATGGTTCCCAGACCCAAGGGGGCACCAGTGCCGTGTCGGGCATATTTGATAAAGCCAAGTGGCTCCTGCAATCTGCCAGCCAGAAGCGGGGCGGGTGAGTTTTGTTTGCCAGGGAAAAGGGCCGTGGTTTTTGTTCAGGGGCCTGTGGCTGGGAGTGGCCGGCTGGCTCCTGAAAATCCACGATACGCAGGATGGTTCCCAGACCGAAGGGGGCACCAGTGCCGAGTCGGGCATATTTGATAAAGCCAAGTGGCTCCTGCAATCTGCCAGCCAGAAGCGGGGCGGGTGAGTTTTGTTTGCCAGGGAAAAGGGCCGTGGTTTGTGTTTGGGAGCCTGTGGCTGGGAGTGGCCGGCTGGCTCCTGAAAATCCACGATACACTGGATGGTTCCCAGATGAAAGGTGGCACCAGTGCCGAGTCGGGCTGGTTTGATAGAGGCAAGTGGCTCCTGCAATCTTCCAGCCAGAAGCAGGGCGGGTGAGTTTTGTTTGCCAGGGAAAAGGGCCGTGGTTTGTGTTCGGGGGCCTGTGGCTGCGAGTGGCCGGCTGGCTCCTGAAAATCCACGTTACGCAGGATGGTTCCCAGAGGAAAGATGGCACCAGTGCCAAGTCAGGCTGGTTTGATAGAGGCAAGTGGCTCCTGCAATCTGCCAGCCAGAAGCGGGGCGGGTGAGTTTTGTTTGCCAGGGAAAAGGGCCGTGGTTTGTGTTTGGGAGCCTGTGGCTGGGAGTGGCCGGCTGGCTCCTGAAAATCCACGATACGCAGGATGGTTCCCAGACCCAAGGGGGCACCAGTGCCGAGTCGGGCTGGTTTGATAGTGGCAAGGGGCTCCTGCAATCTGCCAGCCAGAAGATGGGCAGGTCAGTTTTACTTCCAGGCAAAAGGGCCGTGGTTTGTGTTTGGGGGCCTGTGGCTGGGAGTGGCCGGCTGGCTCCTGAAAATTCACGATACGCAGGGTGCTTCCCAGGTGAAAGTTGGCACCAGGGCCAAGTCGGGCTGGTATTATAGTACAAAGTGGCTCCGGCAATCTACCATCCAGAAGCGGGGTAGCTGAGCTTTTTTTCAAGGGAAAAGGGCCGTGGTTTGTGTTCGGGGTCCTGTGGCTGGGAGTGGCCGGCTGGCTCCTGAAAATCCACGTTACGCAGGATGGTTCCCAGAGGAAAGGTGGCACCAGTGCCAAGTCGGGCTGGTTTGCTAGAGGCAAGTGGCTCCTGCAATCTGCCAGCCAGAAGCGGGGCGGGTGAGTTTTGTTTGCATGGGAAAAGGGCCGTGGTTTGTGTTTGGGAGGCTGTGGCTGGGCGTGGCCGGCTGGCTCCTGAAAATCCACGATACGCAGGATGGTTCCCAGACCCAAGGGGGCACCATTTCCGAGTCGGGCATATTTGATAAAGCCAAGTGGCTCCTGCAATCTGCCAGCCAGAAGCGGGGCGGGTGAGTTTTGTTTGCCAGGGAAAAGGGCCGTGGTTTTTGTTCGGGGGCCTGTGGCTGGGAGTGGCCGGCTGGCTCCTGAAAATCCACGTTACGCAGGATGGTTCCCAGAGGAAAGGTGGCACCAGTGCCAAGTCGGTCTGGTTAGATAGAGGCAAGTGGCTCCTGCAATCTGCCAGCCAGAAGCGGGGCGGGTGAGTTTTGTTTGCCCGGGGAAAAGGGCCGTGGTTTGTGTTTGGGGGCCTGTGGCTGGGAGTGGCCGGCTGGCTCCTGAAAATCCACGATACACTGGATGGTTCCCAGATGAAAGGTGGCACCAGTGCCGAGTCGGGCTGGTTTGATAGAGGCAAGTGGCTCCTGCAATCTGCCAGCCAGGAGCGGGGCGGGTGAGTTTTGTTTGCCAGGGAAAAAGGCCGTGGTTTGTGTTTGGGAGCCTGTGGCTGGGAGTGGCCGGCTGGCTCCTGAAAATCCACGATACACAGGATGGTTCCCAGATGAAAGGTGGCACCAGTGCCGAGTCGGGCTGGTTTGATAGAGGGAAGGGGCTACTGCAATCTGCCAGCCAGAAGATGGGCAGGTCAGTTTTACTTCCAGGGAAAAGGGCCGTGGTTTTTGTTTGGGGGCCTGTGGCTGGGAGTGGCCGGCTGGCTCCTGAAAATTCACGATACGCAGGGTGGTTCCCAGATGAAAGTTGGCACCAGTGCCGAGTCGGGCTGGTATGATAGTACAATGTGGCTCCTGCAATCTACCATCCAGAAGCGGGGTAGCTGAGTTTTTTTTCCAGGGAAAAGGGCCGTGGTTTGTGTTCGGGGGCCTGTGGCTGGGAGTGGCCGGCTGGCTCCAGAAAATCCACGCGGTGCCGGATGGTTCCCTGAACCTTAGGGGGCACCAGTACCAAGTCGGGCTGGTTGGATAGAGGCAAGTGGCTCCTGCAATCTTCCAGACAGAAGATGGGCAGGTCAGTTTGACATCCAGGGAAAAGGGCGGTAGTTTGTGTTTGGGGGCCTGTGACTGCGAGTGGACGGCTGGCTCCTAAAAATCCACGATACGCAGGATGGTTCCCAGACCCAAGGGCGCACCATTGCCGAGTCGGGCATATTTGATAAAGCCAAGTGGCTCCTGCAATCTGCCAGCCAGAAGCGGGGCGGGTGAGTTTTGTTTGCCAGGGAAAAGGGCCGTGGTTTTTGTTCAGGGGCCTGTGGCTGGGAGTGGCCGGCTGGCTCCTGAAAATCCACGATACGCAGGATGGTTCCCAGACCCAAGGGGGCACCAGTGCCGAGTCGGGCATGTTTGATAAAGCCAAGTGGCTCCTGCAATCTGCCAGCCAGAAGCGGGGCGGGTGAGTTTTTTTTTGCCAGGGAAAAGGGCCGTGGTTTTTGTTCGGGGGCCTGTGGCTGGGAGTGGCCGGCTGGCTCCTGAAAATCCACGTTACGCAGGATGGTTCCCAGACCCAAGGGGGCACCAGTGCCAAGTCAGGCTGGTTTGATAGAGGCAAGTGGCTCCTGCAATCTGCCAGCCAGAAGCGGGGCGGGTGAGTTTTGTTTGCCAGGGAAAAAGGCCGTTTTTTGTGTTTGGGGGCCTGTGGCTGGGAGTGGCCGGCTGGCTCCTGAAAATCCACGATACACTGGATGGTTCCCAGATGAAAGGTGGCACCAGTGCCGAGTCGGGCTGGTTTGATAGAGGCAAGGGGCTACTGCAATCTGCCAGCCAGAAGATGGGCAGGTTAGTTTTACTTCCAGGGAAAAGGGCCGTGGTTTTTGTTTGGGGGCCTGTGGCTGGGAGTGGCCGGCTGGCTCCTGAAAATTCATGATACGCAGGGTGGTTCCCAGATGAAAGTTGGCACCAGTGCCGAGTCGGGCTGGTATGATAGTACAAAGTGGCTCCTGCAATCTAACCTCCAGAAGCGGGGTAGCTGAGTTTTTTTTCCAGGGAAAAGGGCCGTGGTTTGTGTTCGGGGGCCTGTGGCTGGGAGTGGCCGGCTGGCTCCAGAAAATCCACGCGGCGCCGGATGGTTCCCTGAACCTTAAGGGGCACCAGTACCAAGTCGGGCTGGTTTGATAGAGGCAAGTGGCTCCTGCAATCTGCCAGCCAGAAGCGGGGCGGGTGGGTTTGTTTGCCAGGGAAAATGGCCGTGGTTTGTGTTTGGGAGCCTGTGGCTGGGAGTGGCCGGCTGGCTCCTGAAAATCCACGATACGCAGGATGGTTCCCAGACCCAAGGGGGCACCAGTGCCGAGTCGGGCATGTTTGATAAAGCCAAGTGGCTCCTGCAATCTGCCAGCCAGAAGCGGGGCGGGTGAGTTTTGTTTGCCAGGGAAAAGGGACGTGGTTTTTGTTCGGGGGCCTGTGGCTGGGAGTGGCCGGCTGGCTCCTGAAAATCCACGTTACGCAGGATGGTTCCCAGAGGAAAGGTGGCACCAGTGCCAAGTCAGGCTGGTTTGATAGAGGCAAGTGGCTCCTGCAATCTGCCAGCCTGAAGCGGGGCGGGTGAGTTTTGTTTGCCAGGGAAAAAGGCCGTGGTTTGTGTTTGGGGGCCTGTGGCTGGGAGTGGCTGGCTGGCTCCTGAAAATTCACGACACGCAGGGTGGTTCCCAGACCCAAGGGGGCACCAGTGCCGAGTCGGGCTGGTTTGATAGTGGCAAGGGGCTCCTGCAATCTGCCAGCCAGAAGATGGGCAGGTCAGTTTTACTTCCAGGCAAAAGGGCCGTGGTTTGTGTTTGGGGGCCTGTGGCTGGGAGTGGCCGGCTGGCTCCTGAAAATTCACGATACGCAGGGTGCTTCCCAGGTGAAAGTTGGCACCAGGGCCAAGTCGGGCTGGTATTATAGTACAAAGTGACTCCTGCAATCTACCATCCAGAAGCGGGGTAGCTGAGCTTTTTTTCAAGGGAAAAGGGCCGTGGTTTGTGTTCGGGGTCCTGTGGCTGGTAGTGGCCGGCTGGCTCCTGAAAATCCACGTTACGCAGGATGGTTCCCAGAGGAAAGGTGGCACCAGTGCCAAGTCGGGCTGGTTTGCTAGAGGCAAGTGGCTCCTGCAATCTGCCAGCCAGAAGCGGGGCGGGTGAGTTTTGTTTGCATGGGAAAAGGGCCGTGGTTTGTGTTTGGGAGGCTGTGGCTGGGCGTGGCCGGCTGGCTCCTGAAAATCCACGATACGCAGGATGGTTCCCAGACCCAAGGGGGCACCATTTCCGAGTCGGGCATATTTGATAAAGCCAAGTGGCTCCTGCAATCTGCCAGCCAGAAGCGGGGCGGGTGAGTTTTGTTTGCCAGGGAAAAGGGCCGTGGTTTTTGTTCGGGGGCCTGTGGCTGGGAGTGGCCGGCTGGCTCCTGAAAATCCACGTTACGCAGGATGGTTCCCAGAGGAAAGGTGGCACCAGTGCCAAGTCGATCTGGTTAGATAGAGGCAAGTGGCTCCTGCAATCTGCCAGCCAGAAGCGGGGCGGGTGAGTTTTGTTTGCCCGGGGAAAAGGGCCGTGGTTTGTGTTTGGGGGCCTGTGGCTGGGAGTGGCCGGCTGGCTCCTGAAAATCCACGATACACTGGATGGTTCCCAGATGAAAGGTGGCACCAGTGCCGAGTCGGGCTGGTTTGATAGAGGCAAGTGGCTCCTGCAATCTGCCAGCCAGGAGCGGGGCGGGTGAGTTTTGTTTGCCAGGGAAAAAGGCCGTGGTTTGTGTTTGGGAGCCTGTGGCTGGGAGTGGCCGGCTGGCTCCTGAAAATCCACGATACACAGGATGGTTCCCAGATGAAAGGTGGCACCAGTGCCGAGTCGGGCTGGTTTGATAGAGGCAAGGGGCTACTGCAATCTGCCAGCCAGAAGATGGGCAGGTCAGTTTTACTTCCAGGGAAAAGGGCCGTGGTTTTTGTTTGGGGGCCTGTGGCTGGGAGTGGCCGGCTGGCTCCTGAAAATTCACGATACGCACGGTGGTTCCCAGATGAAAGTTGGCACCAGTGCCGAGTCGGGCTGGTATGATAGTACAATGTGGCTCCTGCAATCTACCATCCAGAAGCGGGGTAGCTGAGTTTTTTTTCCAGGGAAAAGGGCCGTGGTTTGTGTTCGGGGGCCTGTGGCTGGGAGTGGCCGGCTGGCTCCAGAAAATCCACGCGGTGCCGGATGGTTCCCTGAACCTTAGGGGGCACCAGTACCAAGTCGGGCTGGTTGGATAGAGGCAAGTGGCTCCTGCAATCTTCCAGACAGAAGATGGGCAGGTCAGTTTGACATCCAGGGAAAAGGGCGGTAGTTTGTGTTTGGGGGCCTGTGACTGCGAGTGGACGGCTGGCTCCTTAAAATCCACGATACGCAGGATGGTTCCCAGACCCAAGGGCGCACCATTGCCGAGTCGGGCATATTTGATAAAGCCAAGTGGCTCCTGCAATCTGCCAGCCAGAAGCGGGGCGGGTGAGTTTTGTTTGCCAGGGAAAAGGGCCGTGGTTTTTGTTCAGGGGCCTGTGGCTGGGAGTGGCCGGCTGGCTCCTGAAAATCCACGATACGCAGGATGGTTCCCAGACCCAAGGGGGCACCAGTGCCGAGTCGGGCATGTTTGATAAAGCCAAGTGGCTCCTGCAATCTGCCAGCCAGAAGCGGGGCGGGTGAGTTTTTTTTTGCCAGGGAAAAGGGCCGTGGTTTTTGTTCGGGGGCCTGTGGCTGGGAGTGGCCGGCTGGCTCCTGAAAATCCACGTTACGCAGGATGGTTCCCAGACCCAAGGGGGCACCAGTGCCAAGTCAGGCTGGTTTGATAGAGGCAAGTGGCTCCTGCAATCTGCCAGCCAGAAGCGGGGTGGGTGAGTTTTGTTTGCCAGGGAAAAAGGCCGTTTTTTGTGTTTGGGGGCCTGTGGCTGGGAGTGGCCGGCTGGCTCCTGAAAATCCACGATACACTGGATGGTTCCCAGATGAAAGGTGGCACCAGTGCCGAGTCGGGCTGGTTTGATAGAGGCAAGGGGCTACTGCAATCTGCCAGCCAGAAGATGGGCAGGTTAGTTTTACTTCCAGGGAAAAGGGCCGTGGTTTTTGTTTGGGGGCCTGTGGCTGGGAGTGGCCGGCTGGCTCCTGAAAATTCATGATACGCAGGGTGGTTCCCAGATGAAAGTTGGCACCAGTGCCGAGTCGGGCTGGTATGATAGTACAAAGTGGCTCCTGCAATCTAACCTCCAGAAGCGGGGTAGCTGAGTTTTTTTTCCAGGGAAAAGGGCCGTGGTTTGTGTTCGGGGGCCTGTGGCTGGGAGTGGCCGGCTGGCTCCAGAAAATCCACGCGGCGCCGGATGGTTCCCTGAACCTTAAGGGGCACCAGTACCAAGTCGGGCTGGTTTGATAGAGGCAAGTGGCTCCTGCAATCTGCCAGCCAGAAGCGGGGCGGGTGGGTTTGTTTGCCAGGGAAAATGGCCGTGGTTTGTGTTTGGGAACCTGTGGCTGGGAGTGGCCGGCTGGCTCCTGAAAATCCACGATACGCAGGATGGTTCCCAGACCCAAGGGGGCACCAGTGCCGAGTCGGGCATGTTTGATAAAGCCAAGTGGCTCCTGCAATCTGCCAGCCAGAAGCGGGGCGGGTGAGTTTTGTTTGCCAGGGAAAAGGGACGTGGTTTTTGTTCGGGGGCCTGTGGCTGGGAGTGGCCGGCTGGCTCCTGAAAATCCACGTTACGCAGGATGGTTCCCAGAGGAAAGGTGGCACCAGTGCCAAGTCAGGCTGGTTTGATAGAGGCAAGTGGCTCCTGCAATCTGCCAGCCTGAAGCGGGGCGGGTGAGTTTTGTTTGCCAGGGAAAAAGGCCGTGGTTTGTGTTTGGGGGCCTGTGGCTGGGAGTGGCTGGCTGGCTCCTGAAAATTCACGACACGCAGGATGGTTCCCAGATGAAAGGTGGCACCAGTGCCGAGTCGGGCTGGTTTGATAGAGGCAAGGGGCTACTGCAATCTGCCAGCCAGAAGATGGGCAGGTCAGTTTTACATCCAGGGAAAAGGGCGGTAGTTTGTGTTTGGGGGCCTGTGGCTGGGAGTGGCCGGCTGGCTCCTGAAAATTCACGACACGCAGGGTGGTTCCCAGATGAAAATTGGCACCAGTGCCGAGTCGGGCTGGTATGATAGTACAAAGTGGCTCCTGCAATCTACCATCCAGAAGCGGGGTAGCTGAGTTTTTTTTCCAGGGAAAAGGGCCGTGGTTTGTGTTCGGGGGCCTGTGGCGGGGAGTGGCCAGCCGGCTCCAGAAAATCCACGCGGCGCCGGATGGTTCCCTGAACCTTAGGGGGCACCAGTACAAAGTCGGGCTGGTTGGATAGAGGCAAGTGGCTCCTGCAATCTGCCAGACAGAAGATGGGCAGGTCAGTTTGACATCCAGGGAAAAGGGCGGTAGTTTGTGTTTGGGGGCCTGTGACTGCGAGTGGCCGGCTGGCTCCTGAAAATCCACTATACGCTGGATGGTTCCCAGACACAAGGGGGCACCAGTGCCGAGTCGGGCATATTTGATAAAGCCAAGTGGCTCCTGCAATCTGCCAGCCAGAAGCGGGGCGGGTGAGTTTTGTTTGCCAGGGAAAAGGGCCGTGGTTTTTGTTCAGGGGCCTGTGGCTGGGAGTGGCCGGCTGGCTCCTGAAAATCCACGATACGCAGGATGGTTCCCAGACCCAAGGGGGCACCAGTGCCGAGTCGGGCATGTTTGATAAAGCCAAGTGGCTCCTGCAATCTGCCAGCCAGAAGCGGGGCGGGTGAGTTTTTTTTTGCCAGGGAAAAGGGCCGTGGTTTGTGTTTGGGGGCCTGTGGCTGGGAGTGGCCGGCTGGCTCCTGAAAATTCAAGTTACGCAGGATGGTTCCCAGACCCAAGGGGGCACCAGTGCCAAGTCAGGCTGGTTTGATAGAGGCAAGTGGCTCCTGCAATCTGCCAGCCAGAAGCGGGGCGGGTGAGTTTTGTTTGCCAGGGAAAAAGGCCGTTTTTTGTGTTTGGGGGCCTGTGGCTGGGAGTGGCCGGCTGGCTCCTGAAAATCCACGATACACTGGATGGTTCCCAGATGAAAGGTGGCACCAGTGCCGAGTCGGGCTGGTTTGATAGAGGCAAGGGGCTCCTGCAATCTGCCAGCCAGAAGATGGGCAAGTTAGTTTTACTTCCAGGGAAAAGGGCCGTGGTTTTTGTTTGGGGGCCTGTGGCTGGGAGTGGCCGGCTGGCTCCTGAAAATTCACGATACGCAGGGTGGTTCCCAGATGAAAGTTGGCACCAGTGCCGAGTCGGGCTGGTATGATAGTACAAAGTGGCTCCTGCAATCTAACCTCCAGAAGCGGGGTAGCTGAGTTTTTTTTCCAGGGAAAAGGGCCGTGGTTTGTGTTCGGGGGCCTGTGGCTGGGAGTGGCCGGCTGGCTCCAGAAAATCCACGCGGCGCCGGATGGTTCCCTGAACCTTAAGGGGCACCAGTACCAAGTCGGGCTGGTTTGATAGAGGCAAGTGGCTCCTGCAATCTGCCAGCCAGAAGCGGGGCGGGTGGGTTTGTTTGCCAGGGAAAATGGCCGTGGTTTGTGTTTGGGAGCCTGTGGCTGGGAGTGGCCGGCTGGCTCCTGAAAATCCACGATACGCAGGATGGTTCCCAGACCCAAGGGGGCACCAGTGCCGAGTCGGGCATGTTTGATAAAGCCAAGTGGCTCCTGCAATCTGCCAGCCAGAAGCGGGGCGGGTGAGTTTTGTTTGCCAGGGAAAAGGGACGTGGTTTTTGTTCGGGGGCCTGTGGCTGGGAGTGGCCGGCTGGCTCCTGAAAATCCACGTTACGCAGGATGGTTCCCAGAGGAAAGGTGGCACCAGTGCCAAGTCAGGCTGGTTTGATAGAGGCAAGTGGCTCCTGCAATCTGCCAGCCTGAAGCGGGGCGGGTGAGTTTTGTTTGCCAGGGAAAAAGGCCGTGGTTTGTGTTTGGGTGCCTGTGGCTGGGAGTGGCTGGCTGGCTCCTGAAAATTCACGACACGCAGGATGGTTCCCAGATGAAAGGTGGCACCAGTGCCGAGTCGGGCTGGTTTGATAGAGGCAAGGGGCTACTGCAATCTGCCAGCCAGAAGATGGGCAGGTCAGTTTTACATCCAGGGAAAAGGGCGGTAGTTTGTGTTTGGGGGCCTGTGGCTGGGAGTGGCCGGCTGGCTCCTGAAAATTCACGACACGCAGGGTGGTTCCCAGATGAAAATTGGCACCAGTGCCGAGTCGGGCTGGTATGATAGTACAAAGTGGCTCCTGCAATCTACCATCCAGAAGCGGGGTAGCTGAGTTTTTTTTCCAGGGAAAAGGGCCGTGGTTTGTGTTCGGGGGCCTGTGGCTGGGAGTGGCCGGCTGGCTCCAGAAAATCCACGCGGCGCCGTTTGGTTCCCTGAACCTTAGGGGGCACCAGTACAAAGTCGGGCTGGTTGGATAGAGGCAAGTGGCTCCTGCAATCTGCCAGACAGAAGATGGGCAGGTCAGTTTGACATCCAGGGAAAAGGGCCGTGGTTTGTGTTTGGGGGCCTGTGACTGCGAGTGGCCGGCTGGCTCCTGAAAATCCACGATACGCTGGATGGTTCCCAGACCCAAGGGGGCACCAGTGCCGAGTCGGGCATATTTGATAAAGCCAAGTGGCTCCTGCAATCTGCCAGCCAGAAGCGGGGCGGGTGAGTTTTGTTTGCCAGGGAAAAGGGCCGTGGTTTTTGTTCAGGGGCCTGTGGCTGGGAGTGGCCGGCTGGCTCCTGAAAATCCACGATACGCAGGATGGTTCCCAGACCGAAGGGGGCACCAGTGCCGAGTCGGGCATGTTTGATAAAGCCAAGTGGCTCCTGCAATCTGCCAGCCAGAAGCGGGGCGGGTGAGTTTTGTTTGCCAGGGAAAAGGGCCGTGGTTTGTGTTTGGGAGCCTGTGGCCGGGAGTGGCCGGCTGGCTCCTGAAAATCCACGATACGCAGGATGGTTCCCAGACCCAAGGGGGCACCAGTGCCGAGTCGGGCTGGTTTGATAGTGGCAAGGGGCTCCTGCAATCTGCCAGCCAGAAGATGGGCAGGTCAGTTTTACTTCCAGGGAAAAGGGCCGTGGTTTTTGTTTGGGGGCCTGTGGCTGGGAGTGGCCGGCTGGCTCCTGAAAATTCACGATACGCAGGGTGGTTCCCAGGTGAAAGTTGGCACCAGGGCCAAGTCGGGCTGGTATTATAGTACAAAGTGGCTCCTGCAATCTACCATCCAGAAGCGGGGTAGCTGAGCTTTTTTTCAAGGGAAAAGGGCCGTGGTTTGTGTTTGGGGGCCTGTGGCTGGGAGTGGCCGGCTGGCTCCTGAAAATCCACGTTACGCAGGATGGTTCCCAGAGGAAAGGTGGCACCAGTGCCAAGTCGGGCTGGTTTGATAGAGGCAAGTGGCTCCTGCAATCTGCCAGCCAGAAGCGGGGCGGGTGAGTTTTGTTTGCAAGGGAAAAGGGCCGTGGTTTGTGTTTGGGAGCCTGTGGCTGGGCGTGGCCGGCTGGCTCCTGAAAATCCACGATACGCAGGATGGTTCCCAGACCCAAGGGGGCACCAGTGCCGAGTCGGGCATATTTGATAAAGCCAAGTGGCTCCTGCAATCTGCCAGCCAGAAGCGGGGCGGGTGAGTTTTGTTTGCCAGGGAAAAGGGCCGTGGTTTTTGTTCGGGGGCCTGTGGCTGGGAGTGGCCGGCTGGCTCCTGAAAATCCACGTTACGCAGGATGGTTCCCAGAGGAAAGGTGGCACCAGTGCCAAGTCGGTCTGGTTTGATAGAGGCAAGTGGCTCCTGCAATCTGCCAGCCAGATGCGGGGCGGGTGAGTTTTGTTTGCCAGGGAAAAAGGCCGTGGTTTGTGTTCGGGGGCCTGTGGCTGGGAGTGGCCGGCTGGCTCCAGAAAATCCACGCGGCGCCGGATGGTTCGCAGATGAAAGGTGGCACCAGTGCCGAGTCGGGCTGGTTTGATAGAGGCAAGTGGCTCCTGCAATCTGCCAGCCAGAAGCGGGGCGGGTGAGTTTTGTTTGCCAGGGAAAAAGGCCGTGGGTTGTGTTTGGGGGCCTGTGGCTGGGAGTGGCCGGCTGGCTCCTGAAAATCCACGATACACAGGATGGTTCCCAGAGGAAAGGTGGCACCAGTGCCAAGTCGGTCTGGTTAGATAGAGGCAAGTGGCTCCTGCAATCTGCCAGCCAGAAGCGGGGCGGGTGAGTTTTGTTTGCCCGGGGAAAAGGCCGTGGTTTGTGTTTGGGGGCCTGTGGCTGGGAGTGGCCGGCTGGCTCCTGAAAATCCACGATACACTGGATGGTTCCCAGATGAAAGGTGGCACCAGTGCCGAGTCGGGCTGGTTTGATAGAGGCAAGTGGCTCCTGCAATCTGCCAGCCAGGAGCGGGGCGGGTGAGTTTTGTTTGCCAGGGAAAAAGGCCGTGGTTTGTGTTTGGGGGCCTGTGGCTGGGAGTGGCCGGCTGGCTCCAGAAAATCCACGCGGCGCCGGATGGTTCGCAGATGAAAGGTGGCACCAGTGCCGAGTCGGGCTGGTTTGATAGTACAATGTGGCTCCTGCAATCTACCATCCAGAAGCGGGGTAGCTGAGTTTTTTTTCCAGGGAAAAGGGCCGTGGTTTGTGTTCGGGGGCCTGTGGCTGGGAGTGGCCGGCTGGCTCCAGAAAATCCACGCGGCGCCGGATGGTTCCCTGAACCTTAGGGGGCACCAGTACCAAGTCGGGCTGGTTGGATAGAGGCAAGTGGCTCCTGCAATCTGCCAGACAGAAGATGGGCAGGTCAGTTTGACATCCAGGGAAAAGGGCGGTAGTTTGTGTTTGGGGGCCTGTGACTGCGAGTGGACGGCTGGCTCCTAAAAATCCACGATACGCAGGATGGTTCCCAGACCCAAGGGCGCACCATTGCCGAGTCGGGCATATTTGATAAAGCCAAGTGGCTCCTGCAATCTGCCAGCCAGAAGCGGGGCGGGTGAGTTTTGTTTGCCAGGGAAAAGGGCCGTGGTTTTTGTTTAGGGGCCTGTGGCTGGGAGTGGCCGGCTGGCTCCTGAAAATCCACGATACGCAGGATGGTTCCCAGACCCAAGGGGGCACCAGTGCCGAGTCGGGCATGTTTGATAAAGCCAAGTGGCTCCTGCAATCTGCCAGCCAGAAGCGGGGCGGGTGAGTTTTGTTTGCCAGGGAAAAGGGACGTGGTTTTTGTTCGGGGGCCTGTGGCTGGGAGTGGCCGGCTGGCTCCTGAAAATCCACGTTACGCAGGATGGTTCCCAGAGGAAAGGTGGCACCAGTGCCAAGTCAGGCTGGTTTGATAGAGGCAAGTGGCTCCTGCAATCTGCCAGCCAGAAGCGGGGCGGGTGAGTTTTGTTTGCCCGGGAAAAAGGCCGTGGTTTGTGTTTGGGGGCCTGTGGCTGGGAGTGGCCGGCTGGCTCCTGAAAATCCACGATACACAGGATGGTTCCCAGATGAAAGGTGGCACCAGTGCCGAGTCGGGCTGGTTTGATAGAGGCAAGTGGCTCCTGCAATCTTCCAGCCAGAAGCGGGGCGGGTGAGTTTTCTTTGCCCGGGGAAAAGGCCGTGGTTTGTGTTTGGGGGCCTGTGGCTGGGAGTGGCCGGCTGGCTCCTGAAAATCCACGTTACGCAGGATGGTTCCCAGATGAAAGGTGGCACCAGTGCCGAGTCGGGCTGGTTTGATAGAGGCAAGTGGCTCCTGCAATCTGCCAGCCAGGAGCGGGGCGGGTGAGTTTTGTTTGCCAGGGAAAAAGGCCGTGGTTTGTGTTTGGGAGCCTGTGGCTGGGAGTGGCCGGCTGGCTCCTGAAAATCCACGATACACAGGATGGTTCCCAGATGAAAGGTGGCACCAGTGCCGAGTCGGGCTGGTTTGATAGAGGCAAGGGGCTACTGCAATCTGCCAGCCAGAAGATGGGCAGGTCAGTTTTACTTCCAGGGAAAAGGGCCGTGGTTTTTGTTTGGGGGCCTGTGGCTGGGAGTGGCCGGCTGGCTCCTGAAAATTCACGATACGCAGGGTGGTTCCCAGATGAAAGTTGGCACCAGTGCCGAGTCGGGCTGGTATGATAGTACAATGTGGCTCCTGCAATCTACCATCCAGAAGCGGGGTAGCTGAGTTTTTTTTCCAGGGAAAAGGGCCGTGGTTTGTGTTCGGGGGCCTGTGGCTGGGAGTGGCCGGCTGGCTCCAGAAAATCCACGCGGCGCCGGATGGTTCCCTGAACCTTAGGGGGCACCAGTACCAAGTCGGGCTGGTTGGATAGAGGCAAGTGGCTCCTGCAATCTGCCAGACAGAAGATGGGCAGGTCAGTTTGACATCCAGGGAAAAGGGCGGTAGTTTGTGTTTGGGGGCCTGTGACTGCGAGTGGACGGCTGGCTCCTAAAAATCCACGATACGCAGGATGGTTCCCAGACCCAAGGGCGCACCATTGCCGAGTCGGGCATATTTGATAAAGCCAAGTGGCTCCTGCAATCTGCCAGCCAGAAGCGGGGCGGGTGAGTTTTGTTTGCCAGGGAAAAGGGCCGTGGTTTTTGTTTAGGGGCCTGTGGCTGGGAGTGGCCGGCTGGCTCCTGAAAATCCACGATACGCAGGATGGTTCCCAGACCCAAGGGGGCACCAGTGCCGAGTCGGGCATGTTTGATAAAGCCAAGTGGCTCCTGCAATCTGCCAGCCAGAAGCGGGGCGGGTGAGTTTTGTTTGCCAGGGAAAAGGGACGTGGTTTTTGTTCGGGGGCCTGTGGCTGGGAGTGGCCGGCTGGCTCCTGAAAATCCACGTTACGCAGGATGGTTCCCAGAGGAAAGGTGGCACCAGTGCCAAGTCGGTCTGGTTTGATAGAGGCAAGTGGCTCCTGCAATCTGCCAGCCAGAAGCGGGGCGGGTGAGTTTTGTTTGCCCGGGAAAAAGGCCGTGGTTTGTGTTTGGGGGCCTGTGGCTGGGAGTGGCCGGCTGGCTCCTGAAAATCCACGATACACAGGATGGTTCCCAGATGAAAGGTGGCACCAGTGCCGAGTCGGGCTGGTTTGATAGAGGCAAGTGGCTCCTGCAATCTTCCAGCCAGAAGCGGGGTGGGTTAGTTTTGTTTGCCAGGGAAAAGGGCCGTGGTTTGTGTTCGGGGGCCTGTGGCTGTGAGTGGCCGGCTGGCTCCTGAAAATCCACATTACGCAGGATGGTTCCCAGAGGAAAGGTGGCACCAGTGCCAAGTCAGGCTGGTTTGATAGAGGCAAGTGGCTCCTGCAATCTGCCAGCCTGAAGCGGGGCGGGTGAGTTTTGTTTGCCAGGGAAAAAGGCCGTGGTTTGTGTTTTTGGGCCTGTGGCTGGGAGTGGCTGGCTGGCTCCTTAAAATTCACGACACGCAGGATGGTTCCCAGATCAAAGGTGGCACCAGTGCCGAGTCGGGCTGGTTTGATAGAGGCAAGGGGCTACTGCAATCTGCCAGCCAGAAGATGGGCAGGTCAGTTTGACATCCAGGGAAAAGGGCGGTAGTTTGTGTTTGGGGGCCTGTGGCTGGGAGTGGCCGGCTGGCTCCTGAAAACTCACGACACGCAGGGTGGTTCCCAGATGAAAGTTGGCACCAGTGCCGAGTCGGGCTGGTATGATAGTACAAAGTGGCTCCTGCAATCTACCATCCAGAAGCGGAGTAGCTGAGTTTTTTTTCCAGGGAAAAGGGCCGTGGTTTGTGTTCGGGGGCCTGTGGCGGGGAGTGGCCAGCCGGCTCCAGAAAATCCACGCGGCGCCGGATGGTTCCCTGAACCTTAGGGGGCACCAGTACAAAGTCGGGCTGGTTGGATAGAGGCAAGTGGCTCCTGCAATCTGCCAGACAGAAGATGGGCAGGTCAGTTTGACATCCAGGGAAAAGGGCGGTAGTTTGTGTTTGGGGGCCTGTGACTGCGAGTGGCCGGCTGGGTCCTGAAAATCCACGATACGCTGGATGGTTCCCAGACCCAAGGGGGCACCAGTGCCGAGTCGGGCATATTTGATAAAGCCAAGTGGCTCCTGCAATCTGCCAGCCAGAAGCGGGGCGGGTGAGTTTTGTTTTCCAGGGAAAAGGGCCGTGGTTTTTGTTCAGGGGCCTGTGGCTGGGAGTGGCCGGCTGGCTCCTGAAAATCCACGATACACAGGATGGTTCCCAGACCCAAGGGGGCACCAGTGCCGAGTTGGGCATGTTTGATAAAGCCAAGTGCCTCCTGCAATCTGCCAGCCAGAAGATGGGCAGGTCAGTTTTACTTCCAGGGAAAAGGGCCGTGGTTTTTGTTCGGGGGCCTGTGGCTGGGAGTGGCCGGCTGGCTCCTGAAAAACCACGATACACTGGATGGTTCCCAGAGGAAAGCTGGCACCAGTGCCGAGTCGGGCTGGTATGATAGTACAAAGTGGCTCCTGCAATCTACCATCCAGAAACGGGGTAGCTGAGCTTTTTTTCAAGGGAAAAGGGCCGTGGTTTGTGTTTGGGGGCCTGTGGCTGGGAGTGGCCGGCTGGCTCCTGAAAATCCACGTTACGCAGGATGGTTCCCAGAGGAAAGGTGGCACCAGTGGCAAGTCGGGCTGGTTTGATAGAGGCAAGTGGCTCCTGCAATCTGCCAGCCAGAAGCGGGGCGGGTGAGTTTTGTTTGCAAGGGAAAAGGGCCGTGGTTTGTGTTTGGGAGCCTGTGGCTGGGAGTGGCCGGCTGGCTCCTGAAAATCCACGATACGCAGGATGGTTCCCAGACCCAAGGGGGCACCAGTGCCGAGTCGGGCATATTTGATAAAGCCAAGTGGCTCCTGCAATCTGCCAGCCAGAAGCGGGGCGGGTGAGTTTTGTTTGCCAGGGAAAAAGGCCGTGGTTTTTGTTCGGGGGCCTGTGGCTGGGAGTGGCCGGCTGGCTCCTGAAAATCCACGTTACGCAGGATGGTTCCCAGAGGAAAGGTGGCACCAGTGCCAAGTCGGTCTGGTTAGATAGAGGCAAGTGGCTCCTGCAATCTGCCAGCCAGAAGCGGGGCGGGTGAGTTTTTTTTGCCCGGGGAAAAGGCCGTGGTTTGTGTTTGGGGGCCTGTGGCTGGGAGTGGCCGGCTGGCTCCTGAAAATCCACGATACACTGGATGGTTCCCAGATGAAAGGTGGCACCAGTGCCGAGTCGGGCTGGTTTGATAGAGGCAAGTGGCTCCTGCAATCTGCCAGCCAGGAGCGGGGCGGGTGAGTTTTGTTTGCCAGGGAAAAAGGCCGTGGTTTGTGTTTGGGGGCCTGTGGCTGGGAGTGGCCGGCTGGCTCCTGAAAATCCACGATACACAGGATGGTTCCCAGATGAAAGGTGGCACCAGTGCCGAGTCGGGCTGGTTTGATAGAGGCAAGGGGCTACTGCAATCTGCCAGCCAGAAGATGGGCAGGTCAGTTTTACTTCCAGGGAAAAGGGCCGTGGTTTTTGTTTGGGGGCCTGTGGCTGGGAGTGGCCGGCTGGCTCCTGAAAATTCACGATACGCAGGGTGGTTCCCAGATGAAAGTTGGCACCAGTGCCGAGTCGGGCTGGTATGATAGTACAAAGTGGCTCCTGCAATCTACCATCCAGAAGCGGGGTAGCTGAGTTTTTTTTCCAGGGAAAAGGGCCGTGGTTTGTGTTCGGGGGCCTGTGGCTGGGAGTGGCCGGCTGGCTCCAGAAAATCCACGCAGCGCCGGATGGTTCCCTGAACCTTAGGGGGCACCAGTACCAAGTCGGGCTGGTTGGATAGAGGCAAGTGGCTCCTGCAATCTGCCAGACAGAAGATGGGCAGGTCAGTTTGACATCCAGGGAAAAGGGCGGTAGTTTGTGTTTGGGGGCCTGTGACTGCGAGTGGCCGGCTGGCTCCTGAAAATCCACGATACGCTGGATGGTTCCCAGACCCAAGGGGGCACCAGTGCCGAGTCGGGCATATTTGATAAAGCCAAGTGGCTCCTGCAATCTGCCAGCCAGAAGCGGGGCGGGTGAGTTTTGTTTTCCAGGGAAAAGGGCCATGGTTTTTGTTCAGGGGCCTGTGGCTGGGAGTGGCCGGCTGGCTCCTGAAAATCCACGATACGCAGGATGGTTCCCAGACCCAAGGGGGCACCAGTGCCGAGTCGGGCATGTTTGATAAAGCCAAGTGGCTCCTGCAATCTGCCAGCCAGAAGCGGGGCGGGTGAGTTTTTTTTTGCCAGGGAAAAGGGCCGTGGTTTTTGTTCGGGGGCCTGTGGCTGGGAGTGGCCGGCTGGCTCCTGAAAATCCACGTTACGCAGGATGGTTCCCAGACCCAAGGGGGCACCAGTGCCAAGTCAGGCTGGTTTGATAGAGGCAAGTGGCTCCTGCAATCTGCCTGCCAGAAGCGGGGCGGGTGAGTTTTGTTTGCCAGGGAAAAAGGCCGTGGTTTGTGTTTGGGGGCCTGTGGCTGGGAGTGGCCGGCTGGCTCCTGAAAATCCACGATACACTGGATAGTTATCAGATGAAAGGTGGCACCAGTGCCGAGTCGG
This sequence comes from Zonotrichia albicollis, assembly GCF_047830755.1. NCBI lineage: Eukaryota > Metazoa > Chordata > Aves > Passeriformes > Passerellidae > Zonotrichia > Zonotrichia albicollis. The sequence continues at coordinate 27,232,387 of NC_133859.1, forward strand.
GCTGGTTTGATAGAGGCAAGTGGCTCCTGCAATCTGCCCGCCAGAAGCGGGGCGGGTGAGTTTTGTTTGCCAGGGAAAAGGGCCGTGGTTTGTGTTTGGGGGCCTGTGGCTGGGAGTGGCCGGCTGGCTCCTGAAAATCCACGATACACAGGATGGTTCCCAGATGAAAGGTGGCACCAGTGCCGAGTCGGGCTGGTTTGATAGAGGCAAGGGGCTACTGCAATCTGCCAGCCAGAAGATGGGCAGGTCAGTTTTACTTCCAGGGAAAAGGGCAGTGGTTTGTGTTCGGGGGCCTGTGGCTGGGAGTGGCCGGCTGGCTCCTGAAAAACCACGATACACTGGATGGTTCCCAGATGAAAGGTGGCACCAGTGCCGAGTCTGGCTGGTTTGATAGAGGCAAGTGGCTCCTGCAATCTGCCAGCCAGAAGCGGGGCGGGTGAGTTTTTTTTGCCAGGGAAAAAGGCCGTCGTTTGTGTTTTGGGGCCTGTGGCTGGGAGTGGCCGGCTGGCTCCTGAAAATCCACGATACACAGGATGGTTCCCAGATGAAAGGTGGCACCAGTGCCGAGTCGGGCTGGTTTGATAGAGGCAAGGGGCTACTGCAATCTGCCAGCCAGAAGATGGGCAGGTCAGTTTTAATTCCAGGGAAAAGGGCCGTGGTTTGTGTTTGGGGGCCTGTGGCTGGGAGTGGCCGGCTGGCTCCTGAAAATTCACGATACGCAGGGTGGTTCCCAGATGAAAGCTGGCACCAGTGCCGAGTCGGGCTGGTATGATAGTACAAAGTGGCTCCTGCAATCTACCCTCCAGAAGCGGGGTAGCTGAGTTTTTTTTCCAGGGAAAAGGGCCGTGGTTTGTGTTCGGGGGCCTGTGGCTGGGAGTGGCCGGCTGGCTCCAGAAAATCCACGCGGCGCCGGATGGTTCCCTGAACCTTAGCGGGCACCAGTACCAAGTCGGGCTGGTTGGATAGAGGCAAGTGGCTCCTGCAATCTGCCAGCCTGAAGCGTGGCGGGTGAGTTTTGTTTGCCAGGGAAAATGGCCGTGGTTTGTGTTTGGGAGCCTGTGGCTGGGAGTGGCCGGCTGGCTCCTGAAAATCCACGATACGCAGGATGGTTCCCAGAGGAAATGTGGCACCAGTGCCAAGTCGGGCTGGTTTGATAGAGGCAAGTGGCTCCTGCAATCTGCCAGCCAGAAGCGGGGCGGGTGAGTTTTGTTTGCCCGGGGAAAAGGCCGTGGTTTGTGTTTGGGGGCCTGTGGCTGGGAGTGGCCGGCTGGCTCCTGAAAATCCACGATACGCAGGATGGTTCCCAGACCCAAGGGGGCACCAGTGCCGAGTCGGGCATATTTGATAAAGCCAAGTGGCTCCTGCAATCTGCCAGCCAGAAGCGGGGCGGGTGAGTTTTGTTTGCCAGGGAAAAGGGCCGTGGTTTTTGTTCGGGGGCCTGTGGCTGGGAGTGGCCGGCTGGCTCCTGAAAATCCACGTTACGCAGGATGGTTCCCAGAGGAAAGGTGGCACCAGTGCCAAGTCGGTCTGGTTAGATAGAGGCAAGTGGCTCCTGCAATCTGCCAGCCAGAAGCGGGGCGGGTGAGTTTTGTTTGCCAGGGAAAAGGGCCGTGGTTTGTGTTTGGGGGCCTGTGGCTGGGAGTGGCCGGCTGGCTCCTGAAAATCCACGATACACTGGATGGTTCCCAGATGAAAGGTGGCACCAGTGCCGAGTCGGGCTGGTTTGATAGAGGCAAGTGGCTCCTGCATTCTGCCTGCCAGAAGCGGGGCGGGTGAGTTTTGTTTGCCAGGGAAAAAGGCCATGGTTTGTGTTTGGGGGCCTGTGGCTGGGAGTGGCCGGCTGGCTCCTGAAAATCCACGATACACTGGATAGTTCCCAGATGAAAGGTGGCACCAGTGCCGAGTCGGGCTGGTTTGATAGAGGCAAGTGGCTACTGCAATCTGCCCGCAAGAAGCGGGGCGGGTGAGTTTTGTTTGCCAGGGAAAAGGGCCGTGGTTTGTGTTTGGGGGCCTGTGGCTGGGAGTGGCCGGCTGGCTCCTGAAAATCCACGATACATAGGATGGTTCCCAGATGAAACGTGGCACCCGTGCCGAGTCGGGCTGGTTTGATAGAGGCAAGGGGCTACTGCAATCTGCCAGCCAGAAGATGGGCAGGTCAGTTTTACTTCCAGGGAAAAGGGCAGTGGTTTGTGTTCGGGGGCCTGTGGCTGGGAGGGACCGGCTGGCTCCTGAAAAACCACGATACACCGGATGGTTCCCAGATGAAAGGTGGCACCAGTGCCGAGTCTGGCTGGTTTGATAGAGGCAAGTGGCTCCTGCAATCTGCCAGCCAGAAGCGGGGCGGGTGAGTTTTTTTTGCCAGGGAAAAAGGCCGTCGTTTGTGTTTGGGGGCCTGTGGCTGGGAGTGGCCGGCTGGCTCCTGAAAATTCACGATACGCAGGGTGGTTCCGAGATGAAAGTTGGCACCAGTGCCGAGTCGGGCTGGTATGATAGTAAAAAGTGGCTCCTGCAATCTACCATCCAGAAGCGGGGTAGCTGAGTTTTTTTTCCAGGGAAAAGGGCCGTGGTTTTTGTTCGGGGGCCTGTGGCTGGGAGTGGCCGGCTGGCTCCAGAAAATCCACGCGGCGCCGGATGGTTCCCTGAACCTTAGGGGGCACCAGTACCAAGTCGGGCTGGTTGGATAGAGGCAAGTGGCTCCTGCAATCTGCCAGACAGAAGATGGGCAGGTCAGTTTGACATCCAGGGAAAAGGGCCGTGGTTTGTGTTTGGGGGCCTGTGACTGCGAGTGGCCGGCTGGCTCCTGAAAATCCACGATACGCAGGATGGTTCCCAGACCCAAGGGGGCACCAGTGCCGAGTCGGGCATATTTAATAAAGCCAAGTGGCTCCTGCAATCTGCCAGCCAGAAGCGGGGCGGGTGAGTTTTGTTTGCCAGGGAAAAGGGCCGTGGTTTTTGTTCAGGGGCCTGTGACTGGGAGTGGCCGGCTGGCTCCTGAAAATCCACGATACGCAGGATGGTTCCCAGACCGAAGGGGGTACCAGTGCCGAGTCGGGCATGTTTGATAAAGCCAAGTGGCTCCTGCAATCTGCCAGCCAGAAGCGGGGCGGGTGAGTTTTTTTTTGCCCGGGAAAAGGGCCGTGGTTTTTGTTCGGGGGCCTGTGGCTGGGAGTGGCCGGCTGGCTCCTGAAAATCCACGTTACGCAGGATGGTTCCCAGACCCAAGGGGGCACCAGTGCCAAGTCAGGCTGGTTTGATAGAGGCAAGTGGCTCCTGCAATCTGCCAGCCAGTAGCGGGGCGGGTGAGTTTTGTTTGCCAGGGAAAAGGGCCGTGGTTTGTGTTTGGGGGCCTGTGGCTGGGAGTGGCCGGCTGGCTCCTGAAAATCCACGATACACAGGATGGTTCCCAGATGAAAGGTGGCACCAGTGCCGAGTCGGGCTGGTTTGATAGAGGCAAGGGGCTACTGCAATCTGCCAGCCAGAAGATGGGCAGGTCAGTTTTAATTCCAGGGAAAAGGGCCGTGGTTTGTGTTTGGGGGCCTGTGGCTGGGAGTGGCCGGCTGGCTCCTGAAAATTCACGATACGCAGGGTGGTTCCCAGATGAAAGCTGGCACCAGTGCCGAGTCGGGCTGGTATGATAGTACAAAGTGGCTCCTGCAATCTACCCTCCAGAAGCGGGGTAGCTGAGTTTTTTTTCCAGGGAAAAGGGCCGTGGTTTGTGTTCGGGGGCCTGTGGCTGGGAGTGGCCGGCTGTCTCCAGAAAATCCACGCGGCGCCGGATGGTTCCCTGAACCTTAGCGGGCACCAGTACCAAGTCGGGCTGGTTGGATAGAGGCAAGTGGCTCCTGCAATCTGCCAGCCAGAAGCGTGGCGGGTGAGTTTTGTTTGCCAGGGAAAAAGGCCATGGTTTGTGTTTGGGAGCCTGTGGCTGGGAGTGGCCGGCTGGCTCCTGAAAATCCACGATACACTGGATAGTTCCCAGATGAAAGGTGGCACCAGTGCCGAGTCGGGCTGGTTTGATAGAGGCAAGTGGCTACTGCAATCTGCCCGCAAGAAGCGGGGCGGGTGAGTTTTGTTTGCCAGGGAAAAGGGCCGTGGTTTGTGTTTGGGGGCCTGTGGCTGGGAGTGGCCGGCTGGCTCCTGAAAATCCACGATACATAGGATGGTTCCCAGATGAAACGTGGCACCCGTGCCGAGTCGGGCTGGTTTGATAGAGGCAAGGGGCTACTGCAATCTGCCAGCCAGAAGATGGGCAGGTCAGTTTTACTTCCAGGGAAAAGGGCAGTGGTTTGTGTTCGGGGGCCTGTGGCTGGGAGTGACCGGCTGGCTCCTGAAAAACCACGATACACCGGATGGTTCCCAGATGAAAGGTGGCACCAGTGCCGAGTCTGGCTGGTTTGATAGAGGCAAGTGGCTCCTGCAATCTGCCAGCCAGAAGCGGGGCGGGTGAGTTTTTTTTGCCAGGGAAAAAGGCCGTCGTTTGTGTTTGGGGGCCTGTGGCTGGGAGTGGCCGGCTGGCTCCTGAAAATTCACGATACGCAGGGTGGTTCCGAGATGAAAGTTGGCACCAGTGCCGAGTCGGGCTGGTATGATAGTAAAAAGTGGCTCCTGCAATCTACCATCCAGAAGCGGGGTAGCTGAGTTTTTTTTCCAGGGAAAAGGGCCGTGGTTTTTGTTCGGGGGCCTGTGGCTGGGAGTGGCCGGCTGGCTCCAGAAAATCCACGCGGCGCCGGATGGTTCCCTGAACCTTAGGGGGCACCAGTACCAAGTCGGGCTGGTTGGATAGAGGCAAGTGGCTCCTGCAATCTGCCAGACAGAAGATGGGCAGGTCAGTTTGACATCCAGGGAAAAGGGCCGTAGTTTGTGTTTGGGGGCCTGTGACTGCGAGTGGCCGGCTGGCTCCTGAAAATCCACGATACGCAGGATGGTTCCCAGACCCAAGGGGGCACCAGTGCCGAGTCGGGCATATTTAATAAAGCCAAGTGGCTCCTGCAATCTGCCAGCCAGAAGCGGGGCGGGTGAGTTTTGTTTGCCAGGGAAAAGGGCCGTGGTTTTTGTTCAGGGGCCTGTGACTGGGAGTGGCCGGCTGGCTCCTGAAAATCCACGATACGCAGGATGGTTCCCAGACCCAAGGGGGTACCAGTGCCGAGTCGGGCATGTTTGATAAAGCCAAGTGGCTCCTGCAATCTGCCAGCCAGAAGCGGGGCGGGTGAGTTTTTTTTTGCCCGGGAAAAGGGCCGTGGTTTTTGTTCGGGGGCCTGTGGCTGGGAGTGGCCGGCTGGCTCCTGAAAATCCACGTTACGCAGGATGGTTCCCAGACCCAAGGGGGCACCAGTGCCAAGTCAGGCTGGTTTGATAGAGGCAAGTGGCTCCTGCAATCTGCCAGCCAGTAGCGGGGCGGGTGAGTTTTGTTTGCCAGGGAAAAGGGCCGTGGTTTGTGTTTGGGGGCCTGTGGCTGGGAGTGGCCGGCTGGCTCCTGAAAATCCACGATACACAGGATGGTTCCCAGATGAAAGGTGGCACCAGTGCCGAGTCGGGCTGGTTTGATAGAGGCAAGGGGCTACTGCAATCTGCCAGCCAGAAGATGGGCAGGTCAGTTTTAATTCCAGGGAAAAGGGCCGTGGTTTGTGTTTGGGGGCCTGTGGCTGGGAGTGGCCGGCTGGCTCCTGAAAATTCACGATACGCAGGGTGGTTCCCAGATGAAAGCTGGCACCAGTGCCGAGTCGGGCTGGTATGATAGTACAAAGTGGCTCCTGCAATCTACCCTCCAGAAGCGGGGTAGCTGAGTTTTTTTTCCAGGGAAAAGGGCCGTGGTTTGTGTTCGGGGGCCTGTGGCTGGGAGTGGCCGGCTGTCTCCAGAAAATCCACGCGGCGCCGGATGGTTCCCTGAACCTTAGCGGGCACCAGTACCAAGTCGGGCTGGTTGGATAGAGGCAAGTGGCTCCTGCAATCTGCCAGCCAGAAGCGTGGCGGGTGAGTTTTGTTTGCCAGGGAAAATGGCCGTGGTTTGTGTTTGGGAGCCTGTGGCTGGGAGTGGCCGGCTGGCTCCTGAAAATCCACGATACGCAGGATGGTTCCCAGACCCAAGGGGGCACCAGTGCCGAGTCGGGCATATTTGATAAAGCCAAGTGGCTCCTGCAATCTGCCAGCCGGAAGCGGGGCGGGTGAGTTTTGTTTGCCAGGGAAAAGGGACGTGGTTTTTGTTCGGGGGCCTGTGGCTGGGAGTGGCCGGCTGGCTCCTGAAAATCCACGTTACGCAGGATGGTTCCCAGAGGAAATGTGGCACCAGTGCCAAGTCGGTCTGGTTTGGTAGAGGCAAGTGGCTCCTGCAATCTGCCAGCCAGAAGCGGGGCGGGTGAGTTTTGTTTGCCAGGGAAAAGGGCCGTGGTTTTTGTTCGGGGGCCTGTGGCTGGGAGTGGCCGGCTGGCTCCTGAAAATCCACGTTACGCAGGATGGTTCCCAGATGAAAGGTGGCACCAGTGCCGAGTCGGGCTGGTTTGATAGAGGCAAGTGGCTCCTGCAATCTGCCAGCCAGAAGCGGGGCGGGTGAGTTTTGTTTGCCCGGGGAAAAGGCCGTGGTTTGTGTTTGGGGGCCTGTGGCTGGGAGTGGCCGGCTGGCTCCTGAAAATCCACGATACGCAGGATGGTTCCCAGTCCCAAGGGGGCACCAGTGCCGAGTCGGGCATATTTGATAAAGCCAAGTGGCTCCTGCAATCTGCCAGCCAGAAGCGGGGCGGGTGAGTTTTGTTTGCCAGGGAAAAGGGCCGTGGTTTTTGTTCGGGGGCCTGTGGCTGGGAGTGGCCGGCTGGCTCCTGAAAATCCACGTTACGCAGGATGGTTCCCAGAGGAAAGGTGGCACCAGTGCCAAGTCGGTCTGGTTAGATAGAGGCAAGTGGCTCCTGCAATCTGCCAGCCAGAAGCGGGGCGGGTGAGTTTTGTTTGCCAGGGAAAAGGGCCGTGGTTTGTGTTTGGGGGCCTGTGGCTGGGAGTGGCCGGCTGGCTCCTGAAAATCCACGATACACTGGATGGTTCCCAGATGAAAGGTGGCACCAGTGCCGAGTCGGGCTGGTTTGATAGAGGCAAGTGGCTCCTGCATTCTGCCTGCCAGAAGCGGGGCAGCTGAGTTTTGTTTGCCAGGGAAAAAGGCCGTGGTTTGTGTTTGGGGGCCTGTGGCTGGGAGTGGCCGGCTGGCTCCTGAAAATCCACGATACACTGGATAGTTCCCAGATGAAAGGTGGCACCAGTGCCGAGTCGGGCTGGTTTGATAGAGGCAAGTGGCTACTGCAATCTGCCCGCAAGAAGCGGGGCGGGTGAGTTTTGTTTGCCAGGGAAAAGGGCCGTGGTTTGTGTTTGGGGGCCTGTGGCTGGGAGTGGCCGGCTGGCTCCTGAAAATCCACGATACATAGGATGGTTCCCAGATGAAACGTGGCACCCGTGCCGAGTCGGGCTGTTTTGATAGAGGCAAGGAGCTACTGCAATCTGCCAGCCAGAAGATGGGCAGGTCAGTTTTACTTCCAGGGAAAAGGGCAGTGGTTTGTGTTCGGGGGCCTGTGGCTGGGAGTGACCGGCTGGCTCCTGAAAAACCACGATACACCGGATGGTTCCCAGATGAAAGGTGGCACCAGAGCCGAGTCTGGCTGGTTTGATAGAGGCAAGTGGCTCCTGCAATCTGCCAGCCAGAAGCGGGGCGGGTGAGTTTTTTTTGCCAGGGAAAAAGGCCGTCGTTTGTGTTTGGGGGCCTGTGGCTGGGAGTGGCCGGCTGGCTCCTGAAAATTCACGATACGCAGGGTGGTTCCCAGATGAAAGTTGGCACCAGTGCCGAGTCGGGCTGGTATGATAGTACAAAGTGGCTCCTGCAATCTACCATCCAGAAGCGGGGTAGCTGAGTTTTTTTTCCAGGGAAAAGGGCCGTGGTTTTTGTTCGGGGGCCTGTGGCTGGGAGTGGCCGGCTGGCTCCAGAAAATCCACGCGGCGCCGGATGGTTCCCTGAACCTTAGGGGGCACCAGTACCAAGTCGGGCTGGTTGGATAGAGGCAAGTGGCTCCTGCAATCTGCCAGACAGAAGATGGGCAGGTCAGTTTGACATCCAGGGAAAAGGGCCGTAGTTTGTGTTTGGGGGCCTGTGACTGCGAGTGGCCGGCTGGCTCCTGAAAATCCACGATACGCAGGATGGTTCCCAGACCCAAGGGGGCACCAGTGCCGAGTCGGGCATATTTAATAAAGCCAAGTGGCTCCTGCAATCTGCCAGCCAGAAGCGGGACGGGTGAGTTTTGTTTGCCAGGGAAAAGGGCCGTGGTTTTTGTTCAGGGGCCTGTGACTGGGAGTGGCCGGCTGGCTCCTGAAAATCCACGATACGCAGGATGGTTCACAGACCCAAGGGGGTACCAGTGCCGAGTCGGGCATGTTTGATAAAGCCAAGTGGCTCCTGCAATCTGCCAGCCAGAAGCGGGGCGGGTGAGTTTTTTTTTGCCAGGGAAAAGGGTTGTGGTTTTTGTTCGGGGGCCTGTGGCTGGGAGTGGCCGGCTGGCTCCTGAAAATCCACGTTACGCAGGATGGTTCCCAGACCCAAGGGGGCACCAGTGCCAAGTCAGGCTGGTTTGATAGAGGCAAGTGGCTCCTGCAATCTGCCAGCCAGTAGCGGGGCGGGTGAGTTTTGTTTGCCAGGGAAAAGGGCCGTGGTTTGTGTTTGGGGGCCTGTGGCTGGGAGTGGCCGGCTGGCTCCTGAAAATCCACGATACACAGGATGGTTCCCAGATGAAAGGTGGCACCCGTGCCGAGTCGGGCTGGTTTGATAGAGGCAAGGGGCTACTGCAATCTGCCAGCCAGAAGATGGGCAGGTCAGTTTTACTTCCAGGGAAAAATGGCAGTGGTTTGTGTTCGGGGGCCTGTGGCTGGGAGTGGCCGGCTGGCTCCTGAAAAACCACGATACACTGGATGGTTCCCAGATGAAAGGTGGCACCAGTGCCGAGTCTGGCTGGTTTGATAGAGGCAAGTGGCTCCTGCAATCTGCCAGCCAGAAGCGGGGCGGGTGAGTTTTTTTTGCCAGGGAAAAAGGCCGTCGTTTGTGTTTGGGGGCCTGTGGCTGGGAGTGGCCGGCTGGCTCCTGAAAATCCACGATACACAGGATGGTTCCCAGATGAAAGGTGGCACCAGTGCCGAGTCGGGCTGGTTTGATAGAGGCAAGGGGCTACTGCAATCTGCCAGCCAGAAGATGGGCAGGTCAGTTTTACTTCCAGGGAAAAGGGCCGTGGTTTGTGTTTGTGGGCCAGTGGCTGGGAGTGGCCGGCTGGCTCCTGAAAATCCACGATACACTGGATAGTTCCCAGATGAAAGTTGGCACCAGTGCCGAGTCGGGCTGGTATGATAGTACAAAGTGGCTCCTGCAATCTACCCTCCAGAAGCGGGGTAGCTGAGTTTTTTTTCCAGGGAAAAGGGCCGTGGTTTGTGTTCGGGGGCCTGTGGCTGGGAGTGGCCGGCTGGCTCCAGAAAATCCACGCGGCGCCGGATGGTTCCCTGAACCTTAGGGGGCACCAGTACCAAGTCGGGCTGGTTGGATAGAGGCAAGTGTCTCCTGCAATCTGCCAGCCAGAAGCGGGGCGGGTGAGTTTTGTTTGCCAGGGAAAAGGGCCGTGGTTTTTGTTCGGAGGCCTGCTGCTGGGAGTGGCCGGCTGGCTCCAGAAAATCCACGATACGCAGGATGGTTCCCAGACCCAAGGGGGCACCAGTGCCGAGTCGGGCATGTTTGATAAAGCCAAGTGGCTCCTGCAATCTGCCAGCCAGAAGCGGGGCGGGCGAGTTTTTTTTTGCCAGGGAAAAGGGCCGTGGTTTTTGTTCGGGGGCCTGTGGCTGGGAGTGGCCGGCTGGCTCCTTAAAATCCACGTTACGCAGGATGGTTCCCAGAGGAAAGGTGCCACCAGTGCCAAGTCGGGCTGGTTTGATAGAGGCAAGTGGCTCCTGCAATCTGCCAGCCAGAAGCGGGGCTGGTGAGTTTTTTTTCAAGGGAAAAAGGCCGTGGTTTGTGTTTGGGGGCCTGTGGCTGGGAGTGGCCGGCTGGCTCCTGAAAATCCACGATACACTGGATGGTTCCCAGATGAAAGGTGGCACCAGTGCCGAGTCGGGCTGGTTTGATAGAGGCAAGTGGCTCCTGCAATCTGCCAGCCAGAAGCGGGGCGGGTGAGTTTTGTTTGCCAGGGAAAAGGGCCGTGGTTTGTGTTTGGGGGCCTGTGGCTGGAAGTGGCCGGCTCGCTCCTGAAAATCCACTATACACAGGATGGTTCCCAGAGGAAAGGTGGCACCAGTGCCGAGTTGGGCTGGTTTGATAGAGGCAGGGGCTACTGCAATCTGCCAGCCAGAAGATGGGCAGGTCAGTTTTACTTCCAGTGAAAAGGGCCATGGTTTTTGTTCGGGGGCCTGTGGCTGGGAGTGGCCGGCTGGCTCCTGAAAAACCACGATACACTGGATGGTTCCCAGATGAAAGTTGGCACCAGTGCCAAGTCGGGCTGGTATGATAGTACAAAGTGGGTCCTGCAATCTACCATCCAGAAGCGGGGTAGCTGAGTTTTTTTTCCCGGGAAAAGGGCCGTGGTTTGTGTTCGGGGGCCTGTGGCTGGGAGTGGCCGGCTGTCTCCAGAAAATCCACGCGGCGCCGGATGGTTCCCTGAACCTTAGGGGGCACCAGTGCCGAGTCGGGCTTGTTGGATAGAGGCAAGTGGCTCCGGCAATCTGCCAGAGAGAAGATGGGCAGGTCAGTTTGACTTCCAGGGAAAAGGGCCGTAGTTTTTTTTTGGGGGCCTGTGACTGCGAGTGGCCGGCTGGCTCCTGAAAATCCACAATACGCAGGATGGTTCCCAGACCCAAGGGGGCACCAGTGCCGAGTCAGGCATATTTGATAAAGCCAAGTGGCTCCTGCAATCTGCCAGCCAGAAGCGGGGCGGGTGAGTTTTGTTTGCCAGGGAAAAGGGCCGTGGTTTGTGTTTGGGGGCCTGTGGCTGGGAGTGGCCGGCTGGCTCCTGAAAATTCACGATACGCAGGGTGGTTCCCAGATGAAAGTTGGCACCAGTGCCAAGTCGGGCTGGTATTATAGTACAAAGTGGCTCCTGCAATCTACCATCCAGAAGCGGGGTAGCTGAGCTTTTTTTCCAGGGAAAAGGGCCGTGGTTTTTGTTCGGAGGCCTGTGGCTGGGAGTGGCCGGCTGGCTCCTGAAAATCCACGATACACTGGATGGTTCCCAGACCCAAGGGGGCACCAGTGCCAAGTCAGGCTGGTTTGATAGAGGCAAGTGGCTCCTGCAATCTGCCAGCCAGAAGCGGGGCGCGTGAGGTTTTTTTTGCCAGGGAAAAGGGCCGTGGTTTTTGTTCGGGGGCCTGTGGCTGGGAGTGGCCGGCTGGCTCCTGAATAACCACGTTACGCAGGATGGTTCCCAGAGGAAAGGTGGCACCAGTGCTAAGTCGGGCTGGTTTGATAGAGGCAAGTGGCTCCTGCAATCTGCCAGCCAGAAGCGTGGCGGGTGAGTTTTGTTTGCCAGGGAAAAGGGCCGTGGTTTGTGTTTGGGAGCCTGTGGCTGGGAGTGGCCGGCTGGCTCCTGAAAATCCACGATACGCAGGATGGTTCCCAGACCCAAGGGGGCACCAGTGCCGAGTCAAGCATATTTGATAAAGCCAAGTGGCTCCTGCAATCTGCCAGCCAGAAGCGGGGCGGGTGAGTTTTGTTTGCCAGGGAAAAGGGACGTGGTTTTTGTTCGGAGGCCTGTGGCTGGGAGTGGCCGGCTGGCTCCTGAAAATCCACGTTGCGCAGGATGGTTCCCAGAGGAAAGGTGGCACCAGTGCCAAGTCGGTCTGGTTTGATAGAGGCAAGTGGCTCCTGCAATCTGCCAGCCAGAAGCGGGGAGGGTGAGTTTTGTTTGCCCGGGAAAAAGGCCGTGGTTTGTGTTTGGGGGCCTGTGGCTGGGAGTGGCCGGCTGGCTCCTGAAAATTCACGATACGCAGGGTGCTTCCCAGATGAAAGTTGGCACCAGTGCCAAGTCGGGCTGGTATTATAATACAAAGTGGCTCATGCAATCTACCATCCAGAAACGGGGTAGCTGAGCTTTTTTTCAAGGGAAAAGGGCCGTTGTTTTTGTTCGGGGGCCTGTGGCTGGGAGTGGCCGGCTGGCTCCTGAAAATCCACAATATGCAGGATGGTTCCCAGAGGAAAGGTGGCACCAGTGCCAAGTCGGGCTGGTTTGATAGAGGCAAGTGGCTCCTGCAATCTGCCAGCCAGAAGCGGGGCGGGTGAGTTTTGTTTGCCCGGGGAAAAGGCCGTGGTTTGTGTTTGGGGGCCTGTGGCTGGGAGTGGCCGGCTGGCTCCTGAAAATCCACGATACGCAGGATGGTTCCCAGATGAAAGGTGGCACCAGTGCCGAGTCGGGCTGGTTTGATAGAGGCAAGTGGCTCCTGCAATCTGCCAGCCAGAAGCGGGGCGGGTGAGTTTTGTTTGCCAGGGAAAAGGGCCGTGGTTTGTGTTTGGGGGCCTGTGGCTGGAAGTGGCCGGCTCGCTCCTGAAAATCCACTATACACAGGATGGTTCCCAGAGGAAAGGTGGCACCAGTGCCGAGTTGGGCTGGTTTGATAGAGGCAGGGGCTACTGCAATCTGCCAGCCAGAAGCGGGGCAGCTGAGTTTTGTTTGCCAGGGAAAAGGGCCGTGGTTTGTGTTAGGGGGCCTGTGGCTGGGAGTGGCCGGCTGGCTCCTGAAAATCCACGATACACAGGATGGTTCCCAGATGAAAGGTGGCACCAGTGCCGAGTCGGGCTGGTTTGATAGAGGCAAGGGGCTACTGCAATCTGCCAGCCAGAAGATGGGCAGGTCAGTTTTACTTCCAGGGAAAAGGGCTGTGGTTTGTGTTTGGGGGCCTGTGGCTGGGAGTGGCCGGCTGGCTCCTGAAAATTCACGATACGCAGGGTGGTTCCCAGATGAAAGTTGGCACCAGTGCCTAGTCGGGCTGGTATGATAGTACAAAGTGGCTCCTGCAATCTACCATCCAGAAGCGGGGTAGCTGAGTTTTTTTTCCAGGGAAAAGGGCCGTGGTTTGTGTTCGGGGGCCTGTGGCTGGGAGTGGCCGGCTGGCTCCAGAAAATCCACGCGGCGCCGGATGGTTCCCTGAACCTTAGGGGGCACCAGTACCAAGTCGGGCTGGTTGGATAGAGGCAAGTGGCTCCTGCAATCTGCCAGACAGAAGATGGGCAGGTCAGTTTGACATCCAGGGAAAAGGGCGGTAGTTTGTGTTTGGGGGCCTGTGACTGCGAGTGGCCGGCTGGCTCCTGAAAATCCACGATACGCTGGATGGTTCCCAGACCCAAGGGGGCACCAGTGCCGAGTCGGGCATATTTGATAAAGCCAAGTGGCTCCTGCAATCTGCCAACCAGAAGCGCGGCGGGTGAGTTTTGTTTGCCAGGGAAAAGGGCCGTGGTTTTTGTTCGGGGTCCTGTGGCTGGGAGTGGCCGGCTGGCTCCTGAAAATCCACGATACGCAGGATGGTTCCCAGACCCAAGGGGGCACCAGTGCCGAGTCGGGCATGTTTGATAAAGCCAAGTGGCTCCTGCAATCTGCCAGCCAGAAGCGGGGCGGGTGAGTTTTTTTTTGCCAGGGAAAAGGGCCGTGGTTTTTGTTCGGGGGCCTGTGGCTGGGAGTGGCCGGCTGGCTCCTGAAAATCCACGTTACGCAGGATGGTTCCCAGAGGAAAGGTGGCACCAGTGCCAAGTCGGTCTGGTTTGATAGAGGCAAGTGGCTCCTGCAATCTGCCAGCCAGAAGCGGGGCGGGTGAGTTTTGTTTGCCCGGGAAGAAGGCCGTGGTTTGTGTTTGGGGGCCTGTGGCTGGGAGTGGCCGGCTGGCTCCTGAAAATCCACGATACACTGGATGGTTCCCAGATGAAAGGTGGCACCAGTGCCGAGTCGGGCTGGTTATATAGAGGCAAGTGGCTCCTGCAATCTGCCAGCCAGAAGCGGGGCAGCTGAGTTTTGTTTGCCAGGGAAAAGGGCCGTGGTTTGTGTTTGGGGGCCTGTGGCTGGGAGTGGCCGGCTGGCTCCTGAAAATCCACGATACACCGGATGGTTCCCAGATGAAAGGTGGCACCAGTGCCGAGTCGGGCTGGTTTGATAGAGGCAAGGGGCTACTGCAATCTGCCAGCCAGAAGATGGGCAGGTCAGTTTTACTTCCAGGGAAAAGGGCTGTGGTTTGTGTTTGGGGGCCTGTGGCTGGGAGTGGCCGGCTGGCTCCTGAAAATTCACGATACGCAGGGTGGTTCCCAGATGAAAGTTGGCACCAGTGCCTAGTCGGGCTGGTATGATAGCACAAAGTGGCTCCTGCAATCTACCATCCAGAAGCGGGGTAGCTGAGTTTTTTTTCCAGGGAAAAGGGCCGTGGTTTGTGTTCGGGGGCCTGTGGCTGGGAGTGGCCGGCTGGCTCCAGAAAATCCACGCGGCGCCGGATGGTTCCCTGAACCTTAGGGGGCACCAGTACCAAGTCGGGCTGGTTGGATAGAGGCAAGTGGCTCCTGCAATCTGCCAGACAGAAGATGGGCAGGTCAGTTTGACATCCAGGGAAAAGGGCGGTAGTTTGTGTTTGGGGGCCTGTGACTGCGAGTGGCCGGCTGGCTCCTGAAAATCCACGATACGCTGGATGGTTCCCAGACCCAAGGGGGCACCAGTGCCGAGTCGGGCATATTTGATAAAGCCAAGTGGCTCCTGCAATCTGCCAGCCAGAAGCGGGGCGGGTGAGTTTTGTTTGCCAGGGAAAAGGGCCGTGGTTTTTGTTCGGGGGCCTGTGGCTGGGAGTGGCCGGCTGGCTCCTGAAAATCCACGATACACAGGATGGTTCCCAGACCCAAGGGGGCACCAGTGCCGAGTCGGGCATGTTTGATAAAGCCAAGTGGCTCCTGCAATCTGCCAGCCAGAAGCGGGGCGGGTGAGTTTTTTTTTGCCAGGGAAAAGGGCCGTGGTTTTTGTTCGGGGGCCTGTGGCTGGGAGTGGCCGGCTGGCTCCTGAAAATCCACGTTACGCAGGATGGTTCCCAGACCCAAGGGGGCACCAGTGCCAAGTCAGGCTGGTTTGATAGAGGCAAGTGGCTCCTGCAATCTGCCAGCCAGAAGCGGGGCGGGTGAGTTTTGTTTGCCCGGGAAGAAGGCCGTGGTTTGTGTTTGGGGGCCTGTGGCTGGGAGTGGCCGGCTGGCTCCTGAAAATCCACGATACACTGGATGGTTCCCAGATGAAAGGTGGCACCAGTGCTGAGTCGGGCTGGTTTGATAGAGGCAAGGGGCTACTGCAATCTGCCAGCCAGAAGATGGGCAGGTCAGTTTTACTTCCAGGGAAAAGGGCCGTGGTTTGTGTTTGGGGGCCTGTGGCTGGGAGTGGCCGGCTGGCTCCTGAAAATTCACGATACGCAGGGTGGTTCCCAGATGAAAGTTGGCACCAGTGCCGAGTCGGGCTGGTATGATAGTACAAAGTGGCTCCTGCAATCTACCCTCCAGAAGCGGGGTAGCTGAGTTTTTTTTCCAGGGAAAAGGGCCGTGGTTTGTGTTCGGGGGCCTGTGGCTGGGAGTGGCCGGCTGTCTCCAGAAAATCCACGCGGCGCCGGATGGTTCCCTGAACCTTAGGGGGCACCAGTGCCGAGTCGGGCTGGTTGGATAGAGGCAAGTGGCTCCGGCAATCTGCCAGAGAGAAGATGGGCAGGTCAGTTTGACTTCCAGGGAAAAGGGCCGTAGTTTGTTTTTGGGGGCCTGTGACTGCGAGTGGCCGGCTGGCTCCTGAAAATCCACGATACGCTGGATGGTTCCCAGACCCAAGGGGGCACCAGTGCCAAGTCGGGCATATTTGATAAAGCCAAGTGGCTCCTGCAATCTGCCAGCCAGAAGCGGGGCGGGTGAGTTTTGTTTGCCAGGGAAAAGGGCCGTGGTTTTTGTTCGGAGGCCTGCGGCTGGGAGTGGCCGGCTGGCTCCAGAAAATCCACGATACGCAGAATGGTTGCCAGACCCAAGGGGGCACCAGTGCCGAGTCGGGGCTGTTTGATAAAGCCAAGTGGCTCCTGCAATCTGCCAGCCAGAAGCGGGGCGGGTGAGTTTTTTTTTGCCAGGGAAAAGCGCCGTGGTTTTTGTTCGGGGGCCTGTGGCTGGGAGTGGCCGGCTGGCTCCTTAAAATCCACGTTACGCAGGATGGTTCCCAGAGGAAAGGTGCCACCAGTGCCAAGTCGGGCTGGTTTGATAGAGGCAAGTGGCTCCTGCAATCTGCCAGCCAGAAGCGGGGCTGGTGAGTTTTGTTTCAAGG